>NC_083099.1:63911828-64211828 GCF_949774975.1 Lagenorhynchus albirostris
AGAAGTAACTTTCTTAAAAGACTGGGTTTGAAATCAGATGGACCTAACAGGCCATCTACTAACTGTGTAACCTTGGGCAAGTTATTTAACCTTTCTGAGCCTCATTTTTCTCATCTATAAAATGATGATAATATTGACTTCTATGAAGCTCTGAAGATTAAATGAGATAAAGTGTATTAAAAGTATAAGCATAATCGGTGCCTTAACAGATATTGCCATTTTTTTTCTTCCAAAGCTTAAAGCTTTTATATGCTTAGCCTATACCAAAATCTGCCTTTATTTGGGTGGGGCTATATTTAGAATTTAGCTCCTTTGCCTAATTCTTGATTAATCCAAATTTAGTTTTTTCAATATAATTTCTTTAGAAAGATCTTTGTTTCTTGATATGCTTATTTATCACCTATTTCAAATACTTTTCTCTATCTGCCCAGTATACTAACCTTTTCCACTATGTGTTTCCAGAATCACATTGCTAGATTACAACTTAAATTGGATTTGGTTTGTTATAGTTTGTTTTTTTTGGTCCCCTTTATTATTTCTCGGAGGTAGGAGGCATTTCTAATTCAACATCTATTTCTGTCAGCTTTTTAAAACAGCATTACAATTCAGGATTGTTATTGTTGGTTTCCTTTTTAAAAGATATTTCCTGAAATTCCATAACAATATTATATTCCTCTGTCATTTCCTGAATATATGCAAATATAATGAAATCATAAATAGATCCATAGATCCTAGCAGACCTCTTACGACAAAAGCATTAAAGGGACTTGAAAATGATATAATAAGGATTTGATCAGTTTCTCATTTTTGAGGAAAAGGAATATTACTAAACTTTGGTAAGCTTTAATTTTTCTCAGAGGGGTCAATAATACCTGGTCTGCTCACCTCACATGGCCATTATGAGGCTCAAAGGAGATTAAAATAGATGGAATTACTTTGGAAACTCAACTCCATGTATAAATGTAAGATAACACAGTGATTATTGTTATTATTTGCCACCCTCTTGTTATATGGCCCTAAGAACGTGGGCCAGTGGAGCACATCAGTGTAGGAAGTGTCTGCCCCCAGACAAATGAGAGCCCATTGAGAACTTCCTCCCTCCTTCCCTTAGTTTTTCTGACTGACAATCAGAGGCTTTACTTGAAGAAACTCTATATGCTCACTTTGGAGTGACTGAAGGCATTTAGATCTTTTTATTGCTAGGTGTTGTGTTTGCAGAGTTATTTACACCACCTAGCAACCTGGCCCAAGGCAAACAGTTCATGTTAGCTACACAGTGACTTGCTATACCTGTCATTACTCTGTTAATGTAACAGCAAACATTTGCTGTACCTAGATGGTGTTCCCCTCCTCCACCTAATTTCATTCTCTGGTTGTTTTATGGTCTCTAGAACTAATTTGTAAAATGACAGAATCTTCCAGTTGAAAGACATAGGAGAGGTCATTTGGTTCAATCCTCTGTACCAAAGCAGGAATATTAGAAATTTATATCAGAAATTTAATTAAATTAAATTAAATTAAATCAGAAATATCAGAAATTTCTCTGATACATCGAGCATTTCCAGAGATGGGGAGAACAAATCAGTTTTGAGATATCCTTTTCCATTGTTGGATTGTTCTGATTCCTTACACTCACAGAATACTTTCTCAGTTGCTAAAAGGGACCTTAGAGACCATTCTAGTCCAATTCCTTCAATTTGCAGGTGAGGAAATTGAGGCCTAGAGAGGTTTGGTGACTTGCTCAAGGCCAAACAGTTAATTTAGGACACAGCTGGGACTCCTGACTCCTGGTAGCTTTTTTCCAAATCATTAAACTGCGAAATTACTGAAGTCGTAAATGCTGAGTAGTGTTAAATGCTATTATGCAGTGTATAAATGCTTTAGATGCAGCATATTTTAGCATAGCAAATGTTTGTGTTATACTATAGATAAACTTATTTTGATTTTGATAGGGAAAATCTAAATCTTTCCTTTTAATTATGTATAAATATCTCCTTAAACTTAATGAGAAACTCCCTGCTTTAAACAGGACTTTTTTTTTTTTTGCTTTCCTTTTTAGAGGAGGGAAAAGGAAGTCATCAGTCTGGTTCTTATATCTAAGTCATATGACCAAAAAGACACAAAAAACACATTTTTCTGCCTGACATGAGAGTTGTAGAGTGGACTGGAGCCAGGGGCTTTTTTATATTCCTGTCAGGCTTTGGTCCCAGGCCTGTCAGTGGCAATGTGGATGACACGGAGTAGAGCCTGCCCATATGCCAGGGGCACTTTGAAAGGTTGCCTGGCCTTTCCCTGCCTTCTGGAAGGACCGCACTTAAAGGGAATCTGCAACCTTTTTGTCCTGTGAAATTATACGCTGGAAGCTTTAGGATCACCCCTTGGCCTGTGTGTGGGGTGGGGGAAGGGTGGTAGTGAAGGGAAGGACTGTACACTGATTGGCTATGATGGGAGAGGCTGACAGACTCTGAGAGGGTTTTGAGGTACAAGGTGGACACACTGGAGGGGAAGCATTGGAAATGGTGTGGTGTAAAACCCTGACAAGCAATGCTATCTGTTCCGAAAAATAACCAAGAGCCTTAGAAGGAGGACCAGCGGGGGGCTTCCCTGGTGGCACAGTGGTTAAGAATTCGCCTGCCAATGCAGGGGACACGGGTTCGAGGCTTGGTCCGGGAAGATCCCACATGCCAGAGAGCAACTAAGCCCGTGAACCAAAACTACTGAGCCTGCCCTCTAGAGCCCACAAGCCACAGCTACTGAGCCCACGCGCCACAACTACTGAAGCCCATGTGCCTAGAGCCCCGTGCTCCGCAACAAGAGAAGCCACCGCAACGAGAAGCCTGCACACTGCAACGAAGAGTAGCCCCCGCTCGCTGCAACTAGAAAAAGCCCTCTCGCAGCAACGGAAACCCAACACAGCCAAAAATAAATTAATTAAAATAAATAAATTTTAAAAAAATAAAAATAAGAGGACCTGGCAGCAGCTTTGGGCCTGTGATCCAATGGGCTAGACTTAGTGTCTTTCCAGTTGTAGATTCAAAAATATTTCTTTAAGGCTTATCAGATGTATCAGTGAGAAAGATACATATTCTTCCCAATTTTCAAACTTTTGGTCTCATATCCTTATAAAGATAGATGACCAGACTCTTGTTCCTCAAAAGCAGATTAATCTATTATTTATTATCTCATGGTAATTTGTACCCCTATTATAAGCATGTATCATGGCCTGCCTTCATTTGTGTTTGTGCCGTCTTCCCTGCTGGACTTGAGTTCCGAAGAGAAGGGACCATTTTTTAAAAAATTACGAAATATGTAAGGCATGCCAAAAAATAAAGAGGATGCCCTCTTTACACCTTTATATCCTCATATGGCTTCTAAGAAGCACAGTACAGCACCTAGCATGCACCACTCATGAAAGGTTTGTAAAATTGCAGTACTAACTTCCTTCTTACACTTGCACAATCGTCCTTTCTGTCTCTTGAAGATTATGCAGAATCAGAATCATTTTCCCTGGGGGCCTAAGTTCTGAGGGTCAATGCAAAATCTACTCTGATATTCATGAAAATAGTAGCTTTTCAAAAAGGCCTTAGAACGATGTTGCCCACATTAGACAATCCTAATTTTTGATGATGATTAGAACTCAGAAGTAGTGTCCTATTCGGATGACTTAAAGTTTAAATAAAGTAATGAAACAATAAAGGTATAAATAGCTAATGGGAATATGGATTTGGCATTAAATGAAAGAAGTAGTTTGTTATCTGTGTTCGGTTACATCCTTTAGCCATCACTGATTTTTTTGAGGAGGGCTCAAAAGTGGCTCATGGAAGACACAGGGTTTTGAAGGAAGGAACATGCTTGGGTTGAGGGAAGGACAGGAGATTATTCATGTGTGGTGTGGGGGGAGGGTAAGGAGCTAGGTGGTAGATTCAGGAGGAACATGAAAGAGACAAAGGACAATGATAAAATAACCCTTGAGAAAAGGCTAATACTCATCAACAAACTAAGGATAAAGTTGAGTCCATGAAATTTATAAATCTCCTGACCTGACTATAATAATTATATAAAACTTTTCCATCGTATTTGTCTCCCCAACAATATTTGTAGCCCTTTGACCCAGTTTCAGTTTAGCTACTTCCTTATTCCATTTCCAACTGCCTTGCCTGGTAGAGTTTGTGAAATATAAACCCTAGCTTGTTACTGCATCACTGCAGGTCCCTGGCTGGCACTTTTCTACCTGATCGATGGTAGCATCTAGTCTGCCCTACTGGAGAACCGTCTTTCACCGTCACATCCAGCAGTCACTATATCCTGTCAATTCTGTCTTCTAGATATCTCTCGGATGCTTTCCATTCTCTCTACAGTAGCTTTTTTCCATCCTCCATCCATCTGTCTTCCACCCTTAAACAGAATCATCTTTCAAATCTAATCATGTCACTTCCCTTCACTTCTCCATATTTCTCTGCCCATAGGGGAAAAAAAATCTCTAATCTATTTTTTCCAGCCCTATCTTCTACATCTCTCATCACTTCCCACCAGCCCTGCTGACATGTTCCCCTCTCCCCAAATAGCAGCATGATTTCTTTCACACCTCCATGCCTTTGTGCATGCCTATTCCTCTGACTCATATACCCCTTCTTTATTCTTCCTGGACAGCAATTTTCCCTTCTTTGTACTTCAAAAATTTGTATCCATCTCCTTCAGAGAGCTTCTGATACTACATATTAATCATTTATTCGTATGTTTCTCCTCTGTTAGACTGTAAGCTCCTCCAGAGCCAGGATCCACTGTCTAGTTCATCTTTGCATTGTCTTTACTGCTTAACACAGACGCAGCACCCTGAGTGATTAACAAAGTATTTGTTGATTCAGTGAATGAGCTGAGTAGAAAATATCTAAGTGACCACCTTCCTCACAAAAATGGGAGTTTTTAGGTGTAGGTTTGTGGTTTTGCAAATCTAGTGAGTGCCTTTCTCAGATCCTTGTTGCAAGAACTGATGTGAGAATGTCTATAAAAGTCCTTGAATATCTTGGAAGATGTGACAGGTCAAAGCTTTAGGTGTTTAAGCAGCATACCAAAAAAACCCAGTTGCTTTAGCACTTCTAACTTGTATTCTCTTTCTAAGAATGATCTCAGGTGCCCTTTAAGGCTTAATGTAAGGCCTCAGAAAATATTCTAACTCTACATTTTTCTTTCAACTTGTAATTTTCTGATTATTTTCATAAACTTGACTTTCTGCACTGTTTTCCTTCTTATTAGGATTATTCCTCTCTTCTGTCTTCTTTTCACCTGCTTATCCCATCTTTGAAATTATTGTATTAGGAGTAAATAGTCCAAAGCAGCTAAGCCCTTAGTTTGCAGTAAGAGGCAGAAGACACTAATCAGCAGCCAGGGCGCCAGGTTTGGGGGCTGTGCGAGTTTATACAAGCACATGTGTGCACAATCTCATAGCTTCTTCTTGCTAGGTTAATGTCTCAGTTCTCATTCTGTGGTAAATAGTGTCACCTTTTTCTTTTCAAAACATTTGTAAGTTCATTAAAAATAGATGAAGCAGCTCTGAACCTCTTGTTTGTTCTCTCTCACTTGAGGACTTTTTTGGCCAGAGCTTCTTGAATCCTAAATTCCCCTCTAGTTGCCAGTATTTAAAGTGTGAGAATTTTCTCTATAATTGTCTTATTTCAGAAATTTGGTATGGCATTGGGGCTAGGGGTGTCTGAGAGGTGCTTTTGAAAATCTGACTGCGCTGTATCCTTCCGCTGTAGCCCTTGTCTGGCCTCCGAGCTGCCCTGTCCCTGAGTCCCTTGTCTAGATGGCTGCGCTGATAGACGGCTTCTCCTGGGGGAGCTTCATGGATCAGCCCTCTGCCTGTTACCGTGTAGCACGATTGTAATTTATAGCCCCAGATGGTGACTCACAACCGTCAGAAGAGGTATTAACTATTAAATTGCTTCCCTCTTTTTAAAATAGTTGATGCTATTTGCAGAGGGTTCTGTAAAAAAATAGTTATAAAAATATTGAAAAAAGTACAGTTTCATCAGAATGGGAAGAACATTATAATAAAAAAATAAACCACTGCACGGTCAGGTTTATTTTGGGGGGGGCCCACCTCCAGGTGGAAATGAGGTTTTGAGGCATAAATTCTGGTCATATTCCTGAATTTTCATAGGAAGGTATCAGCTTTTTCTCCTTCTTGGTTGATTCTTAAAGCTTATGGGTCTACCCCTTACATGAAAACCCAGAATGTTTGAGTTCCAGGTTCTTGCCAGAGAATAGAACCTGCAATTCTTGCTACTCAATTTTTTGGAGAGCTTGAGTGTGATCAATAATGATCAGGGAAAGATTTCCTGAAGGAGATGCAGTCCATCCCTTTCTGCATTAAATCAGAATTTCAGCTATTTCCTTGGACTCTCTTACTGTAAGTATTGCTTTTCTGGAATACTTGGGAAACTTACCTTGAATGGAGAGGTGCTCTAAAAACTGTCCAAGAAATGCTGCTGTATTTGCTATGAGGGTATTGTTGAGGCTGTTTTATCATTTTGTACGGATCAGTAGAAGAAAAGCCTCTTGGGCCTTAGTATTGTAAAAACTGCTCTTGGACAATTGGTATGGTTTTCTCTTACTTGAACAATTGTGTCTTTCTCCTTACTTTGATCCACAGAAAGCTCTGGTCCAAATTTGTGAACCATCTTTACAGTTGCTAGCATACAAATTATTTTTGCCTACTGTTTTTTTTCTTGGTGGTTTTTTCTTTTTTTTTTTTTTACATTTTATTCTCATTTTCCCTTCACCTGTTTACCTATTGTACTGTGTGCATTTTTGTCAGTAGCCTCAAGTCCTTTTTAGAACAAAGTCCATGTGTCTGTTTTCTAATATGTATTTGTTTAAGTCAATTTAAGAAGTCAAGCTTACTATATTCAGTCTCAAATAATATTGTAATATATTATCACTGTTAATATCACCAAAATATTTTCACTTATGAATTTTAGGATGTAGCTGTATATGTTTTTGAACTCTTACGATCTTTAACAGCTCCACAATGTGAACCATGGACAGCATTTATCAGACAGGATGTAGAGGCCAGATGACGCCTGATAGTCTTACTGTGTAATTTAATCCTGGGTGCTGTGTTGTTTGGCTTCACTAGACTCCGAGTGTGCATATATAATTATGTGCGCATGTGTAAAAAGCCCAGCCCTGATAGGAAAGAGAGGGAGGAACATCATTAGCAAAGATTAGGTTTGTCTCTCCAGCTGGGCAATGTGCCTCTGAATTCCAAGGGCTTTCCCCAGTGTAAATTATGAGACTGACTCAGCTGCTGTTCAGTTCCCCTCTGGCTGAGCTGCATTTGCTAATGCTGTTAAGCTGTGGCTCAGGAGGCACAGTGTCCTGAGGTACTAAGTAGACCTTCTGCACAGAAAAAGAAAAACCTCCCTCCTTCTCATAGTCACGGGATGGGGGTATACGGTCTTCTCAAACCAAAGATAAAAAGACAAAAATGGAGAAAAAGGTAAACTGTATGCCAAACTTCAGCTACATATCCAGGGTTTTGGAAATTATTAGTAGACTGAAATCATTCCAATCTAGCGAAAGCAAATAGGAGTAATCTAATCCAAAGAGTTTAATTCAAATCAGTTGAGAGCCTCTGACTTTAGATTTGCTTCTGTTCTAAAATTGGCGAAGTTTAAACAAATTAACCCCACTCAGACAGCACTGAACCAAATTCAGGTTCAGAGCCACAGGAGGGTCTTGTCTGAAGTTCTTCAATGATAATAGTACACTCATAACATGAAAACATGCACTGTTTTAATGTAGCACGAAGCACACGGCTCAGCATAATATACATATCAACTGGTTGAGTAGAATTCACAGCTACAGTAAACGATCTGTTTCAATTTTTTCTATTGACAGCTAAGGCTATGTGTATTGTACGAATGCAATTCAAAAAAACATGGTGTCTTCTCTGATTTTATTGCCTAAGATAGCCAACTTATTGATTATAGATAAACCTAACGGTCAGCTTATCCACTGAATGTCAGAGAGAATAAACGAAATGCACGGATAATATAGGAGCTGTAATTAAGTTGTTGTTTCAAATCTTTTTTTGAGTCATTAACAGTTTTTTCTTACCAACCCTATTAACAAGTAGCAAAATTGTCTGACCCAAGTGATTTTTTTTCCCTCTCCTTCCTCTGTTTTTTCTTTGGGGAAAGTGTTAATATGCTGAGGAATAGGACTAAAATATAAAGAACAAGGAAATCAGATAGCAACAGGATCATCCACTGATCAATTTTCAGGACAGTAAAGTGCCCAGCACCGTACCTAGGCACTCAACCACATCATCAGTATTAGCAGCAGCAGTGGCAGCTATACTTAAACACTGCACAAATAGTAGCCTAAACAGTGCATCAATTAAGATTAAATACTGGATGTGTTTGAGAACTTATTACCTTACCTCCTATTAGTGAAGACTTTATGAGGAAGGGAAATTTTCAACACAAATGATTAAGAACAGAAAGCCTGAGTTTTCAGTGAGCAGAAGAACGGCATTATAAGATCAAGTGAAGGAGTTAGCACATCTCTAAGAAGGGCTTTCTTGTAGTCACCACTGCCAGGGAAGGTGGAGAGGAAAGCACGTTGGTGGGGATGGGATAAATTCTGGGGGGGTAAATTGGTGTCAGAAATTCACACTTGAATATGAGAGCTGTTATACACATATCAGGCTGTGGAAACTAACTGGATTATCATTAAAAGTTAGAGTTGGAAGTCAGGCCAGCTTCACGGGTGTGTAATGGGGGCTTGCATAGGGCCCTGCTCTTGGTTTAATGCTCTAGATTGAAATGTCTCTAGATTGAAATTCTTACTAGTTCTTGAACAGGGGGTCTTGTTTTTTCATTTTGCTCTAGCTCTGAAAATTTTGTAGCCAGTTCTATTAGCATGTATAAAATTGTCAGAAGCCCTTAGATGATGATCTCAGTGCATCTCAGTACGTTGATTTCCTGTGACATGCCCATTTTTGCTCAAAGGTCAGCACTTTTATTCCTTCCTGTCTACTATCAGATTTCTAGAAGTGGCTCTGAAAAATGCGTTTGTGCCAGAGTGACTTAAGGAAAACTCTGCCTCAATTTTATGCCCCCAAACAATGCTTTTAAGCTAATAAGGTATATACACATTATTTAATGTGATAGCATGATTTCAAAAACTATATATTTTCCTGATTTTAATTCCTGTGGTTTTTGCATAGGAAGTTTTCTGATCATTACACAAGTAATGAGTAATGGCTTTTAAGAAGCCAAATTATTCTGATGAGAGAAAAAAGACTTGTCAGCCCAGCCTTCAAAATCTTTCATGATGTGACACCACTCTATAGTTATAGCTGTGCTGATCACTGCCCTCCATGTACCTGTTGCTCCAACTATTCCAAACTGCTTGCTATTCCTTGGAAAATGCCATTTATTTTCTTGCCTTCCATTCTTTTCTTTATGAAATTCTCTTTGATAAGAATGTATGCCCTCTTCCAAGTAGCACTTCTGCCTCCCCCATCCCTCACCCTTTTCCCACTGGTATGACTCTTACTCTTCCTTTAGGGTCCCACTTTGTTAGATGAGTGTCTCTTCCTTATGAAGCTTTCCTGTGATATTCTTAGTCAGAGTTAGTCATCGCACCCACTGCCGTGTCATGGCACATACAGCTCTTGAAGCCTTTCTTAATTCCGCCTTGCTTTCTAGTTACTTGTTTACTTGCCTATCTGACACAATAGGTTGTATATTCCTTGAGGGCAGGACTTTCTAAACTGTCTTTATTCCATCATCCATGGCATGGTAACACATTGTCTGGCACATGCTCAGACAATGTGTTTACTGAGTGAGTGTCTTAATCTGTACCAGCTGCTATAGCAAAATACTACAGACTGGGTACCTTTTAACAACAGAAATTCATTTTTCACAATTCTGGAGGCTAGAAGTCTGAGATCAGGTGCCAGCATTGTTGGATGAGGGCCCTCTTCTGGGTGGCAGACTTCTCATTTTATTCTCACATGGTGGAAGGGGCTAGGGAGCTCTCTGGAGCATCTTTTATAAGGGCACTAATCTCATTCATGAGGACTCCACCCTCATGACCTGAGTACCTTCCAGAGGCTCCACCTACTAATACCATAATGTTTGGGGGTTAGGATTTCAGCATATGAATTTTGGAGGGACATAGTCAGGCCATAGCAGTGAGTGAATTAGAAAGATAACTCAAGTTCCCTTACAGTATTTTCTTGTGTGTTGTTGTCCCAAAGCACTTAGTTGGGACTTCCCTGGTGGTCCAGTGATTAAGTGCATTGGTGGTCCGGTGCAGGGGGCACGGGTTCGATCCTTGATCGGGGAAGATCCTGCATGCTGCGTAGCGTGGCCAAAAAAAAAAAGCACTTGGTTGTAATTCCCTAAAGTGAAATAATCAGTTGATCTTATTAGAAATAGTTTCTACTTTAAGAAACATTTGTGGGAAGAGAGAAATAATAAAAATAGGGCTGTCATTGGGGATGAAGTCCCTTAGAATTGTATAATGTAGTGACCCTAGGTGAAAAAGTAGTGAGAGTCCAGTAGTGGAAAAGTTAAAAAGACTAGAGGGCCCCAGAGTAGTCAGGAAAAATTACCTAAAACGTTTTGAAGTCAGAAAAACAGGAAGCCTAGGGTACCACTTGACTCTCAGTTTAGCCATTCCTAGCCTGCAATTTAGTTCTCAACTTTTCTTTTTGTAGTGCCTTCCCTTAATTAAATTATACTGCCATGTCAAGAAAAGACTTGAAATAAAGCCAGTATAATGGCAGGCCTATTTAGGAGTACGCTACATACATTTTTTTAAGCCCAGGTAAAGCAGTTTAATTTAATTTAATTCGATTGAAACATGTACAAAAGAATAAAGACAATCTCTTTGAGCTGATATAGGGTGATTTTAAGGATATATTCTTTTTTCATTTACTTTTTATTGAAGTATAGTTGATTTACAACATTGTGTTAATTTCAGGTATACAGCAAAGTGATTCAAAAATATATATATATGTTTCAAAATACATATATATTTTTCAGATTCTTTTCCATTATAGATTATTATAAAATACTGAGTATAGTCCCTGTGCTATATAGTAAATCCTTATTGTTTATCTATTTCGTATATGTTGGTATGTATCTGTTAATCCCATACTCCTAATTTTTCCTTCCTCCTCCCAAAATACGTTTTTATTCTACCACTTTGACTCTTAAACTAAATCCTAGCTATTGTGAAATTTGAGTCTTTTCTCTTGATCCTGCCTAGTTGTAAGTAAGGAGAGAGAGAAAAAGAGAATAAGTCAGAATCAGAACCTGAATCTACTGGGGTTAAAAAATAATCAGGGTCTTCCCTGGTGGCGCAGTGTTTGAGAGTCCACCTGCCGATGTAGGGGACACAGGTTCGTGCCCCCATCCGGGAAGATCCCACATGCCGCGGAGCAGCTGGGCCCGTGGGCCATGGCCTCTGAGCCTGCGCGTCCCGAGCCTGTGCTCCGCAACGGGAGAGGCCACAAGAGTGAGAGGCCCACGTACCGCAAAAAAATAAAAATAAAAAATAATAATCAGACTCTTCTTTGAGTTTCTCTGTGACCACAGCCAATCATGTCTTTACTTTTGTCCCATGGGTAGGCTAATAGAATATATCACTAATCCCAAAACCTGAATTGTCCAAGGTGTTGTAAATGGGTTAATTTCCAAGGTACTGGTATAATTGGTGGACCATCCTCACCCTATTGTCATTTCAGTGATGACACATGCTCAGAAGGCCATTTAGTTGATTAGGTATAAGGACTCTGTAATTCCTCATAGGTATTTATTTATTTTCATATTTTAAATTTTCGTGCTCAATTTATTTCAGTCTAGTGAGGTTGAATTGATGCCCCATTGCAAAATCCATTCTTCTAATGAAACTGCTTGTTTTTATGGGCTCTGTGGAAAAATTCTTCAACTAAAAGTCATAAACTATACAGTGGAGTGGGATCATCCCAGAGGAGATGTGGGGTATATTCCCACAAAATTTTTATCCACTAAAATACAGTTTAAAAATTAATATCGAAAGCATGCCTAGAAAGGGAAGAAAATCACAAAAGGACGTTAGAAACCCTGAAGATTTAATCAGAAGGACACTTTGATTTGCCTTAGTAAGTGAGGGAAAGGATACAGGAGGTGATTATGTGTTTGTCTGTGAACCCTCAGGCTATAACTAACGTCTCCTTCCTTAACCATTTTCTGTCACCTCACCCTAGATCTCAACCCTCAACCTTCAGTCAACACTGATTCTGGCATAGGAAACTCCAGGAATGGCTTTTAGATTCTAAGGACAAGTAACCTTGACTGTGCTAAACTCTTGCTCATTTTATTCTGTAGACTCATGTTTATTAACTTTCATTTAGAAACACCCAGAGGTACATCTATCACAAAGGATGTTAAAGGATTCTAAATATAAAATTAATTCTAACATACGCATGAATGGAAATTTATAAATCTAAAGCAATGTGGTTGCATTTTAACAAAGCTTACCACAACTTACACAACTAACTGGACTTTGTCCGAGGCATCCTAGAAGAAGTGTCAGGAAAAGTATCAGTGTCCTTAGAACACCGATAGTTTCTAAGGAGCCTGTCAGAAGGCTATTGATGTATTCTGGTGATTCTGCCATTGCTCAGGACAGCTTGTGGACTTTGCCTTCAGAATGCCTTTTGCAAATCTCAGTATTGGAATTAAAGGGAAGAAAAGGGAGAGGTCCCCTCTCCCTCAACCCTTTCCCTGTTAACCACTTTTCTGTTTTCTGTATGGTTATGTCTTTTCTATAAATGTATTTCATATAAATGGACTCATAGAAAACTTTTTAGGAACACGTGATTGAAAACGTACACTTGTAATGAGTTCAAATTTTAATTTCTGAAGGGAAGCAGCTAAATATGTCTAAATTCTATCCTCTGTAATATTAATGTTTGTATTGAGGCACTACATACTGACTGTTTACTCTCACAAATGGTTGATTATTCTGCATTTATTTTTCTTTCCATTAGAACTGTCTTGTACATTTTTTAACACTTAGGAAAAATATTTAATATTTATTGATATTTATCCTCATCAAGGATCCTTTAGTAGTTTGCAAATTTTAGCTATATATTTGGAGTAGAAATGGAAACTACACCAATGAATAATTAAATGATGGGTTTAGATTACTCTCTAGCACGAAGTCAAAATCACATTCCAAAATAGTGACAGGAGACAGGTGAAAAATGATTGATTTTTGCCAGTGTCAAACTTCTATTCTTGGTAAAGCTCAAAATGTCCTATCATACACTTTCTAGAATATCATCTTGATTGAACCATCACTTTAAAAAATTAAAACTGCTGTGCTTCTGTGAGCAAAAACAATATTAAGGAGAAATGTAAAAGTCTAAAGCAATAGGATCTTTTACTAATATGGTTTTAATTACTTCTCTCTTAAAATTGGATATTGGATCCAGAGTCTAGAGTTCCTTGTTCCCCCCTGGAGTCTTTTTTTTTTTTTTTTTCGCGGGCCTCTCCCATTGCAGAGCACACGCTCCAGACGCACAGGCTCAGCGGCCATGGGTCACAGGCCCAGCCGCTCCGCGGCATGTGGGATCCTCCCAGACCGGGGCATGAACCGGCGTCTCCCGCATCGGCAGGCAGACTCCCAACCACAGCGCCACCAGGGAAGGCCCCCCTGGAGTCTTTATCCTGTTTATCTGTACAGTTTTCTCTGAGAAGTGACAAGAGCTGTTGGTGATTTGGTAGAAACTTCTGGTCCTGTTCAGCCTTCCCTCCATTAGCCCTCCCCTAGTTTTCTGCCTTTTACCTACACTAGTCCTATGATTAGGAACTTTAAGGAATGGTAATTATGAGAAAAATAGCAATCCAATTTCAGTTTTAAAATTCTCCACAAATGACTGTTGAAACTACTTAGGTATTTGAAAATGAATCCTTTGGCTCTTCTAATGATTTTAGACAACTGACTATGGTCCCTTGGAAAATCCTTTTTAAAAATCTCTGCTTTAATTTGATCCTGATGAACCATCATTAGAATGAACTGTACTTAAATCATCTTATTCACAGACATTACTAGAATTTGGTAGCAAACCTGTTATTTTAAAGGTGCTAATGGAGTTCTACGCATTTATCAAATTCCCATGTACAAAGGGAAGCAGTAATCTTTATTAATTCTCATAACAAACAAATCTGTTGATATGAATGAGTCATATGGAGAACTGCTGTCCAACTGAACCTTCTGTGATGATGGAAATGTTCTATTTTGTATTAGCCAGTATTGTTGCCATTACTCACATGTGGCTACTAAGCACTTGAAATGGACTACTGCACCTGAGGAACTGAATTTTTATTTCATTTAATTTTTAATTAATTTTAGGTTAAATATCCTCATATGCCTAGAAGCTACCATATTGGACAGTGCAAGTATGGGGGGTTAATATTAAAACAGAATGGAGTAAGCCCTGTAGAAAGTGGGCATATTTTAGAATTTTCCACTTGTCTTTATTCGTTGCTAGGAATTTTTACCTTTTATCCTAAATATAGAACTTAACCTCGAGGTAAGATGTGAGTCTAGTCCATCTTTTTCTTAGACCTTTCTTAATTAAATAGAAGCCCATTATAATATTGACAGTAGGACGTTGTGACTAACATCATGGGCTTGGACTCAACTCGGGCTCAGGCTCTGGAATTGGAGTGGAACTGGGTTCAACCCCTGTCTTTACCACTTAGTAGCTGTTGATGAGTTATTTAAACACTCTATGCCCCAACTGCCTTGACAACTATAGGAGTAATAGTAGTACTTTTCTCAAAGGGTTGTTGTGAGGATTAGAGAAGTTAATATAGGGAAAGTGTTTTGAGCAGTGTTTGGCAATAATCTCAGCAAATTTTAGCTATTGTTATTAATGTATTATTTATCAGATTGCTCTGTGTGTGTGTGTGTGTGAAGTTCCCTCATCCAAAAAGTAAACTGCATCATCTTACATAGGTCCTGTACTAGGTGCTGAGACTAGGTAGGGAGGAAAAGAAGAGGGACAAGGTACAGAGATAAATAATACTTGAATTCTACCCCTAGCAAATTTACAAACTAATTAGGATGAGTTGTTTCTCTTTAAAAATAGAAGTATCACCCACTCACTGCTCCCTCCAATTCTAACAATCTCTGTTTCTATCATTCCTAAGCAAGACCTGAAAAAGCAATGCAAAGGTGGCAGAAGGATCCTTGACAACTTGTCTTGCCTGCCAGGAACAAGCAGGACTTGCCCAGGAACAGTTTGTAGGATCTGCAGCTTTGTGGGAAATTCCACATATATCATTGGAAGTCTGTTACTGATGCTTTTCAATAACTCTATTATACTAAGCTGGCAATGAATTATTTCATTTTCATGTTATATAGTATAAAACAAGTGTGTAATGTGTTATATTCATAGCTCTACTTCAGTTATATTTCACTGTCCAACTAAACAGTCCAAACACTAACAGTAAATTTAATGGGAAAAGAGAACTTTCATGATATAATTTCAAAATATAAAATCAAAAAGATTTTCCTTCCACTCTCACCTGCTTAGAGCCCTGAGCAGTAGCTCCTGACAACAATTCTTACTAAGCCGTACACTATCCATCATTTCCCTATGGCTGCCATATATTTTAATAGTAACAGCATCAAGATACTACTTCATAGCTTGAAAAGCACTTTCATGTACTTTACCTCATTTAATACTCACATAAACCACATGAGGAAGCCCATTTTTTCAGAACCCCTGTGTAGCAAGCTGCCTCCACTCTAAGTAGTTAATCACAATGTGGATATCATTTAGTTTTCTTTGATGAAATGCGTTTTTTGGAACATAGTGCATGGTAGTAAGACTCGTAGATGACCTGAATATAATAAATAGTATTTTATATATTTAGAGAGGAAAATATTCCCCATACTTCAGCCCAGGCAGAAAGAACAGATTGTCCAGTGGTACCCAACTGCTATAGAGCCCATAACTGACACCGAAGTTCAAGTTTTCCCACCAAACTGAAAGATCCAGGAGCCAGAGGGAGACCTCTTACTAGCAGGGGCTTAACTCTCTGCTCATTGCATTTCCAGGTTTGGCCATCATGTCTCTGCCTTTAGCAGGAGGATCTGCACTGGTCTGGCGCTTAGAATCAGATCCATTTTCAGTCCTTCTCAGAGCACTCTGCTCTGTGCCTCTGAAGGCTGCATTAATGGACTTCCTTGCCTTCTTGTTTTCTATTGGGTTCAACCAATGGGAAGCACCTGCAGGGTCTCAGAGAGCAAGAGGAGCGTGAGGTTGGGGTTCAATATTAATTCCCCTGGCTCCCTCCCTATCAGGTCATTAAACTTTGGTTGCATCCCTCTCCCAAAGCCACAGCTCTTGTTGGATGACTTTCGTCTATAGTTACGCTCTCCAGGTTCTGGCAATAATTTTTTCCCCTGCTCAGTTAATAGCCTTTTGACTGTTACTAGCTTTGGGGAATGGCACCATCCCTGTTGCTTTTCCTGCCCCCACCATTGTAAGTAGTCTCATACATTCTTGTCATTTGTCCCATTTGAGTGTGGCATCTCTTTCTTGCCAGGGTCTGGGCTAATACAGGGTCCTGCACCAACTTCAGTGTTAGTGCCTGCTTCTGCTGCTCGCTCATCATACAGACTTCAGAAAACCTTAATTCAGAAAAATGATTATTACAGCCTAAAAAAGCTTCCTTCAGTTCAACCCCTAGTACCTTTGGAATATGAATTAACCTCTAATTAGATTCTGCTTATTTTTTCTTTAGAATCATGCCCAGTCTACAAAGGAAGATACATATGACATAATAAACATATGTTAACATTAATATTTATTAATTTATTAATATGTTGACATCACAATGTTATAAGAAGTAATTATTAAATATGTTTTTATTCTCAACATCAAGTTAATTACTCATGCTACTTGTACTCTCTCCTAGTT
Source organism: Lagenorhynchus albirostris (assembly GCF_949774975.1). Classification (NCBI taxonomy): domain Eukaryota; kingdom Metazoa; phylum Chordata; class Mammalia; order Artiodactyla; family Delphinidae; genus Lagenorhynchus; species Lagenorhynchus albirostris. The sequence continues at coordinate 63,928,831 of NC_083099.1, forward strand.
AGGGGTTTATTAACCTCTCAACATCTATAATTCTTCAAATTACATCCAACAAACTTTTTTTTTTGCCAACTAGACAAAGCATGGCGACTTATGAGAGTGGGTCAAAGTGGTCCTAGGGCCTGGGATCAATGAATAGTGGTGTCAAATCCCGCAGGCTGGGGCCATTACTTATTTCTGGGCTAAGCTCTTCTGCTTAACTCCTTGGAAATAAATGGTCTTTTCATTATAAAATGAAGATAGCCATCCTCTGGGACAACTTTAAGTTTCCCTTTTTCTATGGTTATATCCCTGGAATGACCAAGGACAAAACTGTTGTAAACTATATGTACTCATTTGATCTTACTCCTTTAACAATATGGATATTATTATTAATAAAGAATATACTCTTATTTTAGAATAAAATGTTTATTAATTTAAAGTATAAATAGCAAAACCTTATTAAGTGCTTACTTTGTACCAGGATATATGTTAAGCACTCTGCAAGTATTATCTTATTTAGTCCTCATTACAACCCTATGAGGTAGATACACTTATCATCCAAGTTTTTGACTGCAAAAACTGAGACACACAAAGATAAGGAACTTCCCCATGGACAGAATCAGTATTCAAACCAGAGGGTTTGAATCTAGAGCACACATTTTACTACAATGTTCAATTTATCACTTAAGGACTATTTTTTATGATTTTTCTAAGCTTGTGGGAAGTTGCTATTGTACAAAGTTCTCTAGGCCTAGAGCCACAACAAACTTTTTAGACTTTGCCCTAGGGATGAGGTCTTCATAAAGAAAGTGAAGGCAAGCTACCTGAAAACTATAATGTTTCCAGGAAGGTGGGTGAGACAAGAGTAGAATTAAGGAGTTCCTGAAAGACAGAATGTCTTCATGTGTACATAACGTGATGTAGAAACATGTCGATCTCTAGGCAAGAAAATTCCATACTCTCCTTTGGGAACACAGTTCTGCCGTGGTTCTCCTGTGTTCTAATTGCTCTTCTGTTTAAAACATAAGCAGTCTTTTCCTAGACATATTTTCTTGAATCAATAAAATTATCTCCTAATTTAATATAGCAATGTTAAAACCATGGGAATTACATACTTTTTTCTCCCAAATATTAGAACTACATAGCATTAATATTCTCCCAAATATTATAGTTACATAGAGCCTTCCTTTTTTCTTTCAATTTAATTGAAACCTGGAATGTAAAAATAACTGCTGTAATTAAATCAAAGACAAAGGAAATTAAATATGAAAAAGAAGTTGCATACGTTTGGGATTTTCCTCTCTTGTTTTCCATCTTCCGTTTGCCCTTTTGACCCAGTATCTCTCTGTTTATTGATTCTTTGTGCTTTCATTTATAATTTCAAATGAACGTTACAAGCTAAATGTGCCTCAATTTCTATGTATATTGATCTATCTCTCTCTTATCCCACTTTTGTCATTTTTCCACTTTCTTTTTTTTTTTCCCACTTTCTTTAAGAAAGCTCACTTGCCTTCCTTTTGCCCTTCCTTTCATGCCCCTTGATCTCACATATATATTGAGCATATTGACATATATCTTTTCATTCTAGTTTTTCTAGTTAAAGATTTGGATAGCTAACAAGTCTTGAGGATTTGCTGTGTGCTAGATAAGTGCATTATATATGCATTATCTCATATAATCATCTAATCTCTTCTATGAGTTGGATTCTGTTGTTATCACCACTTATAGATGACGAAATTGAGGCTTAGAGAGTAAGATCAAGTTAATGATTAGTATTTGAATCCAGGTCTATCTTCGTCCAGTGTCTCCCCTCTTAGCCCCTCACAGTGTTGCTCTCTATATGATGAAGTGCATAGAAGGTTCTGAATTGGTTGGGAAACAATATGAAAGTGTGCATTATAGCCCAAATTGTAAAACATAACTTAAATTTTAAATAGTAATTTTAAAATAATTCCAATGGTCATTTCAACTGTTCTCCTGAACTATTTATCTTAAGGAGAGTCTTAGATTTCCCAACAAAAGAGGGGAAAGGCACAAAATAACAGGAAAGGAAAAAAAGAAAAGGGACTAGCTTTTATTGAGTGCTTACTGTATACTTGGTGCTGTTATCAGGGACCAGCTCAAGTTCACAGTTCTATCTATGTATTCTATAATCCTCCTTTATTAAAAAAAAATTAGGGTGTTTCTCTATCTCCTACTTTTCCATGAATATCTTGCTCACAGTTCCTAAAGATAATTCTTTACGAAAGGTTGTTTTTGTGATCCTAAATGCAAGAGTTTCAGTGCATTAGTGTGTAATTCATCTGACCTTAGAACTTGGAAATAATCAAGATATAATTAGATATGCCTTTGTCTCTTTATCTGTCTTAAGTTTCAGTTCTCTTATCTAGATTATTCTGCCTTTTGAATATGATTCTTACTAGTAGAAAAGGTAAAAACAAAATAGGAGTCATCAGCTTTTGTTTCCTCATTTGTCATCTGTTTTTTATTCATTTTTCTTTTTGTTTTGAATTTATAAACGATTCTTATGCCTATTCGCAAGCCTCAGCACACATTGACGATTAGTTTCCAGGTCCTTAACATCACATATCATTTCCTGACCATGTCCTTAACATCACATATCATTTTTCTTTTTGTTTTGAATTTATAAACGATTCTTATGCCTATTCGCAAGCCTCAGCACACATTGACGATTAGTTTCCAGGTCCTTAACATCACATATCATTTCCTGACCATGTCCTTAACATCACATATCATTTTTCAAATATGCAAATGTAGTAAAGATGGCTCGTTCATCTATGTGTTTAAAGCAACAAAGATTTGGATTGAAAACTTCTGATTAAACAAGTGATGGATGCTAAGACTAGAAATTTAGGAAAATATAGAAAATTTTAAAAAACAACAGTGATAACCACTGTTGACCTTTTAAACCTATTTTCCTGTTTTCTCGAAAGACTTCTATAATTATTTTTATACTCATTCATATTAAATATTTAAGGGCATATATGTCTGTATCTTATTTTTTAAGACATTTTAAGTAGATTTATTTAGTTACTAATTTTCTTCCTCATATAGCAAGTCAGATTTAAGTCAGAAAATGTTGATTCTATTCTGGAATATTAACACTTAGTATATATTATTTATCATAGATTTATGGAGGTTATAGAGAAACCATTCCTTTGGTCAAGAAATTTGGCCTTTGACTGAAGGTATATTTGAAGCCTCACAAGTTGCTATTTTTTGATAAGATTATAGTCTGTAACTCTGAAAATGAAACATCTTTATTCATTTTATTTTTTTTATTTAATTTTTTAACATCTTTATTGCGGTATAATTGCTTTACAATGGTGTGTTAGTTTCTGCTTTATAACAAAGTGAATTAGTTATACACATACATTTGTTCCCATATCTCTTCCCTCTTGCGTCTCCCTCCCTTCCACCCTCCCTATCCCACCCCTCTAGGTGGTCACAAACCACCTAGCTGATCTCCCTCTGCTATGTGGCTACTTCCCACTAGCTATCTATTTTATGTTTGGTAGTGTATATATGTCCATGCCACTCTCCCACTTTGTCACAGCTTACCCTTCCCCCTCCCCATATCCTCAAGTCCATGCTCTAGTAGGTCTGTGTCTTTATTCCCGTCTTACCCCTAGGTTCTTCATGACCTTTTTTTTTTTTCCTTAGATTCCATATATATGTGTTAGCATACAGTATTTGTTTTTCTCTTTCTGACTTCATTCTGTATGACAGACTCTAGGTCCATCCACCTCACTACAAATAACTCAATTTCGTTTCTTTTTATGGCTGAGTAATATTCCATTGTATATATGTGCCACATCTTCTTTATCCATTCATCTGTTGATGGACACTTTGGTTGCTTCCATGTCCTGGCTATTGTAAATAGAGCTGCAATGAACATTTTGGTACATGACTCTTTTTGAATTATGGTTTTCTCAGGGTATATGCCCAGTAGTGGGATTGCTGGGTCATACGGTAGTTCTATTTGTAGTTTTTTAAGGAACCTCCGTACTGTTCTCCATAGTGGCTGTATCAATTTACATTCCCACCAACAGTGCAAGAGTGTTCCCTTTCCTCCACACCCTCTCCAGCATTTATTGTTTCTAGATTTTTTGATGATGGCCATTCTGACTGGTGTGGGGTGATACCTTGTTGTATTTTTAATTTGCATTTCTCTAATGATTAGTGATGTTGAGCATTCTTTCATGTGTTTGTTGGCAATCTGTATATCTTCTTTGGAGGAATGTCTGTTTAGGTCTTCTGCCCATTTTTGGATTGGGTTGTTTGTTCTTTTGTTATTGAGCTGCATGAGCTGCTTGTAAATTTTGGAGATTAATCCTTTGTCAGTTGCTTTAAAACCTACATTATAAAGTTATTTTAACTTTAGTCATAGTTGTATTTATAGGTAGTAATATTCATTAAGTAATCTGTCAACATGGAGGTTGCCTGTTCGTAATTTTTATTTTTTGCTGGCTCCAGCATACTTTAATACTATGAAACATTCATAATCTTAACCAAAAATATAGATATATGGTAGACACTGAATCAATATTTCTGAATGCATGATTATTGGATGAAATGTTATAAAGAAGATGGGACAAGGTAGGTCGGTGGATTTGGTTGATGTGAGGTTATTATTGTCCTTTCAAATAGGGATTTCAGTAGAGGGTTCACAGTTAGGAGAGCAAGTTAGGGGTAAAGGCACAATTGCAGGCCACTATTCTGATCTGATTAATTTTGCAATTCCATTAGAAAAAGCAATCTAATTTTTTTAAAGTTCAAATCAAGATCTCCGTGATAGACCTCTATCCTAGAAAGATCATTTTTTATGTGATTACTATGAACAAGTAACTTAATCCCAGTTTTAAAATGGGAATGATGCCCTAACAGCAGAAATCTCACTTGTGCTCTAAATACTGCTATGTGAATTTTAGAGAAATAACCAGAAAGTTAGGATAGCAGCATTGTGTTCATTTTAAGGCAAGAAAATGCCAAGTAATGATAAGACAGCTTGGGAAGAGGTGAGCACCAATCAAGAAATCTCAGCAATAAGGCTTACTTTCAAGTTTTATTCAATTTTAGTCCTACTGAAAACTTTGTGAGGCAAAATTCCCCAAAATCTTTGATTTATTCATATTTATGATGTAAAACTCAAAATCTGATCTATTATAAAATTATCCTCTATTAGCAACATGGGGAAATTGTATTATATAATAAAAACACAAGAACTCAAGGGCCATTTGGCCACATGACCGCTTCCACTCGTCTTTTTCTCTGTGCCGAACCCATCTTGGCATGAAGCCAAGGTAATTTCCAGAAATTGGCAGTGCGCTGCCAAATGCACATCTGCTGCTGTCTCCAACCCTTGCCTACTAATTTTGCACAAACCACTTCCTCCTTTTGAGGACAAGGGAAGTGTGCCCAAAGGGCAGAGACGGAAGCACCACCTTGTGCTCCTGGCAGATTCAGGAGCCCTTGTAAGGGAAGCAGCAGCATCACCTCACCTGCAGCCTTGCCCATAGAGCTTCCTACTGATAAGGGTGACACGCCAACCTTGCCCCTTTGCCCCTCTGCTCTTCCTTCTCTTTTTCCATTTGACTCTCAGTGTTTAAAATTCTTGCCTCATTTCCTTTCTATCCCCTTCTAATGAATTCTAGCTTTGACTTCTCATGAATTAAAATATCCAAACAGTCAGTTCCCAAAAGGGTACCTGAGCCAAATCCGGACAGAGAGGGAGGAACTGAGAGGACAAAGACAGAGGCAGAGATGGTGGGGCTGCTTGTGTTCCCTTAGGTTACACTTACCAGCTCCTTCACTGTGCAGTGTGGCAGTGTGTGGGTGTACGTACAAACACAGGTAAAATTTAGATATTTTTATCCTCCTACACTCTTACATGTAGAGTCAGCTCTGATGATATTTGAATATAGCCATGGTGATGATTTCTTTCCCTTTGTTCTTGTGCTTCTCCATTTCTCTGCATTTGTTGGTTGCGATTGGTCTTGATATTCTTGGTGAGCAGAGGAAAACCTCTCTGACTACATATCTTTATACACACCTTGAGGTTTCCATCACTTCTGCCCACTCTCAGAGCCACTGAATCACCAATAGCTGGGTGCCCTTCACTCCTCTGTTAACAGGTGCAGGGCCACCCCTCTAAATGGGTGCTTGTGCTTCTTTGGGTGTAGCTTTAGTGCACCTAGAATAACACAGTGAATTATTATTGTTTTTGTCATCAATGGTCATGCTATCATGGCTATTTGTTTCTGTTTGTTTGAATAAACAACCAGACTAGGGGAAGATCATAGGTTGAAGAAAGAGGACTCATTCTATCTCTGACACTAATTAGTTGTATTGAGGGAGTCAGCAGTCTCTCTGGGATTTGATTCTCATATGTAAAACAAGTGGGTTGGACTATATTCCTTGAAGGCCCTATTATTCCTTGATGTCTTAAATATCAAACTGAATGTGATGACCATGCTGACGTTCTCTTCTTTAGACTCATTCCCAGTGCCTGTGTGAACAGGTCCACTTCATATATACCATTAACCTCTTAGAAATGTGAAGAGACAGGAGTTCCCTGGTGGTCTAGTGGTTAGGATTCTGCGCTTTCACTTTCATGGCCCGGGTTCAACCCCTGGCTGGGGAAATGAGATCAGAGGCGTGGCCAAAAAAAAAAAAAGAAATGGGAAGAGATTACAAAACAAACACATGTTTTTCTAACTTTTTGTATATGCGCTCATTTCAATATGAGGTCATCAGGGAGAAGAAACTCAGAATAAAAATGGACAAAATGCAAATTTACCAGGAATTAATATAAAATCCTGTAGTTGGGTTCAAAGAACAAGTTGCACAAATAGGTGTTTGGCTGACATTCACATATACATTTGGGTATTTGCATTATCAAGTCTGATGTGAGCCAACAGCATAATATATGCCCTGTGCTGTAAAGGATCCCAACGGCAAAGAGACTGGAAGCAACTTTACTAAGGCAGTGGCCAAGTCTGAAAATATGAAGTCAGCAGTCTTGAAAGAGATCAGGCAGAGCAAGGTCAGAGAGACCAAAGGCAAGAGACAGCTCAAGGTTGTGGCAGGAGGTCAGCAAGAAAGCAAAATGAGGGGATCAGTAATGTCAGAGCTTAGAGATGAGTAAAAAAGAAGGAAGTGGAGAGGATTGGGGTGGGGAATGGCAGTCAATTCAGCAAACAGCTGTTGCTGTAGCGAAGGGTTCCAGCTTTTCTTTTTCTTTCTTTCTTTCTTTTCCCCAACATTATAGTCCCAGGCAGCTTCCCAGCCCCTAAATTTCTCCATGCCCTAGAATTTGTCCCTCTTAACCTAACCTCAAACAGTTAAAGTTTTCTGATTTGTTTAAAGGGAAGAATTATCTGCATTATTTCATGAGCTTTCAGAGCCCGTATGTGAAGGAGCTACCTTTATTGCACACTACTCTCCAACCTTAGCTGGCTCTTTCCTTATTTCCGGGTGATCAGCCCTCCCACACATGCCCTGGTCGTTTTTTCCCTGCCTCTGCTAATGCTCTTGTTCTTTCCTGACTTCCTTTCCTCTGTCAGTTTCAAACACATCTTCCTTGCAAAGGTTCACCTCAAGTCCAGTCAGCCCAATCTACCTTCTCCTGCCCCATTCTTGTTCCCCTTCTCCCACAGCCTGTAGAACAGAATATGGATAGTATGTCACGGGGGTGGGAGTGGGCAGGAGGTAATTCCCTCGGTGTAATTATTAACTCTTTAAGTAGTGTATAAGCTTTGAAAAGAAGAAACGATGTCTTACAGAGACCACATGGTATAGGAGAGAGTTTGGAATTAGGAAAAAAAAAAATGGTATTCAGTCCTGGCTCTGTGACCTTTGGCATATACCTCTCTCTAGGCCTCCGTGTCCTTCTGGGGAAAACAGGGATAACCATTCCATGCTCTGGCTTCCTTAAACAGGCAATCAGGTGTTTAGGTCAAGGTCACAGGAAAAGTACTCTAAGAAAGTGAAGGGTTATCATAAGAGGTGCCTTGTCGTAAAAAAAAGGCAAGGGAATTTGAGAATCTGAATTCTGAGTTAGATTTTAATTCCTGCTCTAACGCTTACTCAATATGTGGCCTTAGAAGTTTCTTACTTCTCTCAAATGAAAATGACACTATCACAAAGATTATGGTGTTGATGCTGGTTTATATGCCAATTTCTAAGAGCCAGCTGTCAAATATTTAGTAACTTTGCAAGCAGGTTGTTAAGCTGTTGTAATTAGCCTTGGTGGGAGTATTTACACCAGGGAAATGGACAAACACTACAAATCGGATTGTTGGGTTTTTTTATTCTGGAGAGTAAACACATCGGTGATTATGTAAACGGGGCTCTGTAAATTGTAAAGCCCTTTGCCTTCCTTACCATTAAAAGTAGCAATGGTGGGCTTCCCTCGTGGCACGGTGGTAGGGAGTCCGCCTGCCGATGCAGGGGACATGGGTTTGTGCCCCGGTCCCGAAGATCCCACATGCTGCGGAGCGGCTAGGCCCGTGAGCCATGGCTGCTGAGCCTGCGCGTCCGGAGCCTGTGCCCTGCAACGGGAGAGGCCACGGCAGTGAGAGGCCCGCGTACCGTTAAAAAAAAAAAAAAAAAAAAGTAGTAATGGTAATAGTAATGTCCTGTACCCATAGAACCTAGCCTAGTGCATGGTTCTAGCATTTATTTAATAAAAACATTTTTAATTTAACTTGGTACTGCTCCTAGCATGCATTTAATAAAAACGTTTTTAATTTAACTTGGGTTCACCTTTGTATTATTTTGATACTTCTGTCCCTGAGCTAAAGAAGCTCCCATGTTTACCTCTCTTTAAATTCCTCTCTATAAAGTGTCTTTTTATTTTTTTTGTTTTTCCTTTTTGGCCACACCGCCCACGGCATATAGGATCTTAGTTCCCGGACTAGGGGTGGAACCCGTTCCCCCTGCAGTGGAAGTGCAGAGTCTTAACCACTGGACCGCCAGGGAAGTCCCTAAAGTGTCTTTTTAAAATCAGATAACATAAATAAAAATCTGGTTCAGTGCATGAAACACACAGTAGGCGTTAAACCGTCTACATTTATGAGTTAATTATCTTCATTCTAAAACTCCATCTCTTCTGATATTTCATATCTCAGTTAATGACATTGTCCATCTATCCATTATCCCAAGTTAGTTATCTGAAAGTATTCCTCTCCTGTCCTTTTCCTCACCCACCCCCATGTTTTATCAATCACTAGATCTTACCAGTTTTACCTCTTAAAACCTGTCCCCTCCTCTTCATTCATTGCCATTGCTACTGCCTTGGTGTCCTCATCATTTCTTACTTGATCTCTTCCTCCTAACTGATATCTTGACCTTCAGTCATTCTCCTTCAATCCAACCTCTATTGCTATGGGTATGATTTTAAATTACAAATCTGACCAAATCACTCCCTTGCTTAAAATTCCTTAATGACTCTCTGTTGTCTTGAGGATAAAATCTAAAAGCTTTAAGCTTGCCATACAAGTCCACCATATTCTGACCTTGGCCCACCTTTTACAAGAGTTATCTCCTACTGCTCCCCATTACTACCTGGAACGCCTAGTCTCACTTCCCTAGCAATCCCTGGTCTCAGTAATGAAGATGAGAAATTAATAACATAAGAATGGTCTATTTTTATTTGTAACCCCCAATATAGGATACTGTGGCTCCCCTTCACCTTCAGAATAAAATCCAAATCTCTTAGCCTAGCATACTTACAATCTAGCCCCTGACTCTCTCCAATTCCTATCTTTCTCTGTATATATACATATAACCTACATTCCAGCCACTAAGATATCTCATCTGTTCCATATTTTCATCCCTCCATGCCCTCGTTCACACTTTCTCCAAACCTGTAGTACCCTCTTCCTCTTCTTTCACTCACTCCTTTCCTGCCTGCCCGATGAATTTCTACACTTCCTTCAAACAGATCAATAGTTACCACCTTTGGGCAGCTATCCCTGAAACTATCCCTCCCTCTTCTGTGCTCCCAGAGCACTTGGTTAAGCAGTGTACAGTCAATCTTTGTTGGTCTGTCTTTTGCCCCCTCTGCGAGATCATCTTTATCCCGTGGCCTCTAGCACATCCTTGTTGCTTAATACAGAGTGAAAGAAGGAAGGGCTATTATATAGGGATTTGCAAAGAAAGTAAATTTCTGATAAGAGACATACATTGAATAAGTTTAAGATTGATTTTGCATGATCTGGTGAATCTAGAACAATTCTATGTCTTTATTTTCAGGGGGTAGGTGGCTCTGAGAAATTGGTGCTAATGGACAGATCAGAAGCAAAGAATAAGTTTAAAGAGCTGCGGCTTGGTCACATTGCTCCAGATTTGGTGCAGTACAGTAAAACAAAATTTACGTCTTAGGAATTTATCTGTCACATACACAAGACATTTATCTACATACCTTAATGAATGCCTTAGAAAGTAAAGCAAGGTGCCAGTGGACAAGACACTAAAGCAAACAGAAGATATCAGCAGTGACTTATAATAACTCAGAATGTAGTTTCTAACAAAAATATATTTATACCTTTGGGAAGGGAAACAATTTTTTTCTGATTATAAATATAATATATATATTTCTTAGTCTGTTCAGGCTGCTATAACAAAAATACCACAGACTAGATGGCTCAGACAACAAACATTTTTACTTCTGACAGTTTTTTGGAGGCTGAGCTGAGATATCCAAGATCAAAGCACTCACAGATTTGATAATCTGGTGAGGGCCTGCTTCCTGGTTCATAGACAGCCATCTTCTCACTGTGTCCTCAAATGGAAGAAGAGGGAAGGGAGTTCTCCGGGGTCTTTTTTATAAGGCACTAATCCCATTCATGAAGGCTCCACCATCATGACCTAATCACATCCCAAAGGCCCCCACCTCCAAACAGCATCACAAATGAGTTTCAACATGTAAATTTTGGGGGGACACAACCATTCAGTCTATAGAAACATATTAATGCAAAATACTTAGAATATCTCGAAAAACACAACATAAATCCCTCCCAAATCTAACCACCTAGAATTAACTGTTGTTAATTCTTTGGATGTATCCTTCCAGTCTTTTTTTCTTGTATATGTGTTTGTGTATCCTTTTAAATAATAAAAATTTTAATGGCTTACATTGTATATATTTTTCTAACCTATTTTTTATATTAATATGTCATGAACATTTTCTCATGTTAGTAAATACTCTTCTACAACACGATTTTTAACTGCTGCACAGTATTCCTTCATATGGATGAACACCACTGTTTATAATCAATCCCCCTTGTTTCAATGTTTTTATTATTATAAACGGAAGTGTAGTGGTGTGGATGACTAAAGAAAGGGTGATCTCACGACCTCCTCCTGTTTTCCCCAGGTTCTGAAGCCCCCTCTTACATCAGAACTCTTTTCTAATGATCCTCTGAGTGTCATCTCAGGACCCTGGGCACACTCATGGCACGATGGCCAACCCTCAGGAGCACCTGAGCTGCTCCCCTTCCCCACACTTGCCTTTGAGTGAAAACAAAACCTTCAATGGACTACAAGATGACATCGCACCTATGCGAAGCCACCCTTCACCCAAGCTTCTTAAGGACCAGCAGGAAAAGGGGGTGGTGCAAACAGAGCTAAATGAGGGCATGAACAGCCCCATCACCACAACAGTGTTGACAAGCGTAAGCGAGGATTCCAGGGACCAGTTTGAGAACAGCGTTCTTCAGCTAAGGGAACAAGATGAATCAGAGATGGCCATGTCTCACGGGAACAGCAACACTGTGGATGGAGAGGGCACAAGTGGAACTGAAGACATCAAGATTCAGTTCAGCAGGTCGGGCAGCGGCAGTGGTGGGTTTCTTGAAGGACTGTTTGGATGCTTAAGGCCTGTATGGAATATCATTGGGAAGGCATATTCCACTGATTACAAATTGCAGCAGCAAGGTAAGCTAGAGTATGTACCTGGAAGATATTTCCTGTGTAAACGCACTACCACCATTAACTGCATAACCTTTGATAAATTAAAGACCTAGTGCCAGAAGAATACCCCATATCAATTTCCTATAGACCTTCTGAATGGAACAGATTGACATATGGTTGGTCTTTTTTGGTCGAAGCCCACCTTTTGTGGTTGTACAGTCCAGTGGTGTCCAGAGTAGAGTACATATAAGACAATCCATGACATTGTGAAGAAGAAGATGTTAGAGCTTCTGTTCCTTTTATCTCATCATTTTAAATTTCTATTTTCATGCATGTTTTCATATATATTTGGTATTTTAATAAAGTTTTACAGATATATAATTTATAAATAAATTACATAGTGAGTGCATATTCAAACATTTTATTGACAGTTTTTACAGTCAAAAAGTCTGATGGTCACTGGACTAATTCAAAACCAGATGGAAGCCACATGGTACTGCCCCTGAAGATTGCAGGCCTGCCTTAGGTAGTAGTAAAAAGGAATTTTTTTATCTTACAGTCAGGCACGGAAAGCTCACATTTTGAGGAAAGAACAAAATATCTAACCATTCTTGAGAAACATTATTATTTCGAGATCCCACAGCTTTTTAAAAAGTAAAAATTTAACTCCCATCATTGTGTAGTATGTATATTCATATACTCCAATTCAAGCCTTATGCTTTTGAAGTAAAGAGAACACATGGCACTAGTGTCCTTCATAACTTCATTTATATTGTTGAAACAATTTTTTCCTGAGAACAAAAGTAATATATATAGAAATTTTGGAACATACAAGTAAGTTCCCCCCAAAAAAATAAAATAATCTATGATTCTCCCATCTCCTGACAATAACCACCATTAGTGTTTTTGGTATATGTTAGTCTATACATGTGTGTACGTGTGCTTAAAAAAGTGATGCTGTTCTGTAACACTTTTTTACTTCATACTGTGAACATTTCCTGTATCATGAAATATACTTTTTCAGCATCATTCTTAATAGCTGCATAATATTAAATTGTGTTAACATACACAGTTTAAGTAATTGTAATTAAGTAATCCTGTTTTTTTCCTTGTAATGAGAACTCTTAGGGTTTACTGTCTTAACAACTTTCATGCATTAACATAAACAGTGTTCATTATATTTATCAAGTTGTACACCACATCCCTAGTACTTACTTATCTTATAACTGGAAGTTTGTACCTTCTGACTGCCTTCATCCAATTCCCCCTCCCCTACTCGCCACCTCTGATAACCACAAATCTGATCTCTTTTTTTGTGAGTTTATTTTTGAAGTATAATTGACCTACAACACTATATTAGTTCCTGGTACGCAACATAGTGATTTGACATTTCTGTACATTTCAAAATCATCACCATGATTAGTTACTGTCTGTCACCATACAAAGATGTTACATAATTATTGACTATATTCCCCACACTGTACATTTCATACCCTTGACTCATTTATTTTGTACTAAAAGTTTGTACCTCTTAATCTCCCTCACCTACTTCTCCCCTCCCCCCTCCCTCCTTCCCTCTGACAACCACCTGTCTGTTCTCTGTATCTATGACTCTGTTTCTGTTATATTGTGTTTGTTCATTTGTTTTGTTTTTTAGATTACACATTTAAGTGAAATCATATAGTATTTGTCTTTCTCTATCTGACTTATTTCACTTAGCTTAGTGTCCTCTAGGTCTGTCCATGCTGTCACAAATGGCAAGATTTCATTCTTTTTTATGGCTGAGTAATATTCCATTGTGTGTGTATGTGTGTGTACACCACACCTTTTTTGTCCATTCATCTACCGATGGGTACTTAGATTGCTTCCATATCTTGGCTATTGTTAATAATGCTGCAGTTAATGTAAGCGTGCAGATATCTTTTCTAAAGAGTGGGGTTTTTTTTTGGTTTTTTAAAATTTTTTATTTTTTATACAATTTTTAAAGATTGCTTTCCATTTACAGTTATTAGAGAATTTTGGTCGTATTCCCCATGTTGTACATTACATCCTTGAGCCTATCTTACACTGAGTAGTTTGTACCTCCCATTCTCCCGCCCCTCCCTCCCTCCCCACTGGTAACCACTGGTTTGTTCTCTATATCTGTGAGTCTGCTTTTTTGTTATATTCACTAGTTTGTTATATTTTTTAGATTCCACATATAAGTGATATTCTACAGTATTTGTCTTTCTCTAACTTATTTCACTAGCATAATGCCCTCCATATCCATCCATTTGCCGCAAATGGCAAAATTTCGTTCTTTTTTATGGCTGAATAGTATTCCATTGTGTGTGTGTGTGTGTGTGTGTGTGTGTCTGTGTGTGTGTGTCTGTGTGTGTGTCTGTGTGTGCGTCTGTGTGTCTGTGTATCCAATCTTGTCCACTCATCTGTTGATGGACACTTAGGTTGTTTCCATATCTTGGCAATTGTAAATAATGCTGCTATGAACATTGGGGTGCATGTATCTTTTCAAATTAGTGTTTTTGGTTTTTTCTGATATATACACAGGAGTGGAATTGCTGAGTCATATGGTAGTTCTATTTTTAGTTTTTTGAGACACCTCCATACTGTTTTCCACAGTGGCTGCACCAGTTTACATTCCCACTAACAGTGAACAAGGGTTCCCTTTTTTCACATCCTCGCCGACATTTGTTGTGTTCTTTTTGATGATAGCCATTCCTTCTGACAGGTGTGAGGTGATATCTCATTGTGGCTTTGATTTTCATTTCCCTGATGATTACTGATGTTGAGCATCTTTTCATATGCCTGTTGGCCATTTTCTTTTCCTCTTTGGAAAAATGTCTGTTTAGTTCTTCTCCCCATTTTTTAATCTGGTTTGTTTTTTTGATGTTGTGTTGTATGAGCTCTTTATATATGTTGGATATTAATCCCTTATCAGCCATATCATTTGCAAATATTTTCTCCCATTCAGTGGGTTATCTTTTTGTCTTGTCAGTGATTTCCTTTGCTGTGTGAAATCTTTTAAGTTTAATTAGGTCCCACTTGTTTATTTTTGTTTTCATTTCCTTTCCTTTAGGAGACAGATCCAAAAAAAATATTGCTGCAGTTTATGTCAAAGAGTGTTCTGCATATTTTCCTCTAGGAGTTTCATAGTATCTGGTCTTACATTTAGGTCTCTAAAGAGTGTTTTTGTTTTCTTTAGATAAATACCCAGGAGTGGAGTTGCTGAGTCATGTGGTAGTCCTATATATAGGTCTATTTTTAGTTTTTTGAGGTATCTCCATACTGTTTTCCATAGCGGCTGCACCAATTTGGGTTCCCATCACCAGTACCCAAGGGTTCCCGTTTCCCTACGTCCTGGCCAACACTTGTTATTTGTTGTTTTTTTGATAATAGCCATTCTAGCAGGTGTGAAGTGATATCTCACTGTGGTTTTCATTTGCATTTTCCTAATAATTAGTGATATGGAGCATCTTTTCATGTGCCTGATAGCCATTTGTATGTCTTCTTTAGATAAATGTCTGTTCAGATCCTCTACCCATTTTTTTTTTTTTTTTTTTTTTTTTTTTTGCTGTATGCAGGCCTCTCACTGTTGTGGCCTCTCCCATTGCAGAGCACAGGCTCCAGACATGCAGGCTCAGTGGCCATGGCTCATGGGCGCAGCCGCTCCGCGGCATGTGGGATCTTCCCGGACCGGGGCACAAACCCATGTCCCCTGCATCGGCAGGCGGACTGTCAACCACTGCGCCACCAGGGAAGCCCTACCCATTTTTTAATCAGGTTGTTTGTTTGATGTTGAGCTATATGAGTTATTTGTATATTTTGGATATTAACCCCTTATCAGATATAGCATTTATAAATATCATCTCCCATTCAGTAAGCTGCCTTTTCATTTCATTGATAGTTTCCTTCACTGTGCAAAAGCTTTTTAGTTTGATGTAGTCCCATTTGTTTATTTTTGCTTTTGTTGCCCTTGCCTGAGGAGACATATCCAAAAAATACTGCTAAGACTGATGTCAAAGACTATACTGCCTATTTTTTCTTCCAGAAGTTTTATGGTTTCAGGTCTTACATTTAAGACTTTAATCCATTTTGAATTTATTTTTGTATATGGTGTAGTCCAGTTTGATTCTTTTGCATGTAGCTGTCCAGTTTTCCCAACACCATTTATTGAAGAGGCTGTCTTTTCCCCATTGTATATTCTTGCCTCCTTTGTCATAGATTAATTGCCCATGTAATTATGGTTTCATTTCTGGGCTTGCTATTCTGTTCCATTGATCTATGTGCCAGAACCATACTGCTTTGATTACTGTAACTTTGCAGTATAGTTTGAAATCAGGGAGCATGATACCTCCAGCTTTGTTCTTCTTTCTCAAGATAGTTTTGGCTATTTGGGGTATTTTGTGTTTCCATACAAATTTTAGAATTATTTGTTCTACTTTTATGAAGAATGCCATGGGTGTTTTGACAGGGATTGCATTGAATTCCTAGATTGCCTTGGGTAGTATGGTCATTTTAACAGTATTAATTCTTCCAGTCCATGAACATGGTATATCTTTCCATCTGTTTGTGTTGTCCTCAATTTCTTTCATCAGTGTCTTATAGTTTTCAGAGTACAGGTCCTTTACCTCCTTAGATTTATTCCTGCTATTTTATTCATTTTGACACAATTGTAAATGGGACTATTTTCTTAATTTCCTTTTCTGATGGTTAGTTGTTAGTGTATAGAAATTAACATATTTCTGTATATTAATTTTGTATGCTGCAACTTTACCAAATTCATTGATAACTTCTAGTGCAATCTTCTATTGCTTAACAATTTGTTTACTATTTTCAGTGATTATAAGCCACACTGCAGTGAACGTGTCCATTCCTTAATTTTCGCACATATTTTCATTACTCCTTAGGATAAATTATTAGAAGAGGAATGCTGGGTTCAAAGGATTTTTTGCTTTAAAGCGTTTGATACATATCTTTGCAGCCTTATGTAAATGATCAGTTGTTATGAGTTCTTTCATCAAGAAATTTTATAAAGGAATAATATGGACCAGAAATGATATTCTGTTTTATTTATTTTATAACTGAATATTGGATTCTGTAGCCCTCCCTTAAAAATGTATTCATATATTTTAGTCAAGACTGTTGACAGCTTTTCCACAACTACCAGGTGACATTAGTCGCCATTAGCCACTTTTTCCATGCACTCAATTTTTTCTATTTCTGAAATACTTTTTCTTTTTTTGATATTTTATTTTAAGGTATTATTTTATTTTATTTTTTAACACAATTTTTAAAGGTTACACTCCATTTACAGTTATTACAAAATGTTAGCTATCTTCCCCGTGTTGTACAATACATCCTTGTGGCCTGTCTTACAGCCAGTAGTTTCTACCTCCCACTCCCCCACCCCTATATTACCCCTTCCCCCTCTCCCCACTAGTAACCACTAGTTTATTCTTATCTGTGAGTCTGCTTCTCTTTTTTTAATATTCACTAGTTTGTTGTATTTTTTAGATTCCACATATAAGTGACATCATACAGTATTTGTCTTTCTCTGTCTGACTTATTTCACTTAGCATAATGCCCTCCAAGTCCATCCATGTTGCTGCAGATGGCAAAATTTCATTCTCTTTTATGGCTGAGTAGTATTCCGGTGTGTGTGTGTGTGTGTGTGTGTGTGTGTAGATATATATATACCACATTGTCTTTCTCCACTCATCTATTGATGTGAAATACTTTCTTTTAGAAATGCAAATCAGAACTACAATGAGGTACCACCTCACACCAGTCAGAATGGCTATCATCAAAAAGTCTACCAATAACAAATGCTGGGGAGGGTGTGGAGAAAAGGGAACCCTCCTGCACTGTTGGTGGGAATGTAAGTTGGTGCAACCACTGTGGAAAACAGTATGGAGGTTCCTCAAAAAACTAAAAATAGAATTACCATATGACCCAGCAATCCTACTCCTGGGTATATATGCAGACAAAACTATAATTCAAAAAGATACATGCACCCCTATGTTCATAGCGGTACTATTCACAGTAGCCAAGACATGGAAACAACCTAAGTGTCCACTAACAGAAGAATGGATAAAGAAGATGTGGTACATATATAATGGAATACTACTCAGCCATAAAACAGAATGAAATAATGCCATTTGCAGCAACATGGATGCAACTAGAAATTATCATACTAAGTGAAGTAAGTCAAAAAGAGAAAGACAGGGGCTTCCCTGGTGGTACAGTGGTTGAGAGTCCGCCTGCCGATGCAGAGGACGCGGGTTCGTGCCCCGGTCCGAGATGATCCCACATGCCGCTGAGCGGCTGGGCCCGTGAGCCATGGCCGCTGGGCCTGCGTGTCCGGAGCCTGTGCTCCGCAACGGAGGAGGCCGCAGCAGTGAGAGGCCCGTGTGCCGCAAAAAAAAAAAAAAAAAGGTAAAAAAGAGAAAGACAAATACCATATGATATCACCTTTATGTGGAACCTAAACTATGGCACAAATGAACCTATTTACGAGACAAAAACAGACTCACAGACATAGAGAACAGACTTGTGGTTGCCAAGGGGGAGGAGTGTGGGGGAGGGATGGACTAGGAGTTAGGGGTTAGTAGATGCAAACTATGACATATAGAATGGATAAACAATACCGTCCTACTATATAGCACAGGGAATTATATTCAATATCCTGGGATAAACCATAATGGAAAAGAATATGAAAAAGATTGTATATATATATATATATGTATAACTGAATCACTTTGCTGTACAGCAGAAATCAACACAACATTGTAAATCAGCTATAGTTCAATTTTTTTTTAATTGACTCTGAAATACTTTCTCTTAAACCAATACCAGACTCCCCATCTATACCCCTTCTCCATAAGTATATTGGGATTTACCTGTAAATCTGTCCATTCCAGGTATACTTTCCAGGATTTGTCAACCACAGCATTCTTTCTCAATCCCTAGGTTTTGTCTGTCTGTTTTCTCTCCATACCCTGCACATTCTACCCTCTTTTTCCCTCTATTATCTTAAGGTTTCAGGGAAATTAAAGAGTTGTTCCTTGTCACACAGCGGTTGGGGACTCCTATGTTAAACAGTTTTATTATTTTAAAAATTGGGAATAAAGACAAATCCAAAGAGGAAAATAAAAATCACTTGTCATCCCATAACCACCCACCCTTAATTTATTATTTTTTAGAAGTTCCTTCTTCTCTGCTTAGACACAAAACTTACTAATATCTGCTTATGTGATAAACTCATTTGGTTTTTGGGGTCTTAACTTGTCCAGTCTAATAATTATTTTGGTGGCAATTTGGAGGTCTCAGGATCCAAACGCAGCATTGAGGTTCAGACTCATAAAGAAGACTAACAGACAGATCCTATGTCTGTTAAAAGAAGCCTTTAAAATTCTTTATTGTTCTGTAACCTTGTATTTAATTTGTGTTCCGATTGATTATGTGACCTTCAGAAAGGCTTATTTCAGGAGCAAGTAAGACACATCCTTGGTCAGTTTAAGCTTACAAGGGTACGGCAGCTGCCCAGCTCTTCAGCAAATGACAGGATATCCTATCGTGAGCAGGTGTTGCTGTGGGCTGTAGAAGAGATTCACTAGCCTGAAACTAAGTGTAGTTTTTTTCTTGTCAGCTCTGGGATCATGGAGCTAATCTTTAATCCTGGATTACAGTCAACCAAAGGATAGTACATATAACAGATGTGTCCTTGCATTTGGTATTATGAGGAAATTTCACTTGATTAAATTTTTTTTAATGATATCTTCATCTCCCACTTAGTATGTTGGTAGTGAAGCGTAAGGTAATATGTGAAATCTTTTATTGCCAAATAGTTCCCAGTCTCAAAGCAAGTATTGTCATAGACTTGTCTGAATAAACAAAGGAGAACTTATGTGTTAAAGTGAGTGGGCATGTGGCTTTTTCTCAGTCCTAGGGATCATGGTGGATATTGGAATTAAGATAGTAGTCATAGTGATGAATCAGAGAGAAGATAAAAGCTGGGGAAGAGTACCAATGGGACAGCTGTAAAAGCAGCAGAAAGTCTGGGACTAACCCTGGAGGGAGCACAGCCAGTTTCCATCATTATAAGGTTTGTTATCTTGTTCCTCAGTGATCTAGGCCCCCAATTTGTATAGCCTTGTTGCTAACGTTCTTTTTGCTGCCATTTTCTTGTTCCTTGACTCCCTACTAGATATCGATCAGGATATTGGAACTGGACAGAGAGGACTAAATCACATGAATCAATTTTATTTCTGGTAGTCAGTTCTAGTAAAAAAAATTGATGGAAAGGTGGTTGAAGTATTACTTTACACTCTGTGTTCTTGAATTACCAATGCCGGCCCCTTTATTTTTCCATGGACAATTAAGATTTGGTTGAACATAGATGAATTAACACAGGCGTGAGCTACTGTTGGTTAAGGAAATTTTTGTTATTTATTATAATATCAACCTTTGGTATTTGAGTGCCAAATATATTTATCATTTGTATTTTATTTTATTTATTTATATTTTTATTATTATTATTATTTTGAGGTACACGGGCCTCTCACTGTTGTGGCCTCTCCCACTGCAGAGCACAGGCTCCTGATGCACAGGCTCAGCGGCCATGGCTCACGGGCTTAGTTGCTCCGCGGCATGTGGGATCTTCCCGGACTGGGGCACGAACCCGTGTCCCCTGCATCGGCAGGCGGACTCTCAACCGCTGCGCCACCAGGGAAGCCCTATTTTATTTATTTTTTAATTGAAGTATAGTTGATTTACAATATTATATTAATTTCAGGTGTACAACATAGTGATTTAATATTTTTATAGATTATACTCCATTTAAAGTTATTATAGGGACTTCCCTGACGGTCCAGTGGTTAAGACTTCGCCTTCCAATGCAGGGGGTACAGGTTCAATCCCTGGTCGGAGAACTAAGATCCCACATGCCTCGCGGCCAAAAAAACAAAACATAAAACAGAAGCAATATTGTAACAAATTCCATAAAGACTTTAAAAATGGTCCACATCAAAAAAAAAATCTTTAAAAAAAAGAAGAATAAAAAAATGTTATTATATAATATTGGCTACATTCCTTGTGCCGTACAATATATCCTGGTAGCTTATTTATTTTATACACAGTAGTTTGTGCCTCTTAATCCCCTACCCCTATCTTGTCCCTCCCTCCTATCATTTGTATTTTAATACTTCATTTATTTCTCATTTTATAAAAATACTAAATAATAGGAATTATTTATAAAATATATAGTAAATTACAATATAAACATTATAAAATTATGTAAAGGGATTCCCTGGTGGTGCAGTGGTTGAGAGTCTGCCTGCCGATGCAGGGGACGCGGGTTTGTGCCCTGGTCGGGGAGGATCCCACATGCCGCGGAGTGACTGGGCCCGTGAGCCACGGCCGCTGAGCCTGCGCGTCCGGAGCCTGTGCTCCGCAACGCGAGAGGCCACAACAGTGAGAGGCCCGCGTACCGGAAAAAAAAAAAAAAGGTAAAAAGAAAGGATTATTTAACAAATTGTTTTTTGAATCACTAAATAACATTATGAAAAAAATTAATTTGCATCAGTTCTCATACCATACAACAAAATAAACTTCAGATGTAAAGGTTAAACATTTTAAAAATCAACTATAGATCACTCTTAGAAGATAGATTAGGCAGTAGAAGAAACTGCAAAGCAAATGACAAGCAGCTATAAAAATATTTTGTTCAAAACATAATAAAATTAAAAGAAAAATGCTTTTGTAAAAAGCCTCTTCGTATGTATCAAAGAAATAGAAAGCTCCTTTGAGCTTATGAGAACTGCAAGACCCTAATAAATAAATGGACAAGGGATAAATTTGCTAATTCATACAAAGAAGATGTATTAAACAAATGTTGAGAAAATATCCTATATCACTGGCAATTAAAATAGTGCGAACTTATAAAACACTATTTTATACCTAACTAAATTAGCACCAAAAAATAATCGGCAACATTCATTGCTGGCAAAGTTGTAGTAAAAGAGACTTGCTCATACTTTGCTACTGTCAGCAAAAACTAGAAAAATCCTTTTGGATAGCAACTTGGAATGTATACCAAGAACCAGGAAACTATACTCTTTAATCTCAGGATTGAACGTGAGGAAGTAATATAAAGAAAGAAAAAAGTATCAAATTTAACTTAGCAAACAAAAAAGTGGAAACAAGTACAAAAAAAGGTAAGAGGGTACAGTAAGTAACTATTAAGCTTATAATAAAAACTGTAAGTACATGGGGAATACATAATATATGAAAAAAGTAGAAAAAATTATACATCACATACAACTCTGACATAGCTGTATACATATAAACAAAGACTGAAAGAAGATGAAAACAATATGTGCTTGGATTTCAGATAAAATATGTGCTTTTCTGCTTTTTCTTTTTCTAGTATTTTCTACTGTTTTCTAGTACTTAACAGTAAATAAAGATTGCATAAATAGGAAAAAAAGACAGCGAAAGACTGTCTAATTTTAGTAATTATGTATTAAAAATTAGGGTAACTTGGGCTTTTATAGAGTTATTTGGAGAAATATTGCCCAGTTATGTTCTTGCTCAGAATCCAGTGCTAGTACTTTATTCAGCCCCCAGAATGGTCAAAATGACACTGTGTTTAGTTCTTCACTAGACCCCTAATGAATAAAACTAAGTGTGCCATCAATACCTGTATCCTATATGTGCCACATGAAAAGCCTATAGGGATGAAAGTCATTAGACGCTGTAAAGATAGTAAAAGCAGTCGTCTGTAACTTATTGTTTCCACCCAAACTTGTTTCTTTGGTGATTTCATATTTATGAGCTATTTGTATTGTAGAGAGATTGTTTTTGTATAGCATCTATTCAATTTCAGTAGAGCAGAAACCTTTAATACTGCTCATACCAGAAGAATGGGACAAGTACCGATGCTTTTAATCACCCTCACTATAATTTTTTCTGCTCTATGTATTTATATTTTAAAGGTCATGTTTTAACCTTTGTAATGAGAAACCACATTTTATTAAGCATCTACAGAATTTCTTTTCTGTTAGAGAAAATTAGAAAAGAGGGAAATGTAGTTCCCTTCTACTCTTTCTGCGCTTGCTTCATTGATGTAGTAGTGAGTTGATTTGCTTTCAAGACCAGAATATCTTCAAAGCTGATTCAACACTACTTTGTTCAGTGTTCTGCAAACAGTGGCCTTTAAGTGATTGGTGATCTGACAAGAATCTCTCATAACCTTTAGCATTGTCATCATCTTCTCCTCACTCTGTGGGGCTCTTAGCTCTTTGATGTTCATTTCTGACCAGTGCAGTGATAATGCACTGGCAAAAAGGATAATCAATGGATTATAGTCGTCTTTTTAAGTTGCATGAGATTAAAGCACATATTGATTGAGTTTTTGATCTATTTTAAATAGCATTTTATTCATTTTAAATGTAATATAGGCTGAAACTAACACAATATTGTAAATCAACTATACTTCAATTAAAAATAAAAGTAATATAGGCTTATGGTTTAAAATTTTTAATACAGAAAAGGATAAACAACATAACATGAATCATCAATAATGCCACCACTTAGAAATGACCCCTGTTACATTTTTGGTGCAAAAAGAAATTAAACTTTAAGAAAAACAGAAACTTGAAAATACTGCATCTATATGAGTAAATATATTATGACTAATGACCCTCTCTCTCAATTACTTCATGAGAGATAATGTGGTATAGTAGAGAAAACACTGTCCCTGGATTCAAGCCAGTTCTGGAGTCCTGGGCCCTGTTTTGCCACTTACCAATTATGTGACCTTGATTAAGTTACTTAAGGCATGGTTACCCTATGGCTTAGTTTTCTCATTTTAAAATAACCGTAGTAAGGCCAGACTTATAGGATTGTTGTAAGAATTAAACACATGACAGATCTAAAGCATTATGCTAGTGTCTGGCGTATAGTAAGTGCTAAATAAAAGGTATATACTAATTTAATTATTATACATCATTAGATCTTTAGGAGAGTATCACTGAAAATTCATTCAGCAAGTATTAATTGAGAACCTGCACTAGAAATTCAAAGAGGAATAAAGCAACACATAATGGGTGATGGGGTAGGGATGGTGATGTAGAGACAGATAGGTGAATTGACTGAACATGCAAGCTTCAAGTGAGGAGGTGGGGCTGTGGGAGTGTCAGGATGTGTTTTGTTCAGAGGTGATTATATTGGAGATCTCTGATCTGCTGAATTTCACTGGTTAAAAATTGATACAAACTAATACATGTGAATATCTTATCTATGGTATCAAGACCCATAGAAAGGTTATATATTTTGGAGAGTTACCGGGTGAGAGACAAAGGATAGAGGTCATTTTGGGTGATGGTGAAGTTGGTCCCTTCAGAGTGGCCTTGTAGAATGGCCCCTGAGCATTCTACAAGGGGCCATTGAGATCTCTTTAAGCTTGTTTCTCACTTGTGTGCCTAGATACTTGGGAAGTGCCATTTGAGGAGATCTCAGAGCTGCAGTGGCTGGGTAGTGGAGCCCAGGGAGCTGTCTTCTTGGGCAAGTTCCGAGCGGAGGAGGTGGCCATCAAGAAAGTGAGAGAGCAGAATGAGACGGATATCAAGCATTTGAGGAAGTTGAAGCATCCTAACATCATCGCTTTCAAGTAGGTCAAGGCTTTTTTTTTTTTTTTAAAGAAATAGAGAGATTTTCTTTCCCCCAGTATATACATTTAAGTTCCTGCTTTGAAAGACATGTTAAGAACACTCTACAGACTTAGCACTGTGCTAGGTGCTTTGGGAGGGTACCAAAGAACTATTATATTAGAATCATGTCTTTAAGGATTTTATAGTCTAATAGTTCTTTTTGCCAGAGCACACACTTCTTGGAAGGGATGTATGTGGGACAGAGGGAGAAGGTAGATTCCTGCCAAGCAGTCAGATCTGCTGAATCAATGTCATTATCAGTAGGACAACAGAGGCTACTTCAAGATAACCTGAACATCCTAAAATTCAGTTAAGAAAACAAAGCTAACATGTGAAGTGATCAGAGAACAATTAGTTCCTTGTAAATAGAGATGTATTTTCTTACTAGTTTCTATTAGTGTCCATTCTTAAATATTAACTTGTAATAACAGGTACCTTCAGAGTATTTCTCCCTGCCTCAGGTTTTGCCAGATCCATTTTCAAGGAATGCCAAACACTCAGCTTTCTAAATCTAATAATAGTAGAATTAGTGATGATAGTAAGTTAAATGCTATATTTATTTCACAAAATGGTTGTTTTCAAGAGTATGTGAATATATCTTTCTAGTTTAGTCCCTTATTTTCATAATATTGACAGGGATCCCTAGCAAAATAGAAAGATTCAGAGGTAAATTTGTAGAAGGCACCAAACTTGGCAGTGCTGAGTTCTGAATATGTATAATCTCTTCTCCCTGTACTCTTCCCTTGAGTTCCTTCTCTTCCCAGCCTTGAAATTTTGCCCTAGGCTTGAACAAATGAATAACGAGTGGCTTAAGAGGAAGAAAGGTGAAGAACAGGAAAGAAAGCCTTTAGGAAGGAAGAGAGATTAGAAATTAGAGCTTCTTGGTATATTTTTATATTATATATATTTCAATTCTGGAAAATAGTATGACCAATAAGCCTATAGCTAAAAGTAGAATAACTTACAAATTCCCCTTTCCTAACCTAGGAGGGACTTCCTCCAGCCCCCAAGAGGAATCCTTTAAAAACTCTCATTATAAAGCTAAACATGTCATGCAATAATTTCTAATTGTAAAGCTCAATAAAACTCTCATTATAAAGCTAAACTCAATAAAACTCTCATTATAAAGCTAAACATGTCATGCAATAATTTCTAATTGGAAATATATCCCCAAAGTAAGGAATAGAAATCATGGGTACAAGTTTTGTCGAATGGGTTTAAATGTGTATTGAGGTTGAGTTTTGATTCCCAAACAAGACCCCTTACTTTGGAAAGGGAAAGAAGTGTGAAAAGAAGAGAAGCATTCAACTGGGATACTAAATGAAGTCCTTGGATTCATTTCCTTGTGGAAGGAACATCCCTGGAGAGGACATGGGAGAGAATTTCAGTTGCTGTAGTGATTCTATTATTGGTTGCCTTAGGAGGGCCAGGAGGATGTGAAACTAAAACAAAATGCTATCGAGACCAATTATAATCCTTCCCAAGATGATAAGTTTCTCAAGACAATAGGAGGATTATTTTTAAGCAGACAAGCCTGTCAGAGGCTCACTTTCATTCATTTTACTTCACTGAGAGGATCATCATTGCAGTGCGGTTACCCTCATAAATGGAAGGAAGAGCCTTTTATTTAACTAAACTTTAAGCTTAAATCACTGGTATGCTAGGTTTGAGACACTGAATGTTCTATAGATGAGCATGGCTTTTTGGCCTCCCAAAGTGAACTAGGCTATGAGTCTCAGGTAAGAGGGCTTTCTAGCAAGAGGTCGTTGGTTACTGAAGGTAGAAATGTGTCCTCAGAGGATGAGTGCGAGAAGCTTGATTTTTCCTTCCTTTCTTTTGTTTCTTCCTTTTTCCTCTGAGTCTTTTCCCCGCTTTACCCTCTGACCCTCCTACCTGCATATAGAGTTTTCAGCGTTATGGATAAGTATTGCTCTGTTGGTGTCCAACTCTTTAGGCTGAAGATGCTTGAATTGTCTTTACCTCTACATGGAAAACAATAGTGAGACTGTGTCCCTGGCCCATTACACCATGCTCTTGAGGCATTGTGCAGTGTTATGTTTGCAGCCATCTGTGCCATGTGTTGCTTAGCCAATGAATCATTCAGAACCGTCTGGAAGATATGAAGGCATGATTAGATTTTAGTACATTTCTCTGGATA
The DNA here is from genome assembly GCF_949774975.1 of Lagenorhynchus albirostris. Classification (NCBI taxonomy): domain Eukaryota; kingdom Metazoa; phylum Chordata; class Mammalia; order Artiodactyla; family Delphinidae; genus Lagenorhynchus; species Lagenorhynchus albirostris. The sequence continues at coordinate 63,955,615 of NC_083099.1, forward strand.
CTGATTTCTGTGCTTTCAGCTTCTTTTGAAGTTAGTAAGAACCATGTACAGAAGGGAAGTGCAAGAAAGGAATACTATATTCTCTTTTTCTTCCAATTTTTAAGCAATCTTTTAAGAAAACCCAACCTGCCTGTTCCTAATGGAATTGAGTGCCAAAGGGAAGAAAAGGTAGCAATTAGAAGTGATTATAGAGCTGTTATTTATAGCTACTAAGAAGTCTTGTCATAGTACAGGGCTGATGGAATGATTGCTTCTCATTTGTCAGTCAAGAAAGACGAAAAGTGTATAACATATCGCTGTTAGGCTCTTTATGTCAATATTTGTCTGACAAGTTAAAACATACTTGAGTAAGATGCTGAGTAGTTTCAAACAAATATTTGTTTTGATATTCTTAAGCACATTACACTATTTCTGCCCTTATTCATTATTTCTCTGTAGTAAAAATTAAATTGTCTGTTGCTGTATACTTGTGCTCCACTGAGGTTTCCTGAAAGTCAAGTAATAGAAACTTAAAAAATTTTTTCTTTAAAAATCAAGATGAGAATTCTGGGGAGCTTAGAAAATGATAGGAGAGTAATAGAAATAGCTTTGCGGCATTTGACAGGCACATCAAAGCAGGGAAAATAAAAACTAATTATACTTATTCATAATCTGCCGTTGTTATAAGACTTTCACATGATCACAAGTCACAACCTCTAAATTCTTTCAGCACTTATGGCAGCCTAAGAGATAGGACATGAATTGGTAGCTGGCTGAGGACTTTAGCTGGGAGTCTTGTAGGTAGAATAACGATATTCCTTTGGAGGAAGGCATACGTATCATTAAGAAATAAGACACAGAGAATTGCTCATGGTAATTTTTCTTCTCTTTTCTGATTCTCAGAACAAAACTGTGAAGTAGAGCTAATATGATTTTCCCACTTTTATAGGATAACAGTATTAATATAGGCATCCCCAATATGCTTGTCTATACAAACTTTTAAAAGCTGGAAGGGAGGCAGTGTAGCATAGTAAGTGGAAAAAGCATGGGCTTTGAAGTAGACAGACTGGATTCGAATCCCAGCTCTGTCATGTATTAGTTGTATGATCCTAGGACAAGTCAGTTTTCCTCACTGAGCTTTACCTGTAGAAATGGAAAAGATAATATCTATCGTACAATGGTTTGAGGCAGATTAAATAAGACAACTAACTAACATGTAAACATGCCTGACAAATAGAGGATGTTCTTTCGTGTTAGTACCCTTCCTCCTATTCCTTGCCTCTGTACTTGTTTGCGCAAAGGCTTTATCAGCAAAGAACGTGCAGGTGAAGTTAAACAATATTTGTCAAGGACTTGCTGTGAACTTCTAAGCTATGTGGTAGAAAGAAAAGTACTTGAAGACCTTTTCCTTTAAGGAACCGATAATCTGTATAGGGAGAGAAAAAATGCATATAAAAAACAAATATGTAGCATAAGAAATTAGAGAAGAGAAAGATTTTTTTTTAGACTGGAATAATCAGGAAAGGCTTCATAGAAGATGTAGGAATTGATGAAAATAGAGGCTGCATAGGTGTATAATACATTGTGTAACATTATTTTTGTTCTAAACAGAAATGTTTTTCAGCTACTCTATAACATAGAAAATTGATTCTTTTGGTCCTCAGTCTAGTTATCTTAAATTTGAGTAATTTGAAATTCAACAAATAGTAAAAATAGCAATATTTTATTTGAATTCTCTCTGTACACTATATATAAAACTTTCCATTTAATTTTTAAAGGAAGATATTTAAATTATTCTTAACAATCTAAAATATCCAGCCTACACAAGTCTCAGAGAAAGGTGCTCTTTGTCCTAGAATGGAATGGTCCCCCGGAAGAAGCACCGATATAGCATAGCATATAGATATCTAAAGTGAACAAAACAAACTAAAATTGTCTATGCCCATAACGAAGAAACATGTAGACTAGAGGGACTTAAATGGTAATTTAAGGATCAGGAAAGATTATATGCATTTTTAAAATAATGTGGACAGAGAACTGGTCTTAATTATTAAATTTATTAAATATTCTTAAAATATAAATATGTATACATATATGTTTATATGGATGTGTGTACTCATGTACATGTCTGTGTTTTCTTGAAAGGGGTGTTTGTACTCAGGCCCCATGTTACTGTATCATCATGGAATACTGTGCCCATGGACAACTTTATGAGGTTTTGCGAGCTGGCAGGAAGATCACACCTCGATTGCTAGTAGATTGGTCCACAGGAATTGCAAGTGGAATGAATTATTTACACCTCCATAAAATTATTCATCGTGATCTCAAATCACCTAAGTGAGTTCTGGAACTAATTTTTCAGCCATTTTGTTTTATTGTTTTGAAATATGGAATTTTATCAACCATAGTTGAAGCTTTTGGACATCATATTTTCAGTTCAGTTTAAATTAGCACAGTGGATAACTCTATTTGCATGTTTGGGGGATTATTGTTAACCTACTTACCTATATGGCAGATATGTCCAGGCACCTGACAGTAGTTTTCCCTTTTTGTTGCCTTTTAATTGTACAACTATGAAACAAAATATATTAACTAAAGTATTCACTTTCCATCATCTCAGATAATTAATGCCAGACTTTCCCATTGGAAGGCTTGACTTGTTGTTTTCCCAGTGTGTTCCCCCCAGAAAACCAATTTTTTAAAAACTGAGTTTCAGAAATATATAAAACAGGATAAAAATGGATAAGAAACAGAGGCAAAGAGAAAATAAAAACATTAACTAAAGCTTCTTCACAAAATGTATGCCATAAGATTCTGTACAGTTGTTAGAGGTGGCTTATGAATTTGGCTTTGAGCTTCCTAGAGTCTAAGCAAAGAAGGAAACAAGGTAACGAGGTTCACAGTGCCCATTAAATAATATAAATTGGTTATTTAAGAGAAGCAGATTGGCATATCCCAATGATCTGTATTGTTCTAGGGTGTGATGGCTTAGGAGTGAATATGATTTGAACCTAATACATTTTTAGAGGGTGTCAAATTCAGAACCAGGCAGATCCATCTCCTGACCCTAAACATGGTCCTAAAGTAAATCGCTTGAGGAAATTGGATCCCGAAGATTACAGGTGGGGAATTTTGAAGTGTGTCCATATTTCATTGGAGATCAAAGAAGCCTAACTAAAAGAATTGTGGGCTGACTCACATGATAACTTCTTTTTGAAAGGGCTATTTTATCTTGAAGATTATGAGTTTGGAGGAACTAAGGTGATTGGCAGTGGAAAGAATCAGAATGTGTGAAATTCCATAAAAATGTATTGACTTAAATAACTTTGTCTGTGTTACACATAATAAAAAAAAAAAACCTTTAAAAAAAAAAGAAAGAAAAGAAAAGAAAAGCAGAGCTGTTTTTAGTAACCTGTTTTCAAAGTGATTCTTTGGCTACCAATAACCACTTCAAAAGGAATGTTTATTCAGTTCCCCAAAATGCATGAAGGAAGGAAAGGAATTGATTAAATGGTATATTTCAGTGTAGCTCCTATTTTTAAACATTATTTTCATTATTTCCCACCACATTTTTGTTTAGAGAAGCAGAGAAGAATTAATCTTTATCCAAAAACATATTTGCATAGTGCTTTCATGGTTTACAACATTTTAAAATATCCATGATCACATCTGCTTTGATCTTAGCAAAAATGTATGGAATAGATGTAACATATATCATTTTATCATTTTATATAAGAAAATCTAGAACTCAGAGCCCAAAGTCATGGAGCTAGGACTTGAACCCAGAACTTAGCCCACAGACCACTGCATTCTCCCTCATCATGTGAAGATGAGGGATTCACAATTAATCCTGCCTCTTCTCCATGGAAGATACAAATCTATCCTTGATTATCAACTTCAAAGCAGCTCTTATTTATCACCATAGTTCTCAACAATGTTTATTATAGTCGTTAGCTCACTGAACAACCTTCTCCTTGCTTTACTTGCAAATAAACTTTATTACAGTGTTCATTCCTTCTGTTCACATTTTTCACACAATCTGTTGCTTTTGTCATCCACTGCATACACATGAAGTACACAAAATACTTGCCGAAGACCTCTTTTCGGTACGCGGGCCTCTCACCGTTGTGACCTCTCCCGTTGCAGAGCACAGGCTCCGGACACGCAGGCTCAGCGGCCATGGCTTACGGGCCCAGCCGCTCCGCGGCATGTGGGATCTTCTCGGACCGGGGCACGAACGCGTGTACCCTGCATCTGCAGGCGGACTCTCAACCACTGCGCCACTAGGGAAGCCCCCAAAGACCTCTTTGAATGGCCTCCTTCTTAACCACTTTGTTCTCTTTAAGAATTAATTTTAGGAAATTCCCTGGCAGTCCAGTGACTGCCCCGGTTCAATCCCTGGTCAGGGAGCTAAGATCCTGCAAGCCAGGCAGAGCGGCCAAAAAAAAAAAAAAAAAGAAGAAGAATTAATTTTAGAGGAAGAATTCAGGAAATTTTAGGATATGTAAATCACATGCTACTCTCTTTAACTCTTGTCATTTAAAAATTAGAGCAGGCACTTCCTTGGTGGTCCAGTGGTAAAGAATCCGCCTTACAATGCAAGGGACGCGGGTTCGATCCTTGGTCAGGGAACTAAGATCCCACACACCGCAGGGCAACTGAGCCCGCGCACCACAACTACTGAGCTCGTGCACCTCAACTAGAGAGCCTGCGTGCCGCAAACTAGAGCCCACGTGCCCTGGAGCCTGCGTGCCACAGCTAGAGGGAGAAAACCCAGACTCCACAACTAGAGAGATACCCACGCACCGCAACGAAAGATCCCACGTGCCTCAATGAAGATCCAAGTGCTGCAACTAAGACCTGATGCAGCCTAAAATAAATAAATAAAATAAATCTTTTTAAAAAATAAAAATTAGAGCAATAAGTTTGTTATCTAGTAAGTCTTTCCCTCTGCTATCAGTACCATCCCGAACCTCCAGCAGCCTTGGCCTCTTTGGGTTCCAAGCTGACACTGAGAAGACAAAGGTCAACCTGCTGTAAAGAGAGATTTCATTACCTACATTAAATCCTTAGGCTGTATGACCCCAACTTTGTCTCAGAAGCCTTCACGAAAGTCCCAACGTTGTATCTTTTCTAGTCTCCTCCCATGGCTCTTCCCTCTTGTCATACTAACAGGTCCCATAATGAGCAGAACAAAAGAGGCAGAAGAGGAAGCTTCTAGTGTTTTTCTTACTAGGAGCTTATCACCTTTTTTTACTTTCAGCGTATATGATACCAGCAATTCTCCAGTTATCTCACATATCCCATGATATTTTAATCCTTATGCATTTTCACCAAGACTAACATGATTAAATCAAAATTCCTAAATTATGTAAATTTTATATGTCACGTACAAAACCAGGGTTAAGATATGGATGAAGGTATTCTAAAGCAATCATAAGCAATGAACTGTTTGGTAGAGAGCCATCTGACATTGGCGGGGAGGGGGGCAAATGTCAAGTTCCTGGTTCACATAGAGGAGGAAGGAGATAGATTGAGAAGTTTTCTGTTTTCTAGCTGCCTCGATTCTGATACTATTTGAGTATTAAGACTTCTTGTTAAAATTAAGCCTGTATATCATTAAGCCTCTGAAACCCTAACTCATTACATTTTAAAGTTCTAAACAGGTTATTTCAAGTGAATTCAGTCTAGTGTGTGTGGATGCTAATTCTCTGGATTTGACTGGTACTAGATTTTATTCACTTTAAGGCTAGCAAAAGAAGTTTGCCCCAAGTCACAACCCAGATCACTGTAACAAGTATAACATGACTTGTGTGGAATCTACCTAAGCTTAAATTTATTCCTGCTTTTCCTTATCAACATTAATGGAATCCCAGCATACTTATTAGCCTTTTATAATAATGAATCCCTTGTGTCATGGTGCCATGCATGATTTTAGTTGGCCATCATTTAAACAGTGTTTTAAAAGAAGTGTTTTTCCTGTTGAGTTGTCTGAGACCAGCAAGGATGAAAACCAATGTTTATGGAGATGGGTGCTTTACATATATTACCTCATCTAGTTCAAATGAAAATCCTATGAGACCATTATTACAGACCCATAATCCCTCATCCACAGCTCTTGGAGTCAGATGATTTCAGAAATGTAACATAGGGCATTACCTTACACCCCCAGCGAAGTCTGGGGCCACATCCTATGATCAGCCACATTCATAAATCTGCAGCAAAACCTTTGACAGTCGCACAAAGTGGGATAAGTTGAGTTTGCTTTATATATATGAAAAAATATTTATAAAGAATTTTTGGAGATTTTTGAATTGTGGATAAGATACTGTGACTTGAATTGTCTCCATCTTGCAGATGAGAAAACTGTCTTAGAAGAATTAAGTAATTGGCAAAGGTCACACAGTTAGCAGTGGTGGAGGCAGGATAAAACCAGATGTAGAAAGCCCACTATGCTATGCTACCTCACAAGTATGAATGATGCTGTTTGTGGTGTGTAGCTAATGCCCCAGTAGTACTGGAACTCGAGAGCTGAATTCTGCAAGGTAGGAGGCAGCAAACAAAATCTTCAGTTGACAGTTAGTCGTGATTTTCATTAATACTAACGATCTGGATGTTTTCTTTATTTCTTTTTAAAGTGTTTTAGTGACTCACACAGATGCAGTAAAAATTTCAGATTTTGGTACATCTAAGGAACTTAGTGATAAAAGTACCAAGATGTCCTTCGCTGGCACAGTAGCATGGATGGCGCCAGAGGTGATACGGAATGAACCTGTCTCTGAAAAAGTCGATATATGGTGAGTGGTGCAATCTGTGCCAACCAGAAAGCCTGTTCCCACTTTCACCCTGTTAGCGCTTTCCTCTTTCAACACGTCTACTTTCCCAAAATATTCTTTAGTATTACTCACTTCTGGTTGATTTCAGTCTCATATAATCTGAGGTACTACCCAGCATGATCATCACACCTGGTAAGAAGGATTGGGGGAGAAGGAATTAGGGTGAATATCCATTCAGTAAGTCATCAGTTTGGGGGACTCCCAGAGAATATGCTGAACTTTCTGGAAAACTAAAAGTTCACTTTATATAGCCATTTAGTATAAAAGTCTTTCTGAAATATACTACATAATTTTCACCTTCTTGAATAAAATATGTTGAACAAAGTTTACCTATTCTTGGTGACTCAGACCATCATTGGGTATATCAGTGATGTACTTTGTGATACAGTTATATGATTTAGACCTATTTGAGGTGTATGGGACTGTTTGCCCTTTTATTAAACAGCCCTGATGGGCTTTATTTTTTTGGAGGGGGAGTTAATCTTTATTAACTTTTCCTCTGAGGTTACAAATCTCTGCTATTAACAGTATATTTCCCTTGGGACTTCCCTGGCGGTCCAGTGGTTAGGACTCCACGCTTCCACTATGGGGGTCACGGGTTCAATCCCTGGTCAGGGAACTAAGATCCTGCATGCTGCATGGCCTGGCAGAAAAAAAAACAAAAAAAAACAAAAACAAAAACCCCGGTATATTTCCCTATAGTTGTTTTTCTTCCATTCTTAATATTGGCTACTAGTAACTTTTAGACTTAAAACCAAAAAAATAGCATATGTTAAAATTGCATGTAATTTTAGAGTAAATAAGATAAAGTAGAAATGTGGGATCATTTGTAATTTGGGTAATTATTACCAAAGTGTCCTTATTAAGGATTATACCAATTTATGTTCCCAAAAGAAATGTGTAAGAGTGTTTTTACAGTCTCAGCAATAAAATGTGTTAAACTTTGGGATTTTTTTGCCAACCATATAGGTAAACAAAGTGTCATATGTGCAGTTTTAATTTGCATTCCTCTTCTAATACTATAAATAAGGTTGTACATTTTTTCATATATTTATGAACCATTTGTAATTTCTTATTTGTGAACTACTCTAATCCTTTACTAAGCTTTCTGATCTTTTATTCTTATCAATTTACAGGAGTATTTTATATATTAAGGAGATTATCCTTTTGTGTATATAAATTATAGGTACTTTTCACTTTTGTTGTTTTTCTTATGGTAGAAGTTTTTTTCCACAGCAAGATTTTCTTTTAAGCAGTTTGATTTATCAATCTCTCCTGTTATGGCTTCTGGATTTCTTAACTAGAAAAGATTTCAACATTCTAAGATTCTTTTTTTTTAATTTCCATGTGTTCTTTGACAATTTTTATGATTTCGTTTCTCACATTTAAATCTTTGATACATTTAGAATTTACCTTGATGTAAGATGAAGTGTAAATTTGTTTCCCCAATTCTCCCAACAGCATTTATTGAATAATCAGTTTTCCCCACTGGTGTGAGATGTCACTTCTCTCATATACTCAATTCCTATATGTTTTGGGTCTATTTCTGGATTTCTATTCCATTCCAATATTCTGGCTGACTATTGATCACCAGTGTTAATTATTGAAGCCTTATAGTATGTCTTAATATCTGATAGTGTTGGTTACCCCCTCACTAATTTTCTTTTTCAGAGTTTTCCTGGCTGTTTCTATTTTTCCTATAACAATATTAGAATTTTAAAACTGGGTATATATTCGATTGAATATTAATAAATGAATAACTAAAATACAAGTCAGTCTTTCTGAAATGTCTTTTATACTTGTTCCCGGTGCTACTGTAGGTCTTTTGGAGTGGTGCTTTGGGAGCTGCTGACAGGAGAGATCCCATACAAAGATGTAGACTCTTCAGCCATTATTTGGGGTGTTGGAAGCAATAGCCTACACCTTCCAGTTCCTTCCACTTGCCCTGATGGATTCAAAATCCTTATGAAGCAGACATGGTAAGAAATATGTTTCTCCCAATATTCTCTTTTACCTTCTTCCTCAAAACCATATTTAAAACTCTCTAAACTATATTTAAAACTGCAAGGAAGTCTCTAACGTGTATTTGGAGTGAATAACCTTACTTTGTGTAAAGTCTAGGAGACTTGGAATTTGAGAACTTTGGATTCAAATACTTGCTCTGCCCTTTTTTATCTGTGTAATTTTGGGTATGTCATCCAAGTATCAGTTTTCTCATCTGTAAAATGGGGGTAACACCTATTCATAGAGTTGTTGTGTTATGATTAATTAAAAGGTATAAATAAAGAATTTGGTGTGATATCTTAAAATAGTAGGCCTCAGTAAATGATAGCTATCATTACTTTACCAGTCCTAAGGGATAATTATTATAAAACAGATCCTAGACATTTCCAGTTCATCATTAGAGGTATCTCATAATTACATTTTCCTTTTGCTCTTCAGTACATCAAAACTGCCTGAGACATAGCCACACATGGAGTCAAAAATATTTTTTATAAAGTAGAGTAAAATCTTTATCCTCCTGGACACAACTTCTCCAATGCACAAGCTATTTTTTTTTTTTTTTAACTTTTAGGCAGAGTAAACCTCGCAATCGACCTTCTTTTCGGCAGACACTCATGCATTTAGACATCGCATCTGCGGATGTACTTGCCACCCCACAAGAAACTTACTTCAAGTCTCAGGTAAGTCTGGAAACTGTTCCAGGTGCTGCTAAACAGAGACAGGAAACTCTCAGTGAGAAGGAGTAAGGGTATTCTGATTCTGATAGCAATTATATAACTCTATTCATTGTGAAACAATAATGATACCTCACACGTATGACATTTTTGGAGTTTTTTAAGCCCTTAACATATATTATTCTCTTATTTGAAGATAGCATGTATTAAAATATCATCTTCCTAGTGGGTTCTGGTGAAGTTGTTGGAGAGAAAAGAGGAAAAGAGGATATGAAAACTGTATGTACATACATTTGAATTAGAATTACTGCTGACCTTCATGAAAATATTGCTTTCCATAAAGTTAGAAAAGCTAAAGTACAGAGGAGGAAAATTAAATCCCAGAGAGAGCCCGTTGATTAAATTAGGCTTTTCACTAACTTTAAGTGTGTCACCTAGTAGCACCAAATAAAATATAATTTAATGTATCTGTTAGCCTTTACTCCATTACTTATGGCTCCATTACTTTTGGCATAAGTCCCAAAACTTATGGCTTAAAACAATAAGCTGTTGTTTAGCTCATGATTCTGTGGGTTTGTAATCTATGCTGGGCGGTTCTTCATTTGGCTTTGACTTGGGATCACTCACGTGTCTGCAGTCAGTTGCCAGGTTGACTGGGAGGCTGGCTGATTCCAGATGGTCTCATTCACAAGGCCAGCGATTAGCTGGCTATTAGCTAGAACACCTCTGTTCTCCTCCACGTGGCTTCTTATCCTTCAGCAGGCTAACTTGGGCTGGTTCACATGGTCTGCTCAGGGTACCAAATGCAGCAAGAGAGCAAGCCCCAGCACACACGTGACTTTCCAGCCTGTGTGTGCATTGTGGCTGCTAATGTCTCATTGGCCAATGCAAGTCACGGGCTAACCCAGATTGAGAAATAGATTTCACCTCTTGACAAGAGAATCTGCCGTCACATGTTGTAAGGCATGGGTGCATTACTGATAAATTTGTGACCATTAAATAAAAATGCTGTAAATGGCATAAGGATCAGTGGTCTAACCACTGTCAAGATGGATAGGGAGTCGTGAGGGATCAGTATACATGAGGTCCTTACTTACCCCTACCAGACCCAGGCAATAGCAAAAGGAGTAAAATGGGATGAAACTATGGCTTTTGAAATAATTGTGATGATCTTAAATTGTAGCTTTATGCTTATAGAATTTTAAATATAGTATTACCTAATTTCTTCTCATACAGAAGAAATTTCTTCTCACTTTCCAAAATGAATTTTTGCAAGATGAATTCCATCTCTGCATTGACTTCCAGTATGATTTCAGAGATTCATTTTCAGAGAATTTCTTCTCAGAGAAGAAATATTATTACCAATTAGTGTCTCAGTCTACTCCTAATAGCCCCCAACTCCAATGGGTGATGAGTTTACCTACCAGGAAAGTATGCATTGAAAGCCAACTGGACTGGGAGGGGCATCATCCCTGGGAGTTAAACAAGTCCTCCAATATGCTTTATTACCTGGCCCAACCAGAGGCTTGGAGTACTTGCTTCTCTGGTGTCTGATAAACAGAGAGATATTCCGCCCATCAGATATTGGGGAATATCTTAATTAAGGAACAAGGTCTTTGCAGTTTCTAAGGAATAATAAATCAGAGACCTTTCCTCTATTGCCTGAAGTTCTAACATGCTATGACCCACAAACTTAGCTCTCCCCACACTGTCTTTGAATAGTCTGGCTTGCCCCTATAGTTTTTTAGTGTTTCTGGGGGATTCTTATGTAAGTAAAGTGTTTGATTTTAGAGAAAATAAGAGGATAACTTCATGACATTTCCTATGTTCTTTGATATGCATTCAGGTAAATTCTCTTAGAACTATTAAAACTATTGCCTATCTATAAAAATACATGTAGGTATTGGTTACTGGATTAGAAATCTTTCATATATTTTCTTTGGTTAAGAAGAAGACTTAAGTCCTCTTGTGAAATGAAAGAGAATAATAGTGAGTACTCTCCAGGAAATTTTTCAGACTTTAAGATATGGTTACAATCACAGCGTTGCTTCCTTTACAAGAAAACTATACGTACCACAATTCTGAAAAGCAATTTTTGGTGAGAATACTAAGCCACAAGCCATTGAGAGTATAACTGTACATACTTGGAAGACATCAAATTCTAAACAGATGCTACTTGTGTGCTCCCAGAATATCACTTCTGAAGCCAGCGCCACACTTTCTGAATACCCACCATATATATAAAACACTGTGTAGTACAACTAAGTCCCCGCAGTTAGTATCCTTACTTGTGTAAATTCACTTTTATTAATCTATGCAGCATTAAGATTAAACTCAGAGAAGGTTCTCTGAGAGCAAGAGTATGAAAAGGAGAGGAAGGGGAGGAAAAGGAATAGAAAGGAAAAACAGTGCATTGGACATCTTTTAATATTCATACATTCTACCACATTTTTCTCCCAGCATAAAATTTTACCTCTCCTTAAATAGTTCAAAATACCCTTGCTAGTTCCTAAAATCTTTCGGGTATTTACAAGCTGATTTGTTTCTGGGTCTGAAATTCAGACTATCTCTGGCTAATGATAATAAAGTATTGGGTTGGCCAAAAAGTTCGTTTGGGTTTTTCCCGAATGAAAACCCATCTTACGGAAAAACCCAAACGAAATTTTTGGCCAACCCAATATTTATGGACTAACGAGGGAGGTACTGGGAAAAGTAACAGATTTTGAGCCTAAACCCCTGTCCTGTGACCTTGGATAAGTCACTAAATTTCCCTAAACCTCAGCTTACTCATCTAAACAGTGAGGATAACCATATCTTCCCTTCCTTGTGGAGTTTTGGTGAGGATCAAATAAGATAATAAACATGCAAGTGCATTATAAACTGTAAAGAACTGTTTGATTGTTAAGAGATTATTATTCACCTCCCACAAAGCTATAAAAATTAAGCCTCCTTGGAGGTGTTACATTCTGGATACTTTTTCCTTCTTTTTTTAAGACCAATTTATCCTTGTTTTTATTCTTAGAAATGGGAAAATGGTTATTTACTGGTTGCTAATTATAAAGAAGATGGGTTGCTATTTGAGGAATGGGTATTTAATATATGTGAGAAGCACTGGTCTTTGAGTCTGGGGACCTGGATTCTGGTCACCATTACACCATTAATGTGGATGAGTAATTGGATGCCACTGGGCCTCTATTTTCCCACATATAAAATAGATGTAACAATGTCTGCCATATATCTCAGACATGTTTATAAAAATCTAATAACTAAAGTCCTTGGTATTTGCTGCTACTATAGAAAGGAAAAAGTTACATAGGAAGCTAGAAATAAAATTACCTAGGACATCTCAAACTCTAATTGGGAATTTAAGATTGAGAGTTTTTTTAAGTCACATTATTCTGTATAATCTACAAACATAAAATACATCCTTTCTACTTGTACAATTTGATGTGTTTTGGCAAATATATACACCACAAACAAGATACAGAATATTTTCATCATTCCAATTTTCTCCACGTCCTTTTGTATCCAGTCCCTTCCTCCCAGCCCCAGTCCTTGCTAAAAAGATATCTGTCTTCTATTCCTATGGTTTTGTATTTTCCAGAATGTCATATAAATGGAATAATATGATATGTAGGCTTTTGTGCCTGTCTTCGTTCACTTAGCATAATGCATTTGAGATTTGTCCATGTTGTGGTACATATCAATAGTTCATTCCTTTTATTGCTGAGTATATGCCACGGTAGAGATTCTGGGTACTTTTTCTGATGAACTCCTGAGATGGATAAGATGGCAGCTAGGGAGTTCCATCCACAATTAAATTCCTATTTAAATTAAATTCCTATTTAATTCCACAATTAAATAGGAATTAATTGTCTTTTGACTTTATCCTCCCTCAATGGACAAGAACTAGTTTTTTAGCACATAGTTTTGCTTTTCGATAGCACTTTTATACCTGCGGCCTTGCCTCCTGCCTGCTGACCAAACCCTTTCCTCATCAGTCATCCATCAATGGTTATTAGCTGTTGGTCGCCACCTTCCCCCAGAACTGTCAGTCAAGAGTGCTGACAAGAGCCCAGCTGACGCCTTCCTGAGAGAAAATGCTTCATCTGTTTCTCATCAACAGCACATGTATAAGGAAACAGCATATATAGAACAGATGAACAAAGCAACCAATTTCAGTACAATATTAGATTCTGCCAAAGCTATTGCTTCATTCCTAGACAATAACCCATTTCTCCAAGTAGGCAATTATTGCTCCTGGTATTCAATTACATTTGGTATGAGTTTTTAGAAAACATTTTAGCCTGGTCCCAGATCCCAGCTGCTAGGTACGTCACGTGCCCTGCTTCCGAGCTCTTTCACAACCCTCTGTCTTTGCACCATTCTAGTTTCCTTTTGAGTGCCACCATGACCACCCAGAAATTCAGGGGCTGGGAGTTGCAGACAGATAGCTCATTATAGGGACAGGCTCTTCTACCTTAAGAGTAATTTCATTGGGGGCTTCCCTGGCGCAGTGGTTGAGAATCTGCCTGCCAATGCAGGAACACGGGTTCGAGCCCTGGTCTGGGAAGATTCCACATGCCGCGGAGCAACTAGGCTCGTGAGCCACAACTACTGAGCCTGTGTGTCTGGAGCCTGTGCTCCGCAACAAGAGAGGCCACGATAGTGAGAGGCCCACGCACCGCGATGAAGAGTGGCCCCCACTCGCCGCAGCTAGAGAAAGCCCTCGCACAGAAACGGACACCCAACACAGCCAAAAATAAAAATAAATAAAATAAATAAATTTTAAAGAAGAGTAATTTCATCATGAGCAAGTAGGCGCTTAGGCACAAGCTGGGCACTTACGTGGGGAGACAGTAAAGAGGACTCATGCCAATCAAGATTTGGACTTGACAACCTCTAAGACCTTTCTGACTCAGAATCTATGTTTTCCCACTACTTAGCCCCTCAACATCCTGCTTCTCTATTCCTCAAGCTAGGCTGGAGCTGGCTCAACTTCTTTTTTTACTTTATAAAAATTGTGGTAAAATATATATATAATTTGCCATTTTAACCATTTTTAAATATACAGTTCAGTGGCATAAATTACATTCACAATGTTATAAAACTGTCACCATTATCTATTTTCAAAATTTCTCACTACCTCATTAAGCAATAACTTCCCATTCTGTCTTCCCCCACAGCCCCTGGTAATCTCTGTTCTACTTTCTATCTCTATGAATTTGCCTATTCTAGATATTTCATGGAAGTAGAATCATACAGTAGTTGTCTTTTTGTGTCAGGTTGGTTTCATTTAGCATGTTTTCAAGGTTTATCTATTTTGTAGCATATGTCACAACTTCATTCCTTTTTATGACTAAATAATATTCTACTGTATGGATATACCCTATTTTATTTATCCATTGATGTATTAGTTCAGCTTCATTTTGACACATATTATGAGAGAGAAGAGAAGCAAGGTTTGGGTACAAGAGCTTCAGTCTACTGATTGAATAACTGAAAGACTGGAGAAGACAAAAACCTTCTAGATGTTACAGCCTTTCCCAGGCCTTATGTGGGTTATAAAGAGGATTCCATTCATGACAGTAACCCAACTGTCACTGTATTTTTCCCTTACCTGCTTACACAGGACTTAAGTACCTTGTGAAGCACTCCGTACTCCCTCCCTCCACCTTACATGCAGTTTGGGGGAATCCCCAGTAACGAGTCGGAGGGATCTCAAACAGCCTCATATTAATGTCTGCCCTACTTTCCAGTGACTCTGGCTGGAACAGTACTCTTCCACCAAGCATCTGCTGGGTATTACTTTATTGGTTAGTACTGTTTTCTGCTGAAAGGCTGTAGTCCCCAGCTGGCATCCAGTGGATGCTGCCGTATCCTTAAGGCACTGCCATCACCCACCAGGAGCTGCTATTTTATGGAGAAGCTCTGGACCTCTCCATATTCCAAAGTTGCACATTGTTCTGTTTATGCAATGAATTGTTCCTTTCCCTGTTGAGTTACATTTTGTTAAAGGTCACAGAATAGTGCTGATTATGGCCCAAAATTTTACAGATATTAGTGGAACAAATGGGAAATGCCTCTCCACTCCTATGTTGATGGCTTTGTTATAGGTCAAGATCACACAGGATTCCTTCTTCCCTCATATTTTCTTTCATAGACTCCTTAATCTCTGTGCAAATTGGCTTCAGCCTGCCCACCTCCATTTCTTAGTTATGCCCAGAAATGTCTAAATTGCAGATTAAGTGCAAATTGGAACTCCTATTACATAAAGATTCTAAGTATAGTGATGGAACTCCAAAATTAACATCTACCTGTAACACAGTACCTTTGGGGAAAACACATTATTAATCAGTACCTGGTGTTTTCCCACAGAGGGAACTTCTTTTGGGAAATCTACTTTCTTAATAAGTTTCAATCTTGAGAAGGTTTTCTTTAAGTTTCGCATTCCCATAAGCTAGACGTCAGGAGGTTTATTTCCTCTAGAATTTAAAAAATCCGATCTGTGATATCTGATTCCTCACTGCCAGAGGGAGGTATTCCTTTTCCTGGTCCCTTCTTTAAGTGCTGGAGTAGAATCTACTGACATGTTTTTCACAAAAGAGGATGCTTTAAGGCCCACATTTGGCCCTCTCCCTTATCCTTCTTAGGTCCAACAACTCTTGATTTTCATCTTTGGCCTCTTAAAGCTCAAATGCTCTTCCTACTTCATGACTTTGATCTGATGGCTGAGAGAACAGCATTACCTGGGGCTCAGCCAAACCTGCATTTACTGCTTAGATACAGTCAAAGACTGTTACCAAACAATGGACAGTGCATTCTAGAGCTCCGCTCTTTGATGACGTTGGCTGTCAGGTTTGATGCCCGAAAGTCAACTAACAGAAATCTCTCCCCAATGGTCAGTCAACATATATATATGTGAAGATCTAACGTATTATAAACAGATAAGTAGGATGACCACTTTCTAAATAATTGCAATATTATTTCCTCTATAAAAATAAATGAAGGACTTCCCCGGCGGTCCAGTGGTTGAGCCTTTGCCTTCCAGTGCAGGGGGTGTGGGTTCGATCCCTGGTTGGGGAGTAAGATCCCACATGCCTCCCAGCCAAAAAACCAAAATGTAAAACAGAAGCAATATTGTAGCAAATTCAATCAAGACTTTTTTAAAAAACGAGAAACAGCAAATTTGGGGAGAAACTTCTGTAACTTCTACTTAACTTCTGTAACTTCTGTAACAACTACTTAAGCATAACTTCTTCCATGATCTAGAGAGATCATTTTTAACATGAATCTGAAAGTAATAGAATAGCTCTAGAAGAAGATGATACAATTAGAAACATTTGGTTACATATCTAGCCTTCACTAGAAATTATTTTAGATCATCTCATTAGCTTCTTGGGATAGTAGTGTGTACATAATTTGAGGAAGCGTCTCCTTTAGCTGCTTTTCTAGAAATGGTCTGTAGACTATATTCCTGCAGAGATGTTCCTACCTCCTAAAATTTAGATAAATTGGTCTGAAATTCAATGCCCTATGGAAAGTCCAATGTCCTTTTTAATACTTCTGTGAATTCCTGGGAGATTTATAATTTCATGGACACTTTGACTCTGTTTGCTTGGGCCCCCATTCCTGCCATCTTTTGGTTGTTCCTTTATCTTTTTCCTGTCTTTGACCTAAGCATGAAGTTCAGCACATTTCCTTGATTTAAAAAAACAAAACAAATAAGAACACTCTTCCAAAGTCAAGGTGAATGTCAGAGGCTTTACTAAAGGTTTAGGAAATTGGAAGAGGCTTACATTTTGAACAACTTAAATCACACATTAGATATCCATCCCTCTCCTAAAATTTTTGTCAAACTACTAAAATGTTTGGCCGTGCTCTTTCTCCTCCTTCCCCTTCTCTCTTTTCTTTTCTTTCCCCCACCTCCAAATTCCCGTATAATTCCCCATATTTTTATCCCCATCTCCTGCTGTTCTTGCCCCTTGGATCTTCTATTCCAAATATTTTCTCAAGATATTTTCATAAACAAAGCCTAGGAGGAATTCTGGTCCAAATGTAAAGACAATCATATTGTCACTGACACATGCTTGTACCATATGGTTATCAGAGCTGTTCTTTCTAGCCAGGCTCTCTCAGCCACCATCCTGACTTAAAATTGAGCTCTTTTGTTCCAGAGATGATGGCTAGCATGCCAGCTGTGATGTTTCTTTTGGTTAGTACTGAAAGAAAATTAGAAAAGACAGCACTGACTGTCTTTGAGTACTGGACTACATACAGAAAATGGGGTGAGGAGTGGGGTGGGGTATGCAGATACACTAGCATGAGATATTTTGCTATCAAATAACATTTATTGAACATCTATTCTATAAGGCTCTTTAGTAGAAGCATACAGGGGGGAAAATCTTGTACATGATCCTATGGTTATATCAGGGATTAAAACTCCTGGACTATTAACAAAATCTAATTTGTCCTTGCCTAGGCTGAATGGAGAGAAGAAGTAAAAAAACACTTTGAGAAGATCAAAAGTGAAGGAACTTGTATCCACCGATTAGATGAAGAACTGATTCGAAGGCGCAGAGAAGAGCTCAGGTCAGCTGATGTCTCCTACTTCACCTCTTCTCATTCCCAGGTCTTCAGATATTAGCAGGAACCCTTGCTGTGAATCACTTCATTTTCTACACACCTTGCACTTCTGCTGGTTATTGTTATTCTCTTTAAAAGTTGGTCCTCCCTTATATCACTTTTTTATCGTCTCCCCCCCCACCTGTTATCCTCCTTTATTATATCTCTGCAACAAAGATTCCTGGAGCAATGCTATTTGTTTATTCAGCCGCTGTCCTAGGTAACATGAAAGGTCAGAAGTTTATAAGATGTAGTCCCTGGCCTCAAGAGGCTCATAATCTGTCAAGGGATAGAACACATGTTCTCAGATAACCACTAGATTAGACAGGATCTGTAGTGTGGATAAGTATAAATGAGTGATGAGTGACCGTGCTTTAACTGCATATTTCCCTTAACATATATTATACTGTATTCTTATTAAGATATTGCCAATACTGCACAAAGGCTGTACATTATACATAAATTGCATTCAGTTTTATCTGTAGCCCTCCTGGCTATCCTATATGGCTGGATATGACCCTTAACAATCAACTAAGTGGAAAACTTGGATTTCCCATCTCCCACTCACTCTTGTCTGAGGCTTTGCATCAGACAAGGGAGTCTTAAATTTAGAGGGCCCTTGGGCAAGTGCTTTTGAGATAAACCACCCTGTTCTTGTTTCATTAGAGCTGACCTTAGTTCTCCCTCACATTCATCAGCTTCACTGCTTCCGTGTTTTCTTTGATAGGCATGCTTTGGATATTCGTGAGCACTATGAGAGGAAACTTGAGCGGGCTAATAATTTATACATGGAATTGAGTGCCATCATGCTGCAGCTAGAAATGCGGGAGAAGGAGTTAATCAAGTATGTATCCAGACCACTGTGTCCTGACTGATTTGGGTCTATCCATTGGCTGAAATGTACTACTCGTCCAGGTTGCTGCTACTCAGAACTGGCAGCTATTTTATTCATCCACCCAGCATTCCTTAGGGCACGTGCCGGGCACAGGTCCCCGTCCCGGTGAGGCTTACAGCTGAGTGGAGCTGCCACAGAGCTGGTTCTAGGGGACTATGCGCTTGACAAGCCTTTGCCACTTCAACCTGCCGAATGGCTCAGGAAAGGGGTCCTCATTTCCAGAAGAGCCTGGTGTGGATGCATGGGAGCTTACTGCCCCCTGGGGAAGTAAGGCAGCTGCTGCAAGTGGTTCAGGGTATTCCTGAGAATGGTGAGAAACCCTGGGGTCCTGACTAAAACAGCAGCTGCTGAAAATAAGTAGGACTTCAGCCACTGCTGTGTGTCTCATGAGGCATGTTGGGGACAGGAGGGTTGGCCTCCAAGTCCATCTGCGACCTGAAGAAAAAAATGAAGTCAGGTTAGTTTGAATTTTTTTTTTTTCCTTTTTAACCTGAAGAGCCGCCTTGCTATTCTTCAGATAGCCTGTATCTGTTAAGTATGGCCAGAATCTCTGGGTAGAGTTAACCTGTGAAAACATTCTGCCCAACTTTTCTGTCTGCGGTGAATGAGACATAGCTTTTTCTTTCATTCTTCAGGCGTGAGCAAGCAGTGGAGAAGAAGTATCCTGGGACCTACAAACGACATCCTGTCCGTCCAATAATCCACCCTAATGCCATGGAGAAACTCATGAAGAAGAAAGGTGTGCCTCACAGACCTGGGATGCAGGCCAAGCGGTGAGCACCTGTACTGACCTGATATTCAGATGAATGGGGAAACATGCCCCTAAAATACATGATCAGATGATGGTGGGTGTGGCCACACGGTACCACGTCGTCAGCGCACTTGCCTCTAGATATGGCCTAGGCAGGTGGGAGAGAGTGTGTCATGGACTCCAGGAATCTAGTTTTTACTGTCTGAGGCTTTGATGTTTATTACCTTAGCATGGAATAATGAAAAGAGAAATGAACTGGGGGCCAAACAGACCTGGATTCAAATCCTGGCTCTGCCTATTAGAAGCTGTGTGATTTGGATCATGTCACTTGACCACTCTCAACCCCATGGGTAAAACGGTGAAACTATAGCACGTGAGATTTCTTTTTCTTTTTTTGACCCCTAGTGCACAGAATTGAGTTCACCATAATTCTTGATTTATGCAACATTGGTCCACGCATGTCCCACTTTTATTTATTCATTTAGTTAGTTCTTTTTAATAATGTAATAAGTGCCTGTAAATCTACCACCAAAAACAAAAGCAGGCACTTTGATAAGTACCTGTGTCTAACCATATAGTTCCCCTCATCCCACTCCTGTGTGGAACTTTCATGAGGTTTAAATAAGACAACGTGTGAAATCACCTAGGAAATCATAGTTGCTCAAAAAAAATGGGTTTTTTAATTGTTTTAAAAGATGCCCTTTCCCCTAATTATAACACATTTTCCTTATATTAGTTTAATTTTAGAATGCTCTTCCAGTCAGTTTTTATTACCAGACTCTGCTAGAGCCTCATTCCTCCCAAGGAATAGAGAGTTGACCCTATCCTAAATTAAAGCAAAAGAAGGAAATATCCCTTAACCTGGGCTGTAGACCCAGCAGTGAGACTTGAGCTAAATGCAGGAAGAATAAAGACAGTGAGAAAATGCAAACCAAGCGTGTATTTTAAGGCTTTCAGAACAGTGACCATTCCAGCACAGCATGACTAACATAAATCTAAACTACTGAGGGATAACTACATGGATTCATTCCAGTTTTGCTTTTACTGACCATCTTCTGGTCAAGCTCTGAGAAACTGTTTTCAGTTGGCACCCGGCAAAACCTTCCAGGAATCCCAGCACCTCTCTTCTTTTGGTGTACAAACGAGGCACAGACTTCACCTGCTGGCTCCTCCCTGCAGTCTGCCGACAGTTAAAACAAAGAGCACTTTGGGAGAAAATAGTACTGTTTAATTTTTCACAGTGTGAGCTTGTGTTTACTTTTATTTTGCCTGTGAGAAATGCATTTGCAAGAGTTTGACAGCACCAGTAGATGCTTAGTCAGTGAGCTGAACTTGTCTGCAAAGGTAACCCGGAGTAGGTATTAGAGCTGCAGAGAGTTATGCTTTCAGTTGATTGCCCCGTGAAAGATTTATGTTTCAGATTACTTGGACAGTCCAGTGATTATGGAGTCAGAAGGCCAATGCCCACTGAGGCGATCAGAGAGGAGAAACCATCCACTATCCTTTAGCCTTGGTTTCAGTTTGCATTTAGTTAGGGACTGAAAAGAGAGTCGGAGTTCAGTGATGGATCCACCAAGCCCATCACAAGTGAGTATAGTCTAATAAGGTAATCTAAATACTTCATAATATGGAGAAGCTTGGAATGGAGGAAGAACTATTTCTCGGTGTCCAAAAACTTGGCTTCAAGTTGTGAGTTTTGCCATTTACTAGCTTTGTGAGAGACACAAGCCAGCTAAGTTACCCTCTGATCCCTCAGTGCCCTCATCTGTAACATGGATATTGTAATGGTAGGAAACTTGTGTTTTATATATTGTAAATTGCTTTGTCAACTGTGAAGCACTGTCTCAGCGTTATTCTTTGCGTTTTGCACTGCCAGGTTCAATAAACACAGCCTTTACCTGACTTAATGGCACTCTCACCTTAGCTTTCTTTTAGATCCCGCCATAGCCAGTTACTGTGTAAGTATTGATAGATGCCCTAACTGGGCCTTGGAGGGCTCTCTTTCCTCAATAAAAAGCCCCAGGACCTCCTCGATCCAGATGCCTTCTGTGCCACAAGTTGGCCAGCTGACCACAAAGCTGTGACTCTGAGACAGGAAGATGCTGACAGCAGCACAGTACCCTACCCGCCTCATCATAAACCAATTATACCTGGAACTTCTGTGCTAAGACAAGCCTTTAACTGAACTTCTCCTGAAAGAGAAGAAAAACCCATCTCCTATTGCCGGATGCCTACTGATTTCCTGTGAGCCTCTTCAAACTGTAGTCCTTAGTTCAGCATCATCTGAGAGCGTGGCTGCTAAATGCAGGCTCTTAGGCCCCATCCCAGACCCGTGCAGTCATTTCAACAAGCTCCCAAGTGATTTGTACGCACCTTCAAGCTGTATTCTGACGTCCAACAAGCCAGACTGTCAAGTAGGAGAGACTTCTTGTCTGGGTTCTAATAGTAATGAGCTGTGAGACCAGGAGCCACTTTGGCTGGGGTTTGGGTTCTTCATCACATAGGATGAAGGCAGGACTGCATCTGTGGTTTCCTTACAAGGTCTGGGACCCCCTAGGGCCTGAATAGAGGTGTCTCTGAGGCCACTGCAGGGGTAGAGAGGACAAGGAGGGGGAGCCCCATGGGAGGGGCTTCTGCTCTCCCTCCTCTCTTCAGCTGTTCTACTATATCTGGGTTTGGGTTTTTTAAGATATAATTGACATATAACATTATATTAATTTCAGGTGTACAACATAATGATTCAACATATGTGTATATTACAAAATGATCACCAAAATAAGTTTGGTTAACATCTATCACCACACACAGCTACAAATTTTTTTTCCTTGTGACGAGAACTTTTAAGATGTACTCTCTTAGCAAATTTCAAATATCCAATACAGTATTATTAACTATAGTTACCATGCTGTACATTACATCCCATGACTTATTTATATCATAATTGGAAGTTTGTACCTTTGACCCCCTTCACCCATATCGCCCACCCCCTATTCCCACCCCCACCTCTGGCAGCCACCAATCTGTTCTCTTACTGTATCTCTTTTATATATTGGGTTTCTCATAATTCATTTGAGTAAAGGATTCTGTTGTTTTTTTAAAAAAAAAAAAAAAAGAGTTTGGACCCTCCAGCTCTGAAATCTCCAGCTGATTTGTGTCTGTCTGGTCCGAAAGAAGGGTGGGGCTACTCTTTGGGAGGAAGGAGGTAGCGATACTACCTGGCATCCTAGAGTCTCTGCCCTGAATCAGTTCTTCAGTTTAGAAATCATTTATTGGTTGCCTGTGTGCCTTGGTGTTGGTGTGTGTAAGGTTTACCTGCAGGCTCTGGGTTCCTCCTGCACATGAGCCACGTGACTAGCTCAGTGGGCTGAGAGAGGCCCTCCTCCCTTTAGGAACACGGTAGAATACCAGGTCGTTCGACATGAGCCCTTCTCTTACTGGCTCTACGCAACCTCCTGGGCTCTCTATTAATTCCCCCTCCTCTACTGCCACCTCCTTCGGCCCCTTCCTGAAACATTTATTGAGTACCTACTGTGAGCAAGACTCCTTGCTAGTGTCCTCCACATGCAAAGGTGGATATGACTTAGTAGCAGCCCTCAAGGGGACCATGTCTAGACGAAACTCCCTGCATTTAGCCTCTTGTCTAATTAACTGAGGTTTCCTTCTCTGGTCCCAGACCTCTGTCCTTTGTGATCCCTCATGGGATCCATCACCAGATAGATTTCTGATCGTGAGCAAACACCCATGCCTGTGCCTTGGCATATTGGCACCAAGCTGAGAGCTGATACTATGAGGAAGAGGTCAAGAAGCCTGTAGGGTAAAATTAGAATTTAAAGGGGTTTGAGTACTCAGCTAGTGAAGCACAGAATAAAATCCAGAAGGAATAAAGGGAATCCTCTGTAAGTGGACATTAGGTTGTTTCTAGCTTTCTGCTATTTTAAACAATGCTTTAACATAACATCTTCCAACATACATCTTTGTGCACATCCGTTATCTCCACTGGATAAATCCCTGTGTATGTAACTGCTGATCCAAAGATTATGTGTACTTTAAGGCCTGGGATACATTTCCCCAAACTTGAATGTGTCTTCATGTGTTTAAAACCAAACCTGTTCTTTTCTCCCAGGCCAGATCTGTTGAGATCTGAAGGTATCCCCAGTGTGGAAGTGGCTCCCACTGCATCCCCTTTGTCCGGAAGTCCCAAAATGTCCACCTCCAGCAGCAAGAGCCGATATCGGAGCAAACCACGCCACCGCCGCGGGAGTAGCCGAGGCAGCCATAGTGACTTTGCGGCGATCTTAAAAAGCCAGCCAGCCCGGGAAAATTCACCCCATCCCACTTACCTGCACCAGGCTCAGTCCGAATACCCTTCTCCCCATCACCGTAGTCCTCTGCAGCAGCAACACCAGCAACCCCCTCCTGCCACGTCTCAGAGTCACCGTCCCAGACTCGATATGCACGGACAGGACGTTGCAACCTGCGCCAACAACCTGAGGTATTTTGGCCCCGCGGCGGCCCTACGGAGCCCACTCAGCAGCCATGCTCAAAGACAGATGCCTGGCTCCAGCCCTGACCTCATCTCCACGGCCGTGGCAGCAGATTGCTGGAAAAGTTCTGAGCCCGACAAGGGCCAGGCTGGCCCCTGGGGCTGTTGTCAGGCTGACCCCTATGACCCCTGCCTCCAGCGCAGGCCAGAACAGCATGGGTCCGTAGACGTCCCCTCTGCCAAGCCCGTGGGGAGGAACCCCAACCTTTTCAAGCCACCAGCACACAATCCCCTCTCGGAAAATGCCCAAGGTTCTGAGAAAATGGAAGAAAAGGAATTCAGCGGCTGTGGGTCTGCATCATCCCTCAACACCTCTCATCACATCACCCCCCCAGCGCTACCTCGAAAAACAAGGCCCCTTCAGAAGGTAAGGTGTGATGACAGCCGCGGTGTGTGTCACTGCCTTCAAGGAATGTCAGAGCCTGTCATATTCTATGCAGTATAAAACGTACATAAAAAATATGCATTTTGTAAAAGGATGAGATAACAAAAGCATAAATAGCAGTTTATTTACTTTTAATACTTTCCACACTGCTTAAGTGATGGACTAAGGAGTACACTTTGGAAACTCCTGAATCAGGGGACTGATTCAAATGTAGATAATTTATCAATGAAAAATAGCCATATGTTAGCAACATGTCATCAAAATAGTTTGGAATCTGCTACTCTAGCCTAGTCCTAAGGGATGTAGCAAGAAGGAAGGCTCCCGTTATAAAACATGTTTGGGAAACAGTATTCTCTGTCCCCTCTTGGAGCTTCCTAAGCTCACGTTAACAAATCCTAGGCTTTGAGAAATCATGCAATAACCTTGTTTAATCCAGCACTTCCCTCACCTATGTGACCGTATTGCCTTTTTAAGATAACATCTATTAATCCCCCATGGAACTAGCTTTCTTCACAGTATCGCCTTAATTAATAACCGTCATGATCCAGCTGGTTCTCAGTCACTGAAACCTGTTCCTCGCCCACTGGCTGCCTGTGGTTTATTAGCTGGGAGGCGGGCTACCTCTCCTCCCTTGTGGGTAAGAGCCCAAACTTGGGAGTCAGACCTGAGTTCAAAGCCAGGCTCTTCCACTTATTACCTTTATGAACACTGGTTTCTAATCTATGAAATGGGGCTAATAGTGGACCCTGTCTCATTGGTCGATGTGAAGATTAAATGAGTTAATACATATAAAGCATTTAGAACAGGACCTGGCACGTAGCAACCTTCCAAAAATGTGAGCTCATCTTGCTAATGTGTTAAAAATAACACTATGTATGAAAAGTATTTAGCACAGAGAAAACACCCACTCAATTCTAACTACTGTTTCATATCATCATCGTTATCAGAAGTTCAGTTGAAGGAATGAAAATGTCTAAAATGTAAATGAGGATGTTTTGGTCAGCTAGACATTTACTAGAAATGAAGTTGAAGCTGAAGGCCACTGTCTCAGAACTGTATTTCTTCCTCCGCATACAGTGCTGCTATTGACTGAGCTTTCCCAGAAATAAATTGTGTTTCAGGTAGTGCAGTGGATTTGGGCTAAGTCAGTCTTTGCTCCTCTGACCCCTAAAGCCAATAACATAATTTTTTCGTAACAACTTTATTGAGATACAATTCACATACCACACAGTTCTCCCATTTAAAGTGTATAACTCAGTTCTTTCTCTCGAGTTGTGCAGCCATCACCACAACCAATTTTAGAATATTTCCATCACCCCAAAAAGAAACCCTGCACCCTTTAGCAATTCCCCCGTCCCCTCCCAAGTAACATGTATCTTTGAACCATCCTGATGCCATTTTGAGGCATCCGTGGGTCTGCAGGCCACGGAACACACCCCTTCTACTTTTGGCCTCACTAAAACCACACTCCCACAGAGCAGCTTAACTTCTCTCTGCTGAGATACACTCCCACGGGTCTTCTAGGGGGAAGTGCTCATCTCCACAGTCAGGATAACTCCATCCCTGTCTTTCCTACGCAAAAAAGCACATCAGAATACAAATGGGTAAAAGTGATGGATTGTCAGAAATGACTTTAAAGGTAAATTATCCTCAATTTTTGGTACAGTTATTTGGACCCACTTACCCACCTCACAAGGGATTGTAGTAATCCCGTGCATTAATGGCAGTTGATCTGAAGTGGGGCTGTTCCTATGCCCTGGAAGGGAAATGGAAACTTCCCTCACAGGGAAGATCATGTTCTCAGATGGGACACTTACCCACCCTTCCAGATCAACCACAGAGCCCCAGCAATGATGAGGCCTCAGATGTCCCAACCAGAGTTCTCTTGTCTGTGCCCACATGCTGACTCAGTCATGTGCTAAGCACCTGCCTTGTATGCAGTGTTGTATTAATGGTGGAGGAGGAATACAGTACAACAAGATGGGGTCTGACCCTAAATAATGTATGTCTTAGTTGTAGAGATAATGTAAGCATAATAACTATAATATTAGTGAAAAGGTGATTGGTACATAAAAGGGGAAAAAGTAGTTGTTGGGCTTTGAAGAACTAAAAGATCACCTCTTATTGGAGTCTCTATATCAGAGCCTAGAACCACAAGTGACAATGGTTACAAGACACCACCCCAAAATCCAAGACCTCTTCTCCAGTTTCCCCTCTTCAAGTTCAGGGCCTTTCATCATGGACACCCAGGGAAAGTTGCTAAATGAATGAAGAGATATATGTTTAAAAATGACAGCAAGCTACCACTCAATGTCTTCGATGAAAATTAAATCTTTTACAGGGACTGTGTGCGTGTGTGTGTGTGTGTGTAAGAGAGAGAGAGAAAGAGAAATAAGACTCTTCCCTCCTTGTTCTCCTCAGAGTGGAGATGACTCCTCTGACGAGGAAGAAGGGGAAGTAGATAGTGAAGTTGAATTTCCACGAAGACAGAGGTAAAACCAATAAACACATGTGATTGCCTTCAGTGTAATCAGGGAAAATCCTGAGTTTGCCCTCCGGTTCGATCACAGGCTGCTTTCTAACAGCCAGCTTGTAGGGAAGTTGGAACCTACCATTGCCCATTTTGGCAGCTGGCTATGCACAGCAGATTCTAGTTTATCCAAATTCACTAGATAGGAACTGCAAGATGGGGAAAATAAATATGGATTCAAGGTTATAATTGACAACATAGTGGGCAGTTTATGAGAGATGGCTGTGCTGTTTTATGGGTAATTTTACTGATTTCTAGTGTGCCTCCCTATATTAGTCTGCTCAGGCTGCCATAACAAAATACCACAGACTGGGTGACTTAAACAATGGAAATTTATTTATCCCACTTCTGGAGGCTGGGAAGTCCAAGTTCAAGGTTCCTGGTGAGAACTCTCTTCCTGGCTTGCAGACAGCAGCCTTCTTGCTGTGTCCTCACATGGTGGGGGAGAGAGAGAGAGAGCTTCATCTTATAAGGCCACAGGCCTGTCAGATTAGGGCCCCACCCATATGACCTCATTTAACCTTAATTACCTCTTAAAGACCCTCTCTCCAGATTCAGTCACATTGTAGGTAAGGCTTCAACATATGAATTTTGGGAGGATGCAATTAAATCCATAGCACTCTCCATGCCTTGGGTTTTATACCTCAAATTAAGTATAATTAAATGAGTCGAGTCCTCCTTCCACCCATCCTTAGAAATAGCTTCCTGCCTAGCCAGCAATAATAACTTTGCTTATAGGACTAAAGAAGGACCACACCCCTCATTTCTAGAATTAAGAGCTGCCCTTTTGTAGAAGTATGGAAGGTAGTTTTCCTCCCAGGAGGCCTTTTCTGCTACTAGGCATCTGTTTTTGAAGAGGAAGCCTTTAAGAATCCCCCGGGAAGGTTTGTGTACCTACCCAGAACCAGGAATTTCCTAAAACCAAGGGACTTCTAGTACTTTGGTAAATTGTACTCCGGGTGCCTATGCTGTACACAAAATTGAAATCTGTCCTCATCCCCTGAGCTATTCCTATCACATTGCCATTGCTGTCTTGTTGTTTCCTTGGACGCTGTGTTTTCTCCTATGCAGGGACATTGAGCCCGAATAAAATGTCTTTTCATCCTCTGACCTCATTCTACAGGCATCGCAATTATGTTACTTCCAGCTTTTGTTCTTATGACCACCATTAACTCAGCCCACCTGATGGCTTCCCACCTTTCTTTCTTGCTATGATGCAAAATTTTAGTTTTACCTCATGGTTTTGCTTTTAATATTATAACATTCTTCTCTCTGTCTCCCTTCTGCATTACCAGACTTTCTTTCTCTCTTTCTCTCTTTCTTTGTTGGATCTTCATTGCTGCACGTGGGCTTTCTCTAGTTGCGGTGCGCAGGCTTCTCATTGCAGTGGCTTGTCGCGGAACACAGGCTCTAGGCGCGCAGGCTCAGTAGTTGTGGTTCAGGGGCTTAGTTGCTCCGCGACATGTGGGATCTTCCCGGACCAAGGCTCGAACCCGTGTTCCCTGCATTTGCAGGAGGATTCTTAACCACTGTGCCACCAGGGAAGCCCCTGGATTACCAGCCTTGAGAAGGTGTGAGTCCTACTTTAACTTCCGTTTCCCACATGGGCTTCCTCCATCTGGCCTCTTTTCATGTGTCCTTGATGCCACCCCCGCCCCCAGCCCATCACCTGGCCTGCCCATCACCCAAACTCAGATCATATGCCATCAAAATCGCTTTGTACTAAGAAATACAGAAAGATCAGACAATGACAGAGGGAAAGGGCAGTCTTCTTTTTTCTTATTTGTTTTGTTTGTTAAGTCAGCATAAGCTAACAGTATTCTTATTTACTAGGCTTCTTGCAAACAATGGAAAAGAAATGAGGAACTTTCATAAATCCCCTCCCCCTACCCCAGGAGCTTTGCCTCATCAGAGCTAAACCCAGATGTTACCTGGAATGAGCCAGCAACTGGCTGGGCAGCGCCCACAGCTGCAGAGTGAATGTTCCTTCCAAGCACATTTCTGTTGGGGGTCGGCCTTCTGGGCCGCTCTGCCCCATGAGAAACGCCCCACCATGCCCAGGCAGGTAGGGAAGGACATGGTGGCACATGAGTAGACCTGGCCCGAGCCCAGCTCTGCTGTGTGGCCTTGAACACGTCACTTCCCTTCTCTGCCTCCAGTTTTCTCCTCTGGGAGAGGAGTCAGACCAGAGACTCTCCAAAGTCTCTTTCACCCTTGAGAACCTAGGGGGTTGATTCTCTGTGTATAAGAAGCACACTCTCAATGTGAACGTTTCCATACCACACCGGTGTACACAGTGTCATTAGACCAGCGGATTTTCTCAAAGACCAGCGGTAGCCATCAGTTTTGGAGCGTTGTGTGGAGCCACACAAACATATAAAACAAACAGAGCTCAGATTTCTCTCTCTGTTGCTTGAAACAGTTTCTACCTTTTGGGATTTGACTCTCCCTCAGGGGCAGGAAAAAAGAACTAGATCACCTCCCACCAAGGCTGCGACTGACAGACAAGGAAAGGAAAGTAAGGACTTCCCTGGCGATCCAGTGGTTAAGATTCCACGCTTCCACTGCAGGGGGCGTGGGTTCGATCCCTGGTCAGGGAACTAAGATCCCGGGGCATGCCAAAAAAAAAAAAGGAAAGTAGCCGTTCCTGGGACTAAGTTCCTCTGGTTCTTTGTGGTTCTAGGCCCCATCGCTGTATCAGCAGCTGCCAGTCATATTCAACCTTTAGCTCTGAGAATTTCTCTGTGTCTGACGGAGAGGAAGGAAATACCAGTGACCACTCAAACAGCCCTGAGGAGTTAGTGGATAAACTCGAAGACCGCCTGGCAGAGAAGCTAGATGACCTGCTGTCCCAGACGCCAGAGATCCCCATTGAGATATCCTCGCATTCAGACGGGCTGTCTGACAAGGAGTGTGCTGTGCGCCGTGTGAAGACGCAGATGTCTCTGGGCAAGCTGTGTGCGGAGGACCGTGGCTATGAGGTGGGGGGTTCTCCTCCCTTCTCCTCTCATCACTCTTCCCTTCCTGGAGCTCTTTGGGTTAGAACATGCTCAAGTCCTTAGGGCCTTTACAATCATCGTCTAGTATATAAGATAAAACAACTGCCTCCATGAAGTCAGTAGAAGTACAGAGATAACAGAGTCCCCCCAGAATGGGGGCAGTTCTCCCAAAGGAAGCACAGACACGGAACTGCTCAGGAACCCTTCATTCCAAGATTTCACTCAAGCATCACTTCCGACCCCATCTCCCAACCTGGTTAAGGGTGTGAGCTTCCCTCCTCTGTGTCCCCACCAGCCCCTACATGCTATCAGAGCACATGTAACACTTTAGTTCACAGACGGTACTGCCTTCTGAGAGGCACGATAGCATAGTGGTTGGAAGTGTAGACCCTGAAATCTGACTGCCTAGATGCAAATCTCAGCCTTTCCACTAACTCACTGTGTGACATTGGGTAAGCCACTTAACCTCGCTGTAGGTCAGTTCCCTTATCTGTAAAATGGGTATGATAACAGCCCCTATTTCATAGGGTTGTTGTGAGGATTGAGTGGATTAATAGATGTTAAAGCACTTACAGCAGTGCCTGGGACATAGTAAACAATATATGTAGGGCTTTGGGGGCACTGTTATCACTGTCATCACCTTCGTCATAATTGCCATCATCATCTTTATATGTCTTCTTTCTCCGTAAACCCCACAAGGACAGGACCTGATCTCCTTTATCTTAGCGAGCAACCCAGCACAGCGCCTGTCACATGAGAGGTGCTCAAAATATGTTTACTGAGTGATTGCAGAAAGGAATTAAGGTCTTATGTTGTCTTGACTTTGCAGAATCCTATGCAGTTTGAAGAATCGGACTGTGACTCTTCAGATGGGGAGCGTTCTGATGCCACAGTTAGGACCAATAAACACTACAGCTCTGCTACTTGGTAATGAAAGAATACCTACCCTGAAGATCTCATGACTATACTGGCATTTCACATCCATCCCACCCCCAGACTCTTCCCACTCTCTCCCTGCTTTTTTGTCTGGGAAGAGAGCTGCCCCATCTTTCTTACCCCTAGACGTGAGCTGCAATAACAGGAACATGAGACTTCACAAATCTCTGGAAAAAAATATCCAAATGAAATTAAGTCTCACTGAACATTTCAATCAAGAATGGCAGGGATCTATTTTATTGAATATTCTAGCTACTGTAACACTGATATTTATTTTTGTTTGACATTTTAACACTTTGTACTGTAAAGAGTGAACTATATATGATAGAGAGAAAGACAATAATTTCTTGCAAAAAAAAAGAGAGAGAGAGAGAAAGAAAGGAGGAAAGAACAGAAGTGGAATTCAGGAGCAACATCCTTGGGAATCTGTGGAGCCAGGAGGTATTAACTGCTGCTTGAACAGGGGACCAGTTCCTCTGGCCATAAGTGACTGAAGAAGAGCCAGAGCAAGACATACTGAACATTTTAGAAAACAAAAACAGCAAAAGAAAAGCAATTCCAGGTAATCTGTGAACAGACCACATTAAATTCACCCAGCTTGTCCAGATGGGTGATGGAAAGACCTAGACAATTTTGGAGACCAGAGACTTGCACCCAAGGCCTTTGAGGGCATGTGCTTCCTCTAGGAGGAAAAAGAAAACTGCATGTGTCAAAGCTGATCTCATTTTTAAAACGCTGAGCAGCGTTGGTAGTGAGACTTACAGACAGTGTCCAACCTTGTCCTTGACAAATTTTCTGCTTTTTATGCTGTCAATGTCACTACCTTGGCAAATGCATTACCTTGGCAAATGCATTACCTTGACCAATGTGTTGATTTTTCAGACTCAAGTGCCAGTTTCCTGTAGCCTATTTCCTTTCCACCTGTTGGCCGCTTCTTTTAGGGAAAAAGGGGGCAGGGGAGGGAGAGCCTGAGGAGGAGAGAAGGAGAAGACAAAAAGAGAATGTCCAACAGTGTTGGAAAAGCAAATGTGGAATTTGTAAAAGGACATTCTCAGAATGTCTCAGTTCAACTACGTGCAGAAGATGGGATCACCCCACCCTGGAACCAGGTTGCTTTTCTACTAGAGTTTTATTGATTTAAACAGAACAGTCCTTGAAGACAGCTAGGAGGTGTGTCAGTCTGCCCGATGTCCAATCCCAGACCATCCCCCATGTTTTTATTTGTTAACTCATTCTATCCCAGAAGCTGTAGTGACTGGCTACCACTATCAGAATAAAGGCAAAATAAGCAACTTGCAAAGGGCAACCCCTCCCCTATCACGATAGCATTTTTGTTAAATGCTACTTGTAACATGTATTTGGATCAATGTAGTTTTGAATAATTGGATTTGGAAATTCATAGAAAGAACAACTGATGCTAAGCAGAGATTGGAAAAATATTGTCCAAGGCATGAGGTCCTTCCTGTCTCTAGGGTCATGGGCTCTGAGAAACATCCCAAGGTACCTCATGGTACCTTGGCTTTAAGGAAATTTTTATCTAGAATTTTATATAAAAACAGATGTTGGCCTAGTTCCTGTCTCTGTCTCCAAAATCAGTTAAAGCCAAACAACCTCGAAGCTCAAGACCTGGAGAGGGTGGCTAGACGCTCTGATATTGCATCGGACTGGACTTCAGGAAAGACTTACATACACAGGTATTAAACCATTTCCAGTACAGATGAAAACATCACCCTCCTCTGGGTGTCACTGATTGCATCAGCCAAAAAGGAAAAGCAGGAGGGAATATAGAGCAGTTCCTTTTGCTTGTTTTGATCCCTCCATTTGTTTACACTTTATGTTGAGACATTGATTTAAAATTTAGTGTCTGTAATTTATAGCTCTTAGGTAGGCTGAAGGAAAATATTTAACTTATACAGAGAGCAGTATTGTTTCATTAAATTATTCCATTTTGTATAAATTCTGTAGCTGGACTACATGAAAGATCTTAAGTTATGGTATTATTATCATTGTTATTTTATTTTATAATTATCTTTCTCATTTTCTGTCGATCAGAAAGTGTGGTTTATGGTGTAGCACAATGATTGTGTTTATTGCTAACCATGAATTATTATGGATTTTTATGAAGGAATGAAAATGGAACTGCCATTTGGGAGCTCCCTGGTATTTGTCTTAGCTGTATTCCCTCATTTTCTGTGTACAACAACAATCATCTGAGGATGCGTGTACTGCCCTGAGGTCCAGTGGATACGTTGTGGTTTTGACTTGATCGCAAAAGCTCCTAGGTGGGCATCAGATGACTGAGTGGTGGACAAAGAGTTCAAAAGCTGTACATTTTCTCGAGTTTCTTAAGAAATAAAATCATGGGACTACATTAGAAGCACAAACAGAATTATTTAATGCCCTGAGAGGAACAGGCCTACAGGGAATCTGCATGGGGCCTGTGGGGTAGATAGTTTCAAGAACTGGCAGCATAGTTTGTAATCTCCTTCCTACTAAATCCCATAAAACCAACATTTTTCTCCTAGTTGGGAGACTATGAAAAGGAAATAAAGAGATGGCATGACCAAAAAAATGCCTAACTGTGATGTCACCCCATAGCAAGACAAGAGAAATTCTAGAATGAGGCTTAGTCTCTTAGTCACAGAGCTGGAAAAGTACCTTGAAAGCCCATATTTTTCATCCTCTGACTTCAGACCACTCCATACTGTGAATCTCTCTGGTTCATTACTTCTGAGAACAGAGAGGCTACAACTCTGTGTCCTCTTTATTTATTTATTTTTTTTGATGTGGACCATTCATAAAGTCTTTATTGAATTTGTTACAATATTGCTTCTGTTCTATGTCTTGTTTTTTTGGCCGCGAAGCATGTGGGATCTTAGGTCCCCAACCAGGGATCAAACCTGCATCCCCTGCATTGGAAGGTGAAGTCTTAACCACTGGACTGCCAGGGAAGTCCCTCTGTGTCCTCTTTCTGTCCAACATACAACACTGACCCTTCAGCGTGTCCAGGTCTTGCCCACCTGTCGTGGCCAAAGAGGAACATGAAGGTTAACGTGTCTTACCCCTTTTAGTGATGGTCTTCCTGGAAAACCCACCCCAATACCTCATAATTTTGATAACTTTTTTGAATTCCCATCTTGACTGTCTGTCATGGTAATGCCATATACCTGTCTGGATTGACTGTTATGAGCAAGTTAGCATAGCAAACAGTATTGAATATTCAAGTCATTCACTCTATTGTCAAGAGTTGAATAGGGCTTCCCTGGTGGAGCAGTGGTTGAGAGTCCGCCTGCCAATGCAGGGGATACAGGTTCGAGCCCTGGTCCGGGAAGATCCCACATGTCGTGGAGCAGCTAAGCCCATGTTCCACAACTACTGAGCCTGTGCTCTAGAGCCCGCGAGCCACAGCTACTGAGCCCATGAGCCGCAACTACTGAAGCCCACATGCCTAGAGCCTGAGCTCCACAACAAGAGAAGCCACCGCAATGAGAAGCCCGCACACCACAACGAAGAGTAGCCCCCGCTCGCCGCAACTCGAGAAAGCCCGCACACAGCAACAAAGACCCAACGCAGCCAAAAATAAATAAATAAATTTATTTTAAAAAAAAAAGTTGAATAAAGTTCCACGTTGAACATTTTACTTATTTTTTAGTAGAAGTGACTAGAGGCTTCAGAGAACAGTGTCTTTAGTCTAGGTTAAAAGAGAAATGCCTTCTCTATCCCAGGCTACCCTTCACTGCCTGCCTTGAAATAACCAGCACAATTTTGAATTAGTGTGTGTTTCTTTGAGAACAACTCCACAGTCATCTGAAGAGTGGAACGAAGAGCTCAGGGAATTTAAGAGCTAATTCTTCAGTCTGACAACTGGGTGGCAGTGCTTTAAGGAATCACAGGACTATGATTTCAAGCTTCATTGTTGATCAAAAGTTTAACCCCCTTGAAGTGAATTCCACATTCATTTAGCATCTGGTTTTGACTGACTGCAAGATAATGAGTTTTTATTTGTTTTGCAGATGGGCATTTGGTTCTGATTCCTATCTATTTCTAGATCATGTCCTCTGAATAACAATTCCTCTTAAAATTGCTTGGCAGAGGGACTGAGAAGCCTGCATCCTCCTTTGCAGTTATAATAGACCTTACCACCACTAAAGTTTGGACCTGTTGGTGAGATTGTGGGGAGCACCTACCCAGGGAGGTGAAGGTGTTAACTGTGTTGTATGATGGTTCGGTATGACCAGCTTGAAGTTCACATATTTTAAAACTTTAGTATCAACAAATCCATCCTTCTAGAATTAAGGATATTTTAGTAGGGTTTAATAAGTACACTGGACTTCCACTTAAAGGCCTCATTGTACTAAATTTTCCTCTTACCCTAAGTAATAATAGATTTGATGATTTGGGGTTTTCCTGGTACCAACCCAATTTTCAATGCCCTCTCCCACTGTGGAGCATTGACGTTTTTCCAGTGTGAATGCATTCTTATCGATCAAAAGATTTACCCTTTTTTTCCATGCCCTTTTGTCTCAATCCGCCCCCCTTCCTTAAAATGTTTCTACTTGAACTTCCTGTGACTGAATTCTACAAAGTCCAAGGAATTCCTGCCCTGCTCTGCAGTATAGTGCCCTGTGTTGTATTTTGTTTTTCTACCAAGCCAGAAACCAAAATACCACCTCATACCACCATCTGCCATCTCCACCCTCAATACCCAAGACCGTGGTATTTATTGATCACCATATTCTTTCCTACTGAGCCTGGATATGGCCTCAGAACCTCTCACAACACAGCATTTGGAGCCATAATTGGCACTTGATTGGAATTGGTGTGCAAGGGGAGATCTGTTTGCTGTCCCAGCTCTAACCTCATAATTAATTTCCTAAGGTGGTTTGAGATCTCGAGTTAGCCCTGATGGGAGAATGACAGGATATACCAGTGTACTCCTTATAGATCCCACCCTACAGCTATCAGGGGGCAGCACCAATGACAGCAAAAAGGCCATGTGCCTCCACCCACTGCCCTTTTGGAGTACGATTCCAATTGTATATTGAATTCCAAAATGTCTCTTCATTTACATCATTTCATTGTTAAATGAGCATGTTCCTCCACCACCTTCTATAAACAGAAAGTTAATACAAGTCCCAGTTACTTGCTTCTTCCTTAGACTCTATGAGACTGATGTACCAAAACGTGACATTCTTTTCAAGACTCTGACTTGTACTGTCAGTATGAATTTAGTGCCTTTCTAGGCAGCAAGATTTTTCTTCATTGCTGATTTCATAGAATAAATGTCCTAATACACTCACATCGCCAATGTTAGCAGCCTCACAGACTAGCACATAAGAATCACATTAGTCTGCCTGTTTGCATGTTACAGCCAATACTGCAAGCACCTATTCAAACTGGAAGGAACTAGACTGCCAAATGGAGGACCCCTGTGGAACCTGGAACACTTCTCAGGGACAGGTGGCAGAAGAGGGGAGCTCTGAAATCACTGTTCTGAGAAATAGGGTAACCCCAAAAGGGTTAGGTTAAGGCTTTTGTTAACTGTCACGTAACCGGAGCATGCTGGCAGGATTTCACACAGGGCCAAGCCCCCAAGCAGACGGTAAGGCCACTGTAAGAAAACGTCCAGCCAAATCCCAGGCCTACTCGCTAGAGCCACTTCACAGCACTCAGGGGCACGCTAGCTCCTGGCCCCAGGCTGCTGCCCAGTGACCAGACACACAGGGTCCTCCCGTGGTTGCAGACCAGAGGGAACCCCACCAGAAGGCGCAGGCTAATAGGAAGATGTCCCTTATTGACCGCATCGCCCAGGTAGCTCACTACCTCGAGCGACCACTTCTCAGAGTCTGGAAGTGGGACGACCCACTTTGATTCTTGATTGCAATAATTTGAGTTCCTTTCAATTTGGAGCAAATTAACTTTTTTTGTAGTCAAGTCTCAGAATGATCTCCCTCATCTGTGTCCTCTGAGGTCTCCGGTACTGTTAGTTACCCTGCTCCCTGTGTGGGTTCTGATGCCGGCTCCCTCTTTGTATTGAACAATTGTACAGCGATGGGAACAAGAGCGACTATCAAAGCAAACAAATGCATGGAATTAAACAAAAAGTGTACTTCACTGTTTTCTGTCCTGTCTTTTCCTTATAGGTACTGTTTGTGTCCTGAGAGCTGCCTTCACAAGTCTCAGTATTTGTCAGAACTTACGGGAAAGGAAGACTTTACATGACTGGGTCTCCCACAGCCAGGAAAAATAGGTGATGGGAAAAGCTGGTTTCTGGGGCTCTTTCGTCAGACACATCCACAGAAGGAAGAGATGACCATGATTTTCTTTGGTTATCGTCTCTTGGTGATTATTCTGTCGTATCCTAGACAGGCACTCTTCTTCTTCCCTACGACTTTCCTGCTGCCCATCTTACAGCTACTTCTGTGGTATTAGTACCCTACTATAAAGTATGCATACGAGGGAAAAGGCAAAAGTGAAAATCTGGCTTCCAGTGTGTACAACTGGTAAGAAGCTTGAGAGTAGAAAGCTAAGACACCACTTTGGATTGTCTGATTTTCAGCCAATCCTGATTCCCACTGGCAATGGGAATTGAAAGTTAGCAACATGTATAAACACACACCACACAGAATATTTATATCCATTTATTTGGGAAATTGCTTTGCCTGTAAACTCACAACTGATAAGGCACATTGTTGCAAAATCACAGGGGAGATGGGAGAGAGACCAATCCAAGGATCTGGATAAAGGGCAAAGGGCCATACTTTCAATAGTGTAGAGAGCTTCCTTGTGTCTCCCCTTCCCTCCTCCTACTTCACAACACAAAGAGCCACGGATCTCCAAGTCCAGTTGGCATCCTCCTCACTCCCACTCTTGTTATCAAGCTTCTTTTAAAGCAACACATCCTTAAAAATGAAGTCCTTGTTGTGTTTTTTGGATTATACCATGTCCAAAAAACACTGCTTGGAAATTCATTCTCTGTCATGAATTCCCAAGAATTCATGTAGAACAACTGGTCTACATTAAAGCCTTGGCAAGATTCTTGGCCAAGCCAAATCAAAAACCCAGCAGATGGTGCCCAGGGACAACAGTTCTGCTAAGAAATGATGAGTTACTCCTGTAGGGTACAGGATCCCAGAGCTGGTCATTTTAGGTGCCAAGGCCCTTCTGTCCTTGGAAGCATGAACAGGTCTGTGCCAATTCAATCCTGCAGCCATAGGAAGCCATGACAGCTACAGATCATTAAAATACAACACAACAAATTAATCCAAAACCAAATTCTCCCCTTAATTCACCTGAATTAAAAGATAAAATAGAATTATTCCCTCAGTTATTCTCAGGAAATGACAAAATGAAAAAAAGCATTCAGAGGGTATACTGGGTGATATTGGAGTGTACTGAATCCATTGTCCCAGCAAGACAGAGGAGGGATTTCCACACAGAAAGGACAGACTAGAAAATGTACTCACAGTCATTTGGTTCAAGTGAGTCAAGGGTTCTGCCCATCCAGATGGGTAAGAACTTCTCCAGAGTATTCATAACATACAGAGTTTGCTCCACTGATATTCAATAGTCTGTTTGCAATCAGCTGAATTGTCAGGACATGCAAACAAGAGGAGATGTGACATATGTGGTAACATCAGTGCGTCTGAACACAAAGAGCATCACAGCAATCACTGTGGTTTTGAGCTGTACATGGAAATCCCATGCAGTTTGTCAGCTTGTTTCCTCTGATTTATGGAAGAGGTAGGTCATCAGCAAAACAGTGCAGAAGGATCACTCTTCAGGAGACTAACAAGATGAAGAGTGGTGTCAGTGATGTGGGTTCACATGTCATTATCTACACTAATCATGTCCACGAGGGACGTAAAAGGATAACACCTGTCACAACAGCTGATCACTGTGCAGACGAGGCGCCCTGGACAAGGGCAATAGGCAGCCTCTCCCGAAGCAGCTCAGGGCTTGGCCTGAGTTCCTTGTTATTCAGTAAAATACAAACAGGATTTGCTAGGAGGCCATCCATTTTGCAGAGTGTCCTGCTAAATCAGGGCTGCCTTGAGAACCTGATATAATTCACCTTCTAGAGCACAGAGTGTCCTTCATGACAAGACAGTGCACACAGAAGAATAGTGTCTAAATCAACTGTTGAGAATAATTTAAAAACAATGAGGGGCTTCAGAGGACCACGCCCATTACACAAATAAATAAACAGTAGAGTCCAGGGATGAGGCAACCAAAGGATCCAGATCAGGTGTACTTTCTACTATTTAGATGATGAGCGTTGCTCGTTTCATTCAAATGTAGGTCCTTCTGACTAAATTTTTTAATGAGAGTTCCAGGAACTAAGGCCACCAGGGCAATGGCCAACAGCTTAAAGGCAGTTTCCCAGGAGAAAAGAGCATCCAGAGAAGTCAGGGTTGACAGGATGGAGCCCGTCTGCACACAGATGAAATTATATGGAATCAAACCTTGAAGAAGAAAAGGGAAAGAGCCTGTTACTGGGGAGCAGGAAAATGAAGAACAATAGTCCTTCAGAAATGTCACCAGGAATTCACAACAGTGACTCCAGTTTTGTACTGTTTTTGCCCAATTCCTGACCTCTAAACATATTACGTCTTTCCCTTCTTTTCCACCCTTGCCCCTCCTTTCCTCACTTCCCACATACATTTGTCTCATTCAGCAAAAGGACTTGAGATGGTTCACAAAATATATATACTACAGTAAGATTAGACATTTTTTTAAATAGGAAAAAACAAAATGAATGGAGAATAAAACAAAATGAGAGAAGAATAAACAAAGTACAGTTAGTACTTAAGCAAAAATGCATAAAGTTCACTCATTTGCTAGAGGTGACCCCAAATTTGGTTCTGAGCGCCCAACAGCCAAAGTAAAGAGAAGCACCAGCATTATGAGGTTTACAGTACGCCTGTGATAAAAACAGGTTTCTTAGAAGCAGTAGTACTACTCATGTTCTGTACTGTCTGTAAGAGGTCATCAAATCCACTGGATCCCACAAGTCTGACTGGTGGCTAGAGAGGCTGGTTGTATAACAAACCCCTGGTGAAGTTGTTAAAAACACATCCTCAGGGCTTCCCTGGTGGCGCAGTGGTTGAGAGTCTGCCTGCCGATGCAGGAGACGCGGGTTCGTGCCCCGGTCCGGGAGGATCCCACGTGCCACGGAGCGGCTGGGCCCGTGAGCCATGGCCGCTGAGCCTGCGTGTCTGGGGCCTGTGCTCCGCGATGGGAGAGGCCACAGCAGTGAGAGGCCCGCGTACCGCAAAAAAAAAAAAAAAAAAAAACCACATCCTCGGATAACACCCCAGGGATTCTGGTTACCTGGGTCTGGGGTAGAACCCAGGAACCTGCATTCTAACAGCCTCTCCTGACCCCCACTCCCAAGATTCTGATTGGTTTGGGACTCCCTGATGATCTGATCCACTCCTCTAGTAGATGATGCCTCAAGATCATAGACTCATGAAGGTCACACAGCTTGTCAGAAGGGTAACTAGAATCTCAGTCTCTGGAGTCCTTCCAAGTCTCGTGCCACCTGGGTGATTACAGGCTGCTAACAGAGGTGCTGAGGCATGCTGTCTAAAAGGCTGTCTGACAGAATTAGCCGTGGTAGATTCTGCTTCAATTTAAGATCTCAACTTCTCTCAGGAATTCCCTATTAATAGCAGCTGCTCAACCACAGATTTGTCATGTCTGACCCAGAGCCCTGAGTAGCCTTCCCTTCCATGTTCTAAAGAAGGGTTAAGAGAGGAGACCCTTGCCTTAGGTTTAGAGAGGGTGGTTTGCTTCCAGTGTGGAGAAAGTAAGTCAGTGATTTTACAGGCTGTTAACAATTTTACCATTCAGATGGTTCAAAGCTCATACTTAGAGAAACACTGCTCTAGTCCTAGCCCCTCATTTGGCCAAGTGGCCCATGAGGGTAAGGAGCTTGTTGAAGGTCATACAATTGTCAAAAGGCAAGAAGGAACCGCACTAGTACCAGCTCTTCCTAAGGCAGATCTTAATCAAAACGGGCCAAAGCCAAACAGGAAGCCCCTTGCTCTGACCCTTCCCCTGCCTCCACTTGCCTTCTGCCCACGTCCCCTCACTCCAACTCTGCTTTTACTGAGCCCTTACTATGGGCCAAGATGTGTGTGTTACACAGATTACTCTTCTAATCCCAGGGCCTGGCACAGTGCTTGGCACACAATAGGCATTAAATACAGTTACAGAATGAACAATCCCTATTTTTTCCAGAAGTATTTTTATGGGTTTTCATGTTCAAGCCCGAGTAGGTCTGCAGTCAGGAACAATTACTTTAGATAAGGCCTTTCGATGCTCTTCATGAGCCTGTGCTCGCAGAGGCAGGCACATGCCCAGGACAACTGTGAGACTCAAATTTACACACCACGTCTTACCGATAAGAACAGAGAAGAAAAACTGCACGATGGGGATGTTCAGAATTGGGGCCGAGAGGTTCAAGAACCAGTTTGGCGTCATGGGGAAAAGTCTCAAAAACAGTAAGAAAAAAAACAAGCTGTTTCTGTTCTCCTCCACCTGTAGCCAAAGAAGACAAGGCCATTAAGAAGCAGAAAGAGTCTCCAGGTATTGAAAATCTGTTAATGCCAGGCACTGTTCTACATACTCTATTTTACATATTCTATAAATTCCAGAGCAGAGATTCTTTTCCTCATTTTTAAAGTGGAGGTACCTGAGGCTCAGAAAAGTCAGGAACCTGCCCAAAGACACAGAGCTGGTAGTGATGGAGCTGGGATTTGAGCTCAGATCTGCGTCTCCTGGAGACATCAACAGGACCCCTGGGACATCCTGAGGCAGGACAGAGGACCACTGTGGGAGATCTCTGCCCCTACTCCCCTCAGGGCCACGTGGTAACTTTCTGGGGGCCCGGCACTTAGATGTACCCCCTCGCCTTACCTTCCTCTGCAGCAGGGCCACTCTGTCAGGAAAATAGGAGACCACCAGCTGTTTGCCAAAAACACTGGAGAGCAGGTAGCAGCATGTGGCACCCACCGAGGTCAGCACACAGCACAGCAGAAGCCCCAGCCATGGCCCAAACAAAGCACCGGCTAAAACATTCTGCAAAGAAAACAAATCCTCTGCCATGAGAACATCTGGCAGCTACCAGCCATCTTGTCCTGGAGCCCAAGAGTCCTAGGTTCCCTCCTCCTTCAGTGATTTTCCTGGAGAAAACCTAACTCTCACTCTAAAGAGATGAATGAAAAGTGATGAAGGGGCTTCCCTGGTGGCACAGTGGTTAAGAATCTGCCTGCCAATGCAGGGGACACGGGTTCAAGCCCTGGTCCAGAAGATCCCACATGGGCGCTCTAGAGCCCATGAGCCACAACTACTGAAGCCCGCGTGCCACAACTACCGAAGCCTGCGCGCCTAGAGCCTGTGCTCTGCAACGAGAGAAGCCACCACAATGAGAAGCCCGCGCACCGCAATGAAGAGAGTAGCCCCCGCTTGCCGCAACTAGAGAAAGCCCAGGTGCAACAATGAAGACCCAACACAACCAAAAATAAATAAATTTTTTAAAGAAAAGAAAAAAAGTGATGAAGGAGCTGGGAACTACAGCCCCGGCCTCGGTCTCCTCACCTTTGAAACTGGGAAGAAGATTAAAACCTCAGCGGGCGAGACAATTAAATGGGGAAATCTGTGTATACAGCCCCCAGCCTGCCACTTGGGCTGTGCAAGGCCCCGCCAGCCCTGGTGCCCTAGGAAGAGGCAGCAATGAAGCTCACAAGTTATTTCTGCTACTTTAAATAAACACAAACCATGAATTTTCCCTCAGGAAGACCTCATAAGCTTTAGAAAATGTCTCATGTCTTTCCTTCCTGTAGGAATTACTTCTCTATAATGCTAACACTGGGGGTTCCATGTTGACCAGAGTTCTAGCTGACACTCAAAAAAGCCTTAGATTGACAAAAATGGAAAAGTGAACTAATACTTCCTAAGTGCAGTCTGGCTGGTAGACATCATCCTGCCAAACATGGGATCCAAGAGAGAAAGTAAAAGGGGAACCTGGAAGTGAGAAGGTAGGGATCTCCTCAGCCCCTACTATGTGCTTGACTACAGGTC
Organism: Lagenorhynchus albirostris; assembly: GCF_949774975.1. Classification (NCBI taxonomy): domain Eukaryota; kingdom Metazoa; phylum Chordata; class Mammalia; order Artiodactyla; family Delphinidae; genus Lagenorhynchus; species Lagenorhynchus albirostris. Next base: position 63,998,859 of record NC_083099.1, read on the forward strand.
TGATTTAATCCCAACTATGACCCTGTTTAGTATACCATCCTCACCCCTTCTATAGGTGCAAGATTAAGCATCGTGCCCAGAGTCACACGAGGCAGAGACAGGATTCACCTCCAGGTAGCAGCTGGCTCTTCGCCCTGAAGAGGGATCAGCTCAAGAGAGAAAGAGGTACAGGGGAAGCCCCAGGAGTCAGTCCCTGGCCTCAAGCACCATACACACCCCCATCTCTCCTGGCAGAATGTGTTTGCTTTTCTTCCAGTTTCTAACAAACTGCTTAGGTGGATCCAGCCTGAGCTGAATGTTGGGGCCGGAGGGAGAAGCAGGGCAGAAGGAAGCTTTCAAGTCTTCCTGCTCAGTCACCCAATCATTCAACAAGTGCTGAGGGCTGCTGTGTGCCAGGCAGCACACCATCACCGTGCCAGCCCCTCTGCACCCACTGTGTCATTTAATCCTCCCGTGTAACAATCCTAGGGGGTTACATAGGAGAATGCCGGTTCTACAGATGAGGAAACAGCGTTAGAGAAGTTAAATGACTGGCTCAGGGTTACACAGCTGGGATTCAAACCCAAAGCCATAACAGATATATACATTTATACCAACCAGCTTAAAATGCTGCTGGGAGGACAGCACAGATTCTGCTGTATCATCTGAGATGGCAACTGATGAGAAGCATCCGAGAGCCCCAGCACAAGCCCAGGTCTAACACTGTGGCTCCCGAGAGCCAGGGGGCCGCCCGGACAACCAGAATGACTCGTGCTCTCCACACAGGGAGACTTCCCAATCCTCTACAGCCTAACATCACCATGAACAACCTGCATCTGTTCGTCAAACATTTATAAAGGCACTTCCCTGGGCCAGGCAAAGAAGCACATAGACTGAGAATAAGGAACAGGTCCTGACCTCAAGGAACTCACAGACTAGTGGAGAAAAAAGATTTTAAAAGAATCACCAGGGGCTTCCCTGATGGCGCGGTGGTTCAGAGTCCGCCTGCCGATGCAGGGGACACGGGTTCGTGCCCCGGTCCGGGAGGATCCCACATGCCGCGGAGCGGCTGGGCCCATGAGCCATGGCCGCTGAGCCTGCGCGTCCGGAGCCTGTGCTCTGCAACGGGAGAGGCCACAACAGTGAGAGGCCCGCGTACCACAAAAAATAAAAAAAAATTTAAAAATTTTTAAAAAAAAAGAAACACCAACATGCGGAGGGGGAGAGGTCTCAAGGACAGTGCTCCACACCTATCCAATCCTTAGAAACAAAAGCAGCATACCTGAGAGGAAAGGCAGGCTCTGGAGCTGGGCGGATGTGGGTTCAGACCTCAGCCCAACCCCCTCCTCGCCTTGTCACCTGGGACAGTTACTTAACTTCTCACCATTCATTTCCTTATCTGTAAAATGTGGATAAAAGTGCCCATTGTTGGCTCTTAGGAGAATTAAATAAGGTCGTACAGGTAAAGCAACTAGGACAGTGCCTGACACAGGGAAAGCCATCAACAAATGATAGCCACAGTAGTCTGTCCTCTGGACCGTAGGATCTGCAGCCTAAGGGCCCCTCTACAAAGACAGAAGGTGGCTTCCCGGGAGGCAGGCACAGGAGGAGGGCAGGATACTGACCAGGAAGCTGGAGCCAGGGATGGCAAAGCCCTGTTTGTAGAGGTAGGCACTGCAGAAAAGCAGGAACACGTAGGCCTGATGCTCCTTCCGGTAGTCTTGAAGGACCTCGGAGAGTTCCCGCAGCTCGGCCAGGTCCGAAGGGAACCACAGTGACCTGAGATTTGGAAAAGCAGATGGAAACAAGAGTCTAGATCAGCCTAATACCTAATAAAGTCACTTGTTGTGTCTTCTTTCCAAAGTAGGTTTATAAATGTGACCATCATCTGGTCTGCTGGGAACACACACTTAATGGGAGGCCAGAATAATGGATGACCTGATATAACACAGCAGAGGCAAGGAGAAGAGCCTTGGTTTGGAAGCAAGGGACCTGGCATAGCATCTCAACTCTGCTACTATCCAGTTGTGTGATCTCAGGCTAGTCCCTGAGCCTCAGTTTCCTTATCGGAAAAATGAGGTGTTGAAGGTGGATAATCACTAAGTTCCCTCTTAGCTCTCAGGTTTTATGAACTATTCTTAAGAGGCAAATGGATTAATTTCTAGGCAAGTACTAAACGTCCTAAACTGCCTTTCTTTCTAGGAGTTACCCCCTCTCCCTAAGCTTTAGGCCAAGGACAATTCAAACTTCACAGTGCTCCAAAGTTACTAGGTAAAACGACTGCTTTATCAGTCACAAAAGAGCCAATTAAAGGTTCCCTGGGAAAGTATATTTGTCCATACCATAAACATAATCTTCTTGATAATATGTCAGGCTTGGAACCAACACTTTCAAAGAGCCTGCTTTTCACCCTGCCTCTCTATATGATCCTCAGTGCACTCTGAACCCTGTACAAGGGTTACAGTGTAAAGGCTACCTTGCCTCTGCCAGCTGAACAACTCTTGAATCCATCAATGATCAATTATAAGCAAACCCTCCTGTTTCTCATCAGAATGTTTCTCTTAGTATGTCTGACACCCACAGCAGAGTCTTCCCAGCTAGAGTAAAAGAATACAGTCACTGAAAACAGCTGTCCTAATATTCAAACATCAGTAACATCCTTGACACACTTCCATTTTATAAACAGTATGCTGGTTTATCACGACAAATCAGCCCGGTAGGTATTTGTACTGCCTCCTGCTTCAACCTGTCAGGTAGTAAAAGGAAAAGAGCAGAGACAGCCAAGAAAAGACAGCAGATAATTAATTAGTGAATAATTTAAAGTTGTCCATCAACGTTTCTCCTGAAGACCGGATGCCTTAAAGCCCCAAGGGCAGACCTGACAGAAGTGTAGTGAAGTGAAGTGGGGAGGTGGATGGAGTGAGGCTGAGAGCAGTCGTTAAGAAGGGGCTGCTGGCCGCATAGCACAGGGAGATCAGTTCGGTGCTTTGTGACCACCTGGAGGGGTGGGATAGGGAGGGTGGGAGGGAGGGAGGGAGACGCAAGAGGGAAGAGATATGGGAACATATGTATATGTATAACTGATTCACTTTGTTATAAAGCAGAAACTAACACACCATTGTAAAGCAATTATACCCCAATAAAGATGTTTAAAAAAAAGGGGGCTGCAGGTCCACATAGAGGCGAAGGTCGGATGCAAATGGGGATCAGGGCTGGGCCTGGGAAGGCGACGGGAACACCGCTGAAGAGGCGATCCAATGGCGGGAACAGAGGTGCTCCAGCAGGATCCACCCAAGGTAGGGCGCCGCGTTTCCCTCCGCAAACCAGCACCCCAAAGGCACCAGACAGCACTCCCGCGCAGCCGGCAGCACGCAGGTCCCAGACAGGGCCAGGCCCCGCTCTCGTCCACCCGGTCTGCCCAAGACCGTGTAGACGCGGCCCAATCTCCAGTCCCAGAACTGAACCCCAAATCCCAGCCCCCGATGCCTCCGATCCAGGAACCCGAAAATCCGATTCCCAGACCCCATCCTCGGACCTGGCTCCCTTCCTCTGACCCGAACCCCGGCCCCCGTCACCGCCGCCACGCACCTGTCTCCAGCCTCCTTAGCTGTGCCCAGTGTCGACCCGCGGGGCAGTCGCGTCGACAGCAAGTACAGGGCGAAGGTGCAGCCGGCAAAGACCAGGAGGAGGCCGAGCACGGGTCGCATCTCGGCGCCAGCAGCACCCGGACCCGCCCCGCCGCGGAGGAGCCTGGAAGCAGCGCCAGGAACCTCGCTGCTAGCGGACTGCTACAGCGGAGCGCGTTAGTGGACGGACAGGGGCGGGGGTCCGCTCCAGGCCCCGCCCCCATATCCTGGCCCCACCCCCGGCCCGGATTCCGCTTGCAGTTGGCTCCAGAGTCCAGCAGAAAGCTGTCTTGCAGCCCCTCCGCGCTTGCGTCTGCCCTCCTTCCGCCTGTATATCTTTTTCCTACGTTTATATCTGTCCCGTTCTCCACTTATTTGCAGGCTCTCTGCCAGGCGGTAGGTGGTCCGGGGTGAATCACCAGCCCTGGCCACAGCGAGCTTGCAGTCTAGTGGTCAAGACGGCCTTGTCGACCACCAGGTGTAACACAAAGCAAATGCAGCCCGCGTAGAACCAGAGGCTCCAATCCAGTGCGGTGGGATAGTCAAAGCGACCACGGAAATACGGAGAATTTCCTTTTATTGAACGCCTACTATGTGCCCATTATCCTTAATCCTCACAACAATTCTGCAAGGTTGGTATTTTTGTCTTTATTTAACAGATGAAAAATCCAAGTCTCAGAAAGATTAAGTGACATTCCCCAAGAGAGTCACGATTAGAATCCAAGTCACCCTGGGTTCAAAACTAGTGGTCTTGCACTGAGTGGATTCATGGAAGAGGTGGGGTTTGAGTTTACCATAAAGGATGAGCAAGATTTCCACAACAGAGACAGGAGGGAGAAGGTGAGCTGGGGGCCCCAGTAAGGCACTAACATCCAGTTTCCTTGAAGCCTAAAGGTGTGTGAGAAATGAGTGAGAAGGTGGGAACAAACTGGAAAGCATGGAAAGGCAGCTAAGGAGTTGGATTTTTTTTTTTAATATTGTACGTGGGGAGACACCAATAGAGGCGTTTAAGCAAGAGAATGATGTTGTTCCGTTTTAGGATGTGTTGCCCTGGCAGATGATTAGACTACATTCTGAGTTTGTAGCAGCAACTGTCTTGGTGAGAAAGCGATCAGGCCTGAGCCAGGACCACAGCAGTGGGGAGGAAGGTGGACAGACTCGGAGGAGTTGAGTTCGTAGGACATGGCTGATTAAATGGAGAATGACAGAGAGGATTCCAAAATGTCACAAGCCTGGAAAACAGAAACCGTCCTTGTTGTATCATTCGAAGCCCCTCCTGGGCCAAATAAAGAGAACCTGTCAGAAGTCAAAGTGCACAAAGTCCTAGCAATTCCACGTCCAGGAATTTAACCCATAGATATGCCTGTAGGTAGACAAAGATGTATGTTCAAGGGTATTCTCTCAACTTTGTTTTGATGTGAGGATATTGGGAACAGCCTAAATGCCCATCATTTGGGGACTATCGAGGTTAATTATTGTATATTCACAAATGGAACAGTAAGTAGCTTCCTGAAAGAGGGAGACAACATTATGTATCCTGATACAGTACAGTAGCCAGATAGATGGCTAGGATAAAAATCAAACAAGTTGGGGGCTTCCCTGGTGGCACAGTGGTTAAGAATCCGCCTGCCAATGCAGGGGACACGGGTTCGAGCCCTGGTCCCGGAAGATCCCACATGCCGCGGAGCAACTAAGCCCGTGCGCCACAACTACTGAGCCTGCACTCTAGAGCCCGCGAGCCACAACTACTGAGCCCACCTGCCACAACTACTGAAGCCCGCACACCTAGAGCCCAGTGCTCTGCAACAAGAGAAGCCACCACAATGAGTGGCCTGCACACCGCGAAGAAGAGTAGCCCCCGCTCACTGCAACTAGAGAAAGCCTGTGCGCAGCAGTGAAGACCCAACGCAGCCAAAAATAAATAAAATAAATTAATTTTTTAAAAAAATCAAACAAGTTGCAGTGTTAGACTATACTATGACTCATTTGTAAGAAGAAGAAAAAAGATACCCTTTTCAAAATACTGAAGTATTTATGAATGAAATGACTCAATGTCTGAGATTTGCATTAAAATAATGGGATGGGAGTGTAGTGAGTAGGGATATAAATAAAACAGGATTGGCCATTGAAGTGATAATTGCTGAAGCTGGATGATAAGCACATGGAGGTGGATTTTATACCATTTTCCCCTATTTCTGTGTATGTGTAAAATTTTCCATTTTACAATGCGGGGAAATGTTCTCAGCCTTCCAGTCTCATTTTCTCCCTTCAAGTCTCCCATTCCAGCTAAACATGCACTGTGTATGCACCGTGTTCGTTTGTGCCTCTTGACAACACTCTTCCCTGGAAAACTTCTCTGCCTGAAAATCCCTACTTTTTCAGCAACACCCGGAGCAGTTGTCACCTCCTCTGAGAAGGCTTCTCCAGCTCCTACAGTCAGAAAGGTTGTGCCTTCTCTGTGCTTGGGGCTGCCTGTGGAGTGTCTATATTCCTGATAGCAAATACTGTGCTCCAGTGTCATCATCCATCTCCTCAGGAGACAGTGAACACTTCTGTAAATGAGACAAGGTCTCACCATCCTATGTCTATGCAAACCCTTAGCCCTGTGCTTGGCTTAGTATTGGCACTTAATAATAGTTTGTTAAATTAATGGACCGGGGGGCTTCCCTGGTGGCGCAGTGGTTGAGAGTCCCCCTGCCGATGCAGGGGGCAGGGGTTCGTGCCCTGGTCCGGGAAGTTCCCACATGCCACGGAGTTGCTGGGCCCATGAGCCATGGCCGCTGAGCCTGCGCGTCCGGAGCCTGTGGTCCGCAACGGGAGAGGCCACAACAGTGAGAGGCCTGCGTACCACAAAAAAAAAAAAAAATTAATGGACCGGGTCTACGGAGGAAATGGTTGGTTGTTTGGTGTGGAACGTGCTGATTTTGAGAAGTCAGAGGAGTACAGGGGAGAGAAAGTGAATGAATAACAATATTGAGCTTGTGCTAGAAGTGTGCAGAGCAGAGAACAAGAAGAAAAGCCTCTGCTCTCAAGGACTTCACTTTGCCTTTGATTGGGGGAGAGGATGGAGAGAGTTATAATTATAGAGCACGTTGGTGCCGCAGAGGAAACAGACATGGCCAAGCTTCCAGAGGAGCAAGTGTCATCATCCCTCTTATGGATGAGTGGCTGAGCAGGTGTTCAGATGGAGTCACTGTGAGGGCTGATGAAGCCCACAGCTGTGAGTGCTGAGCAGGACTGAGCCCTCATCGGCCCCTCCTGAGCCCATGCTCTCTGCTCTGCCCCACACTGCCTCTCAACAAGCAGGTGAAGATCCAGAGCTCGGACTGAACATGCAGATTTAGAGGTCATCTGTCTAGAGGAGACAGTTGAAATGGGAGGAGGGAAGGGCTCTTAGGGAGACCATGAGAGGGAACGTAACAGCAGCTGACATTTACTGAGTCTAGGCTCGCTCACCCCACAGGAAGACTTTTACACGCATGAATGCATTTATTATATAACAACCTTCATGAGGCAGGGGCTCCTAACAGCCCCCACTTTACAGTCCAGAGAATGGAAACTTCGGCAGAGTGAAGTCAGTCGACAGAGGTCACACCCCAGCAAACAGCAGAGCCTAACCACTTATCCTACCTGCCTTTTTCGGAGAGAAGACGGAGATCAGAAGCCTGGTAAGAAAATAGTGGAACTGGTGAAAGAGAACAAGATTTCATTCAGGGATGTTGGATGAGAGATAGGGTGGTGGGGGAAGAGTGCACTGGGGGCCCAAGAAAGACTGTTAGAAAGGAACCAGTGCACAGTGTCAGAGTCCGTGGGAAAATCCAGCAGGGAGACCTGAGGGGCTGTGGGACTCGGCCAACACCAGGTGACAAGGGACCTTTGACAGAGCTCTTCTGGGAGATGCAAACCTGATCGCCTACAGGCTCACTGCCCAAGCCCCTGCTTGCTGCCCCTGACTTACCCACCTTGCCTCCTGTTCTGATTCCTCCTGCTCAACCTGTTTCGGGGAAGGGGCCCTGCTCCCCACTCTCAGCCCGCCTCTCCCCAACCCTCCTGACCCCCAACCCAGCACCTGCAGAGCCAGCTCTAACCAGCCGGTGTACCGCCTGCAGGCTGTACAGCCTCCCCTGAGGCCACTCACTTGCAGCACATACCAGGCAGCCTGTAAAGGGCAGCGGCAACCCTCACCAGGGACACATGCTGGACTGGGGAACAGGTAGGGGCTAGTGGTGCAGGGGAGTGGGAGGGAAGAAAAGCCAGGAGGCTCTAGTGAGAGCAAATTAGCCAGCCGCTCCCCATGGGCCTTTATCATGGGGCTCGACCACGTTTCCTGGCTTAATTGGATCTACACGGAGCAATTGAAAGGAGTAGCTCTGATCAGACCACATGGCTTTGTTTCCCCATCCCCGCTCCAGCCACAACCAATGGGAACAGCATGGGCACCTGCCCCAGAAGGAGGATCTGAGGGCTGGATCCTCTCCCTGAGCTTTGGGATTGGACCATATAGTAAGCGAGTGGCCAAGGACCCAATGGTCCCAAGGACCCCAATGGTCCACAGCTGCCCTGTGGAGGGAGTGGAGCTGAGTCAGAGAGATACATGGCAGAGCACAAGGGTTAGTAAAGGCCTATGGACTCTCGTTGCTGAAGGTCCAGGGCATCCCCGTCCCTGCCCTTCCTGAGGTCTGATGGCTCAGCTCTCCCTGGGGTTCCACAAGTCTCCTCTCTCTGATAAAGTCCAGGTAAATATGAGTGGATTTCTGTTGCTGGCATCCCAGGTCAGGAATGAGAACATGGGGCAGGGGTCTGAGGGTGGGAGGTTCTACGTTTAGGTTTTGGGAATGAGTGTGTTGATGTCTAAAACAGAATGCAGGTGGCGCCCTCGAGTCCCTAAGGACAAATCCACTCCATTCTGTTCAATAGACATCTGTTGAGCACCTGCTTTGTGCCGGGCATTGTGTTAGGTGCCAGGGCAGCAAAGACAAATAAGCAGCAGCTGCTCTTGTGCTGCTCACAGTCTTGGAGGAGATACAGACGTGGAAACCTATTACAATATGGATTAATACAAGCAGCGATGGTAGCACATACAAAGTGGGTGGTGGAGGGGAGTCGTGGAAGAGCAAGCCCGGCTTGGAGTCACCCAGGGATGCCTGAGGGTCCTGGAGGGTTTTAGCTGAGGTGCAAAAACAGGAGCTGGGGAGAGCAAAATCTCCTAGGCTTCAGGACAGGTGGGCTTGCTAAAGGATGGTATTGGGACCACCTGGAAGTTGCGAGGAGGAGTGAAAGCAAAAGCCAAACTCTCTTTTTCCCAGGGAGCCTGGGAAGTGGGCAGTGGGCCTCCAGAGATAACAGAGACAAGAGTAACAGAGGTGCCTGGGAGAGAGGTCTAAGGCAGCGAAGGGTGGGCACCTCTAGGGAAATGGGCTGTGGCTGGGGGTGGAGGCCTGGTCTTTCCTCACAACCGAACATGGCTCCATAAGGCTCACAAGATAATGGGGAGCGTTCATTTAATCAGTATTTCCTGAGCACAGACTGCATTGTAGGTGCCACACTAGGCACACGGCCTCTGCCTGGCAGAGCAGCCTAGTGGAGAAGACAGACAGACAGTAATCAAATAATCATACACATAAATGTAAATAAACGCAGCTTAAACAGTGAACAGTACTATGGAAGGACAGGTCCAGTGGGCTCTGTGGAGAAATGAGGGCCAGGAAGACTCCCCTGGACCATCCAGCTAAGGTCCAAACATGGAGTGGGAGATATTGGTGAAGACAGGAGGGAACAGGGTAGGCTGCAGTTTCATTGCATCTTGGGTTGGGTATTTAGACAAATACACTGACAAAAGGAAGGGAAGAGAGGCAAGGGTAACAAGAGACAGAGAGGAAAGTTCCAGAGGCCTTGGGAGAAAGATTGTGAGAAAAGAGTGGCCACACCTGTAACTGCCTTCATTTCACCTGATCACTGTTACATGAAACACATTGAATTCACCTCCACTCCAGGCAACAAACTTCCTTCCTTTACTCCTTCATTTATCTATCTGTTCACCCACCCACCCACCCACTCCCCAGTGAGCCGGGCACCATGCTAGGAGACGCCAGCAGGAGAAGCTCAGAGACACCCACTGGCCTGAGGAGCTTATACATTGATAGAAATGCTATTCCTGGCATTTTCTTGATGTTGTTTTGATCCCCTGCTTACCAAGGAAGGCAAAGAGCACAAAGAAGTGACTGTGCTAATCAAAATATAGGACCAATAAAACTCTAAAAAAGAAATCAGGACCTATCAGCACCGGGATCTCTGTATCCACCACTGCTGAGGAAACGTAGGAAGGAGGAAGGCTGAAAAGATGTGCAAGTGGGCAGGAGCCTCGCTGAGCCTTACTCCTTTCAGAGTTCAGACATTCACTGCAGGCATCCCTCACTTAAGTGGAATAGACTCTGGATTTGCTATATAGGTATAAATCAAGTGTGCCACGCTGGATTACATTCACAGAGTTCCATCATTTTTGAAACAGTCTGTTTCTTTAAAATACGGCTCTCCACACAGAAAGCAGTAGGAGAGCAGTCACTTGGACGGGGAGGAGGTTAGTGAACCTATGACTCGGGAATCCCAGGAACCTTCTTGCAGTGGCCACGGCTGGGGGATGGGTGGTGTCCACCCCTCTGGCTCTGTCTGCACCCTGGGCATCTGACCTCAAGTGGTTCTGACCTCTCTGACCTTGGCCCTTGGGAGGGCCTCTTGACTTGGCTGCTGTTGTCATTTCAGATTCATGGATCGCACCTCTTCCTAGGGAAGCCTGAGAATTCCTCAAACTGGGAGCTTCGGGTGCGCCAAGAGCAGACCGGTTAGTGCTTTGAATTCACATGTTGGCAAAACAAGTTATTTAGCATCGCTCCAAAAGGTTAACATTAATTACCTCTAACAGGTGGGATTATGGATAGCATATTTTCAATTTGCATCCGTGCATTTTTGAAATTTCCTTCAACAAGTAGAGATTACATTGGTGATAAAGAAAAACAAAACATTTCTTAAGTATTGCTTCAGATGAGGGTTGCATGTAAAGTGATGCTTCTTCACCTTAAGTGAAAAACAAGCTCTGCTTTTTCTCTCCTGCCTCTCACTCTATCCCTTGTCCCTGTGAGCAAGGCTGCCCCACTGCTTCATCTGCTCTTCTTCCCTCATCCACTAGTCCCAGCAGCTGCCTTCTTGGTTGTTGGTCTGTCCCCACCTCCTCCTGCACTAGCCCCACTTTAAACAAGGCAGGAAGCCATTCCCCCTCTGTGCAGAGCCCGGAGGGATCTGGCACGGAGAACATGGGGTCGAGTCCAAAGTGATGTCTCTAGCCAGTCCTTCCCTTAAGATGCTTGCCTGGCCACTGTGATTGGCAGAAATGCCCAAGTGACAGGCAGCAGAACCAACAGTTCGGAACAAATGAGGCCCCAGGACACAGCCTAACAAGGCGCTGCGCCGTCAGGAGCCTGGCTATTTCTGACTTGCCCTATTTAGGGGCTCCCTTCCCAGGACTGTTTCATAATCCAGGATCACTTGATATTTTGCAATATGACATCCACAGGACATGATTTTAAAAAAACAAAACAAAAACCCTGGTTATTCCGTACTTTTTATGCCTTGAGGAGAAGGCGAGGTGAAGCTTTAAAAATCCTGTAGTTGTAGCATTCTTGATGTTACTGGTACCCGGGTGTCCTGACAACAGTTACATTTGCAACTCTGGGCAAAGAATAGGTTGGAAGACTGTTTCAACATTTTCGATCAGTACAAGATCATAGCGACACAACTGGGGCCTGTGAAAATAAGATGAAATATGCTCGTCAATACAATAATAAAAATACCCCATTCTAGTAGAGTAAATTATATCATCTCTTTCAGATATAAAATTATTTAGCAATTATTTTTAATGTTCTAGGGAAATGCTTGTGCTAAATAAGCAAAGCCACATCAACAACAGCAAAAAAATCAGGGTGTAAAATTTTATTTACCATATAATTTCAACTAGGTTTAAAAGCAAATAGAAAGGGACTTCCCTAGTGGCACAGTGGTTAAGAATCCACCTGCCAGTGCAGGGGACATGGGTTCAAGCCCTGGTCCGGGAAGATCCCACATGCCGCGGAGTAACGAAGCCTGTGCGCCACTACCTGAGCCTGCACTCTAGAGCCCGCAAGCCACAACTACTGAGCCCGTGCACCTAGAGCCCATGCTCCACAAGAGAAGCCACCACAATGAGAAGCCTGTGCACCACAACAAAGAGTAGCCTCCGCTCACGGCAACTAGACAAGGCCTGCGTGCAGCAACGAAGACCCAATGCAGCCATAAATAAATAAATGATTAAAAAAAAGTAGAAGATTAGAAAGAAATAACCAAAAATTTTAACAGTGGTTGCCTCTGAATAATGACATTATCCGTGGTATTCTTCTTCTTCCTCCTAACACTTTCTGTACTTTCCAGATTTTATAAAATGAATATGTATTCCTTTGATAATCAGGGAAAGAAGTATTTAAAAGTCCCAGTTTTAAGATGTAATAACTGGGCTTCCCTGGTGGCGCAGTGGTTGAGAGTCCGCCTGCCGATGCAGGAGACGCGGGTTCGTGCCCCAGGCCGGGAGGATCCCACGTGCCACGGAGCGGCTGGGCCCGTGAGCCATGGCCGCTGAGCCTGTGCGTACGGAGGCTGTGCTCCGCAACGGGAGAGGCCACAACAGTGAGAGGCCCTCGTATCATATAACAAAAAAAAAAAAAAAAAGACCCAATGCAGCCAAAAATTAATTAATTAATTAATTAAAAAGAAAAAAGATGTAATGACTATCCTCTCAGGAAAAAAAAAAACTTGTATTATTAAATGTTTTGAGGTATCCTAAACCTTCAGGAAAAAGGAATTTATAAACATAAAGTAGTAACTGCTCACATCATTTCCTGTCTCTGTCCACAGATTGAACACTAGGAATATATGTAGGAGTGGCATTACTCACAAAACACACATACCATCACAGCTTTGTTCTTTCTCCCTCTCTTTGTCTCTGCCACGCTCTCTCTTTCTACACACACACATGCAGTTTATTTTTTCTGAACCAACTGAGAATAGGTTGTTTACCCCTTAATACTTCAGTGTGTATTTCCTAAGAACAAGCACAGTCTCAGTGCAGTTATCAAATTTAAAATTGATATAGTAGTTGTATCCTGTATCAATGGAATAAAACATTCCAAATTTTCTGTACCTTTTTTAATGCTAGGCTGTGTTTTATCAGTTTGCCAAATTATATGAGGGTTTCTTTTCTACAACAAATTATCAGCTTGCAAGCAGCGTGGGTAGAGTAATTAGGGAGGAAACGTGTAACTCTAAGCATATAACAACATTGTTTCTTTGGATTATTGGACCGTTTGTCTTTAAGTGCATACCAGTAAATTTTTCTTGGATTACTGGGCAACTTATTTTTATCAAGTCTAGTTTTGGAAAACCCCTCACTTCTTTCATTGTGATTGATGAAGTCCTGTTAAAACGTTAAGACCAAGCAGATTGGACAGGAACCAATAACATCTTTGGAAAACAGGGGTTTGTCAGACGTTGCCTCAGCTCACCTCTCTGGATGGGCAAGTGACCTTAACTTCATTCGGAGAATCCTGAGCTTGTACCTTGGGCCTGTTACAGATCCTGTAGAGAACACCAAGGAAATGGCTGCCACTTTATCCAGATCTTGATTGAATCTTGCAAGCAGACTCACTTGGTGGTATTTCTGAAATGTTGTGGGTTCACTGGAAGGAAGAGATAATATATTTTTAAGTGGATATGAATTACCAATGAAAGAAAAGTTTTGAAGCCTACAAAATCACTCATCAGCAAGTAGCCATTTGACCCCATAGCCTGCACTAGCCAACTTTCATGGGCAAAGTCCGTTGGATTCCAAGGGACTGCGTAAGTGAAGCTGCTGACTGATGAGATGCTGTGACATTGGAAAGGTATGCGCTGCCTACTATAGGCCAGACAGCATCCTCATCTCTTGACACATTTCTCCAATCCCCTGAAAAATTCTGCAAGGTATTATTGTCTTCATTTTACAAACAAGGAAACAGATGCTTTCAAAGCTGAAGCTCACCCAGGTCACAGGGCTTCTCTGTAGCAGTGCAGTGATTAAAACCCAGTTCTGGCTGAGTTCAAATTTATGGTCTTTCCATTAAACTGCATTGCTAGATGCACAGGTATATTTTTAAGCCAGACTAGATACTAACTTATTTTTTTTAATGCAAGCAGCCCTATAAGTTCTTTTTTTATTTATTTTTAAATATTTATTGACTTATTTGGCTGTGCTGGATCTTACTTGCGGCACGCAGGATCTTCACTGCTGCATGCGGGCTCTTAGTTGCGGCATGTGGGATCTAGTTCCCTGACCAGGGTTCGAACCTGGGCCCCCTGCATTGGGAGCGTGGAGTCTTAACCACTGGACCACGAGGGAAGTCCCTAGATACTAATTTAGAAGTTGTGCTTAAGCATATATTTTTTCAGTTCTGCCCTCAAGAGAAACCTTAAAACAGCTACAACCCAGGTTCCAATACTTTTTTTTCCAAGTGTGTGGAGATGTTTCCTACAATTGGAATCCCAAATTAAGCCTAAGGTGTATCCACTAGGGAGATTCACCTGGGTACTGTCCCTCTGGGGAGCTGCAAGAATAGGCTGTGGAGAAATGATTGCTCTAGGAATGAATCCTTAGTTTGGAGGTCGGGATGGGGTGAGGAGGTGCCTGTCACCCCAGCCTCACTGTGCAGAGCAGAAGTGCCACAAGTAAAACTAATCCAAAAGGTTGCCCAGATTTTGGTTTCTAAATACTATCTCCACAAAATGGAACTAGGGCTCCCTGGAGAAATGGTTGATTCCAGGGCTAGGGCAGGGAAAGTACAAAGTGATCCTGGAACAACATGTGTGCCGAAAGTAAGGAAACACTCAAAGAGTGATGGAGATGTTCAAAAGAATATAGAATCACACCCATTAGGGTGGCTACTGTGAAAAAAACAAAAACAGAAAACAAGTGTTGACAAGGATATTGAAAAATTGGGACCCTTGTACACTGTTGGTGGGAATGTAAAATGGTACCGCCACTATGGTAAACAGTATGAAGGCTCCTCAAAAAATTTAAAATAGAACCACATGATCCAGCAATTCTACTTCTAGGTATATACTCAAAAGAATTGAAAGCAAGGTCTCCAAAAGATATTTGCACACCCATGTTCATAGCAGCATTATCATTACATCACCTTTGTGGTGTCTTTGCCAAAGATGCATGATCTGAACCTAATCGTGAGGAAACATCAGGCAAACCCAAACTGAAGACATGCTAAAAATAATTGACCTGTAATCTTCAAAAATGTCAAAGTCAAAAGAGTTGAGGAAAGGCGGAAGAACTGTTCCAAAGTAAAGACTGAAGAAGCAGGAAAACCAAATGCAGCCAGTGATCCTGAATTGAATCCCTTTGCTACAAAGGACATTATCAGGACAATCAGTAAAACTAGAATGGGGTCTCAGGATCAGACGGTAGTAATGTATCAATATTATTTCTCTTATTTTGATGGTCAATTGTAGTTATGTAGGAGAATATCCTTGTTTGTAGAAAATACACATTAAAATACTTAGGGTTGATGAGGCAGCATGTTGGAAATTACTGTAGAATGGTTCAGAAAAAGAAAAGCCTCTTAGTACTACTGCAACTTTTCTGTAAACTTTAATTTTCCACAATAAAGAAGAAAAAAAAAAGCTAATAGGAAAGGAGTGGTTTAACCAAAGAGGCTTATAAGCAGCACCACTCTGGTCCTCTCTTGATCAGAGTGTAGCAAGAGAAAAAGGGATCCCTTCCCACTTCTCCAAGGGCAGCTATGGAATCAGGAAAGGGCAGGGACTCCAGGAGAAGGTGATGCCACCTGCAGATGGCAGAACCCAGTGGGGGTACTAGGAAGGCGGGAGAAGAAAAAGGAGATCGGGAGCTGATCAGGGTTGTCCATGAGTAGAGGTAAGATGCTCTCTTCCTCCTAGAAGGATGTCTGGAAATACATGGGGAGGCACTAACCAAGCGTTGG
Organism: Lagenorhynchus albirostris; assembly: GCF_949774975.1. Lineage (NCBI taxonomy): Eukaryota > Metazoa > Chordata > Mammalia > Artiodactyla > Delphinidae > Lagenorhynchus > Lagenorhynchus albirostris. The sequence goes on from NC_083099.1 coordinate 64,014,532, forward strand.
GTTCATACAAGAGTAAATAGAGTGAGAGACAGTGAACCGTGAGTTCTGGCAGTATGGTGCACTAAATACCCTGAAAGCATTCATAATAGTGGATACAATTACAAACAACAAAAAACAAAACAAAAAACCTTTTAAATTGCACTGAACTAAGAAGAAAGGAAAGAATACTGAGAAACCCTCAAAATATGTGAAAGCAGAAATCCAAATAGATAGGAATCCTGAAATCACCTTTTGTTGGTCTTTTTTGAAACTTTGTAACCTTGAGCTTCAATTTTCATGGCCTTGCAGTGCAGTAGGACATGAAACAAAGTCTATGGACCCCTCAAGGTCGGGAGTTGAATAGGAGAATTCTGGGGGAAGAGTGAACTAAACATGAATTTGAAGTAAACAACCTTCTACCACCTCAGGTGACAGAAAGTCCCCACCTCGAATCTTGGCGCTATGAGGAGCTAGGGGACTGAGTGCCCTTCACATGGGTCAGCAGCTAAATTCAAACTACTTGTGGTCTGAGAAACCTCAAGTTTAAAAATTAAAGTGGTCTCAGATGGATGGTATCTCCAGGAACTTGACAGGCAAACGCAAAATCTTTCTGGAGAAATCTACTCCTCAGATCCTCAAAGAATTCCCGCACATAGTGAAATAATTATAATAATAATAAAGGCATTTGTAAGGGGGGTGGGGGGAAGCTGCGGGGTGCAGGCTTTATGGCTGCCAGCTGCGGGCGGGAGGACGGATCCTGGCGGGTGGGGCAGTGCAGCTGCCGGCTCCACACAGCGCCTGCGCAGCAGCTGCAGGGAAGGGGCACCTCCTGCCCGGGCTGGGTGCGAATGAGGAGGCCGGCAGGACTGAGTGCTGGGACATAGGACCACCAAAACGACCTTCCCAGCGGAGCCGCGTGCCCGGGGCACCCCTGCTCTGCAGGCAGGGAGCAGGCAGCCGCCTCCCCGCTGCACCAGACCCTGATGGGACCCAGATTGCTAACGGCAAAAAGAACTGGAAAAATGCAAAAGACTGGAACGATTAAAACCTACCAAAGACTCCTCAGAATTCTCAAAGAGCATACAAACGTGTGCTTACATGTAAAAAATGTGATGCGCGGACTACCACACTCAAGCAACCTGGCAAGCACTTGCCGGTGACTGTCACTCTCAGGTTTCACTGTGGAATTTCAAATTGCCTAGGGGTGTGAGAAAAGATTAAGGCACCAACCCCAAAAATAATGGCCCATAAAAGGAAAGAGAACAAAAGGAAGTCCACCACTGAGTACTTCTGTTCTAGGGAAGGGGGACATGTGGCCAGAAGAGCCTGACTTCCCATAATGTCCTCAGGGAGACCAGAATATCACCCTGATGCTGCAGCCCAAGAGTGTTTTGCTGTTTCAAATTGAAAATTGTCATGAGGAGGAAAAGTCCATTCTGGTGCTTGAGGGGACCTCTCAAACTGAAGGCTTGTGTTCAGCTGTCTGAATAACAACCAGTAAAAACTACAGGAACAAAATCTCTCAAGAAAGGGATTTTTAAAAGAGACACGACAGGGCTTCCCTGGTGGCGCAGTGGTTGAGAGTCCGCCTGCCAATGCAGGGGACACGGTTCGTGCCCCGGTCCAGGAAGATCCCACATGCCGCGGAGCGGCTGGGCCCGTGAGCCATGGCTGAGCCTGCGCGTCCGGAGCTTGTGCTCCGCAACGGGAGAGGCCACAACAGTGAGAGGCCCATGTACCGCAAAAAAAAAAAAAAAGAAAGAAAAAGAGACATGACAGGGACTTCCCTGATGGAGCAGTGGTTAAGAATCCGCCTGCCAGTTCAGGGGACATGGGTTCGATACCTGGTCCGAGAAGATCCCACATGCCGCAGAGTAACGAAGCCCATGCGCCACAACTACTGAGCCTGCGCTCTAGAGCCCGCAAGCCATAACTACTGAAGCCCACGCGCCTGGAACCCATGCTCCGCAGCAAGAGAAGCCACCGCAATGAGAAGCCCGTGCACCACAGCAAAGAGTAGCTCCCGCTCACCACAACTAGGGAAAGCCCGGGCGCAGCAATGAAGACCCAATGCAGCCAAAAATAAAATAAATAAAATAAATAAATTTAAAAAAGAAGAAATAGAAAAGAAAATCTGAACAGACCTATAATAAAGAGATTGAATTAGCAATTAAAAACAAAAAGCAAACCTACAAAGAAAAGCCCAGGCCAAGATGGCTTCATGGGTGAATTCTACCAAATATATATTTTTTTAAATTTTTATTTATTTATTTATTTGTTTGTTTATTTTTGGCTGCGTTGGGTCTTTGTAGCTGCACGCGGGCTTTCTCTAGTTGCAACAAGCGTGGGCTACTCTTCATTGGGGTGCGCGGGCTTGTCACTGTGGTGGCTTCTCTTGTGGCAGAGCACAGGCTCTAGGCACTTGGGCTTCAGTAGTTGTAGCTTGTGAACTCTATAGTGCAGGCTCAGTAGTTGTGGCACGCGGACTTAGTTGCTCTGCGGCATGTGGGATCTTCCCAGACCAGGGCTCGAACCCGTGTCCCCGGCATTGGCAGGCGAATTGTTAACCACTGTGCCACCAGGGAAGCCCCTCTACCAAATTTTTTTTTAACACTTTTTTATTTATTTATTTATTTATTTATGGCTGTGTTGGGACTTCCTTGCGGTGCGCGGGCTTCTTATTGTTGTGGCTTCTCTTGTTGCGGAGCATGGGCTCTAGGCACGCAGGCTTCAGTAGTTGTGGCCCATGGGCTCAGTACTTGTGGCTCGCGGGCTCTAGAGCTCAGGCTCAGTAGTTGTGGCACAGGGGCTTAGTTGCTCCGCGGCATGTGGGATCTTCTGGGGCCAGGGCTCAAACCCATGTCCATTGCATTGGCAGGTGGATTCTTAACCACTGTGCCACCAGGGAAGCCCCTCTACCAAATATTTAAAGAAGAATTAACACCAAATTCTTCACAAACTCCTCCAAAAAAAAAATAATAATAGTAGAAGAGGAGGAAACACTTCTCAGCTCATTCTGTGACACCAGTATTATCCTGATATCAAAACCAGACATCACACACAAAAAGAAAACTAAAGATCAATATGTCTTATGAATATAAATTCAAAAAAGTCAAATAAAACTAGCAAACCAAATCCAGCAAAATATAAAAATGCTTATATACCTTAACCAAGTGGGATTTATCCCAGAATGCAAAGTGGATTTAACATGCAAAAATCAATTATTTTAATACACCATATCAATAGAATTAAGGACAAAAACAAATGGTTATCTCAATACATGCAGAGAAAGCATTTGAGAAAATCCAATATCCCTTCAATATAAAAATACTCAAGAAACTAGGAATTGAAGGAAATTTCCTAACCTGATAAAAGGCATCTACAAAACAAAAAAGTTAATATGTACTTAATATTAAAAGACTGAATGTTTTCTCCCAAAGATGAGGAACAAGACAAGGCTGTCTCTTGCCACTTCTATTCAGCTTAGAAAGAAGTTCTAGCCAGGTCAGTTAGACAAGAAAAGGCGGGGGGAAAAAAGACATTCAGATTGGAAAGAAAGTAGTAAAACTATCTCTATTTGCAGATGACCTGATCTTGTACATAGAACATCTTACTGAGTCCTCTAATGAGTTAGCAAGGTTGCAGGATACAAGATCAGTCAGTTGTAATTCTGTACACTATCAATGAATAATCTAAAATGAAATTATGGAAAGAATTCAATTTACAGTAACAAAAAAGAGTAAAATACTTGGATTAAATTTAACAAAAGTGCAAGACTTGTACACTGAAAACTATAAAACATCACTGAAAGAAGTTAAGTAAGACCTAAATAAATGAAAGATACCATGTCCATGTTCATGGATTGGAAGACTTACTATTGTTAATACAGCAGTACTCCCCAAATTGATTTGCAGATTCAAGACAACCCCTCTCAAAGTCCCAGCTGCCTCTTTTGTTTTTTCACAGAAATTGACAAACTGATCCTCAAATCTATATGGAAATTCAAGAGACCCAGAATAACAAAACAGTTCTGAAAAATACCAAAGTTGGGAGATTTATACTTCCTGATTTCAAATTTTGTTATAAAGCTACAGTAATGCTACAGTAAGCTATAAGACAATGTGGTACTTGCATAAAGATAAGATATATCAATCACTGGAATAGATTGAGAGTCCAGAAGTAAACTCTTACATTTATGGTGGATGGAATTTTGGTTTTGACCATGCTGTGTGGTTTGTGGGATCTTAGTTCCCGACCAGGGATTGAACCTGGGCCCTCGCCAGTGAGAGCACAGAGTCCTAACCACTGGACCACCTGGGCGTTCCCGGTCAATTGATTTAGACAAGGGTCTCAAGACAATTCATGGAGAAAGAATTTTTTCAATAAATGATGCTGTGACAACTGGATGTTCACAGGCAAAGGAATGAAGTAGAAGCCCCTTACCTCACATCACATGCAAAAATTAACTCCAAATGGATGAAAGACCTAAATGTGAGACCTAAAACTATAAAGGAGTTGTATCCAGAATATACACAGAACTCTTGCAGCTCAACAATAAAAAGATAATTAGCTTAGTTTAAAAATGGGTAAGGCACACAAAAACCTGCACCCAGATGTCTATAACAGCTTTATTCAAAACTGCCAAGACTTGGAAGCAACCAAGGTGTCTTTTGTAGGTGAATGGATAAACTGTGATACATCAGACAATGGAACATTATTTAGTGCCAAAAGGAAATGAGCTGTCAAGCCATTAAAAAAAAAAAGAAAAGAAAAGGAGGAACTCTAAATGCTTATATTACTAAGTGAAAGAAGCCGATCTGAAAAGATTACATACTGTATGATTCCAATTACATGACATTCTGGAAAAGGCAAAACTATGAAAACAGTAAAAAAAAAAATCAGTGGTTGCCAGAGGTTGGCGGGAGGGAGGGATGAATAGATTTGAAAATGGAGGGAGCACAGATTTTTAGGGCAGTGAAACTATTCCATGATCCTATAATGGTAGACATATGTCATTATACATTTGACAAAACTCAGAAAATGCACAACACCAACAGTGAACCCTAATGTAAACTATGGACTTAGGGTAATAATGATATATCAATGTAGATTCTTCAGTTGTAACTAATGTACTACTCTGGTACCAGATTTTGGTACTGAGGGAGGCTGTGCCTATGTGGGACAGGGAGTATGTGGGAAAGTTGTGTACTTTCTGCTCAATTTTGCTGTGAACTTAAAACTGCTCTAAAAAATAAAGTCTGTTTAAAAGGAAAAGAAATGGCTAAGGGATCTGAATAGACATTTCTCCAAAAAGCTCTACAAATGGTCTACAAGCATATGAAAGATACTCAGCATCATTAATCATTAGGAAATTACAAATCAAAACCACAGTGAGATATCATGTAATGCCCACAAGAATGGCTGTAACAAAAGACAGACATGTATGAATGGATAATCAAAATGTGATATATACATACAATGGAATATTATTCAATCTTAAAAAGGAAAGAAATCCTGTTACATGCTATAACATGGACAAAACTTGAGGACATTATGCTAGGTGAAATAAGTCAATCACAAAAAGACAAATACTGTATGATTCTACTCATATGATGTATCTGAAGTAGTCAAATTCATAAAAACAGTAGAATAGTCGTTGCTAGGGGATAGGGGGTGGGGGAAATGGGAATTGTTATTTAATAGATGTAGAGTTTCAGATTTTGCAAGATGAAAAGGTTCTGGAGAGCTGTTTCACAACAGTGTGAATATACTTACGAATGAACTTACACTTAAACATGATTAAGTTGGTACACTTTATGGGGTTTTTTATCGTATGCTTCTTTATCATGATTAAAAAGAAAAAACAACTTTTAAAGACTGACAATAACAGTGTTGGCAAGGATGTGAAGAAACTGGAACTCTCGTACATCGCTGGAGGGAATGTAAAATGGTGCAGTCCTTTTGGAAAACAACTTGGTAGGGAGTTCCTTAAAAAGGTTAAACACAAAGTCCTCTATGATCCAGAAATTCCATTCCTAGATATATACCCAAGAGAAATGAAAGCATATGTCCACACAAAAACGTGTACATATATGTTCATAGTAGCATTATTCATAATAGCCAAAAAGTGGAAAAAACCCAAATATCCATCAGCTGGTGAATGGATATTTAAAATGTGGTATGTGTGAGCACAGTGGTGCATCTGGGCCAGAGGTCGTGGATCAAAATACAATGTAGAATATCCATACGATGGAATATTGTTCAGCCATAAAAAGGAACGAAGTCCTGATGAATGCTACACATGGATGAATCTTGAAAACATGCAAATCCAAAAAAAAGCCAGACACAAGGGCTTCCCTGGTGGTGCAGTGGTTAAGAATCCACCTGCCAATGCAGGGGACACGGGTTTGATCCCTGGTCCTGGAATATCCCACGTGCCGCAGATTAACTAAGCCTGTGTGCCACAACTACTGAGCCTGGGCTCTAGAGCCCGTGAGCCACAACTACTGAGCCCACATGCCACAACTACTGAAGCCCACGTGCCTAGAGCCTGTGCTCCACGACAAGAGAAACCACGACAATGAGAAGCCCGCGCACCTCAATGAAGAGTAGCCCTCGCTTGCTGCAACCAGAGAAAGCCCACGTACAACAACGAAGACCCAACACAGCCAAAAATAAATAAATAAATAAAATTTTTAAAGAAAGCCAGACACAAAAGACCACATATTGTATGGTTCCATTTATATGACATGCCCAGAATAGGTACATCTATAGAGACAGCAAATTAGTGGTTGGCAGGGGCTGGACAGGAGGGAGGAATGGGGAATTACTACTAACAAGTATGGGGTTTCTTTTTGAGATGACGAAAATGTTCTGAAATTAGATAGTACTGATGGTTTCACATTTTGTAAATATACTAAAACCCCCTGAATTATAAACTTTAAAAAGGTGAATTTTATGGTATGTGAATTATATCTCAATTTTTTTAAGGTTAAAAAAAAGAAATATATCTAAAACACATATACAGGGAGAGTCAACAGGCACATAATATCCTTGAATGTGACTTCATTTGTAACCCATAGACTGGTAAGACTGAATAAGCTCAGGGTACATATTCTAATATTATTATTTCCATTTTCTTAAATCATAAAAATACTAAACACTAAAATGTTCAAGTTTACCTGGCAAAAAAGAGAAAAGTATCCATAATCTTACCATGAAATAGAACAACTATTTCCTTTTCTCCCATATATTCTCTGATCAGTGATGACTTTTTCACAAACATGACTAAAATAGGAATGACTAAACATGACTAAAATAAAGATGTTAAGGTCTCTATCTTAATCAAGAAACAAGCCTCCAACTTTAGGAATTCCTACTTGGGAGAAATTCGCTATATGAAATTCAAATTTCTAAGACATATGCAAAGCAAATATGTAACCAATTATTGGCACGAATACCCAAATTTTGCTGAGTGAGTGCTCCTCATATAACTGCACAATCTCCCCTGCTGTTTCTTAGACTCTCCAGATGAGGTCTCTGCCCACCTTCCTCATTGATGCTATAAACTACCTGAGGCTGGTTTCTCAAGATGCGGCCCCTTAGTGGTTCCCTCCCTGAAAATGCTGCCCCACTATGGGTTTGGGGACATCGGTGCTGAAGGGAGTGTGATATCGGCCAAACTACTTGCCCTCTGTGAGCCTCAGTTTCCTCATTTATAAAATAAGGATGATAGGGGCTTCCCTGGTGGCACAGTGGATAAGAATCCGCCTGCCAATGCAGGGGACATGGGTTCGAGTCCTAGTCTAGGAAGATCCCACGTGCCGCGGACCAACTAAGCCCATGCACCACAACCACTGAGCCCTCGCTCTAGTGGCTGAGAGCCACAACTACTGAAGCCTGCGAGCCACAACTACTGAGCCCACGCGCCTAGAGCCCGTGCTCCACAACAAGAGAAGCCACCGCAATGAGAAGCCCACGCACCGCAACGAAGACACAACACAGCCACAAATAAAAATAAATTAAATAAATTAATTTTAAAAAATAGGGATAGTAATACCACTTCACAGGGTTTTAGTGAGAATTACATTAACCAATTTCTGTAATGTGCTTGGTTCAGTAAACAAAGGCTGTTATTATTATGATCCAAGGATGCATTTAAAAAAGTCACTTCCAGGGAATTCCCTGGCGGTCCAGTGGTTAGGACTCTGCGCTTTCACTGCTGAGGGCCCAGGTTCAATCCCTGGTCAGTGAACTAAGATCCCACAAGCCATGCGGTGCAGCCAAAAAAAAGTCACTTCCAAACCCCGCACCCACACCTTCCTTATTTATCTACACAGTGAGCCCAGAAGGCAATTGCCAGTTTCAGATGACCATCTACATGGTACTCTATGGATGAGGCCAAGAGACAACCCAAGTGTCTAGTAGATAATAGGACCCAGGAAACATCTCCTAAGTAAATGAATGGAAGGAGCCTCAAATTCCTTTGCTTACACTAAAGGGTTTGGGGTTTTTTTTCCCTTTTTCCGGATTATAAATGTAACATGAAAAAAAATATTCATTATTTTAAAACTATATATATACAACAGCACAGCAAATTGAAAAGTAAAGAGAAACTTTAAAAAGCACTCACATTCCTACCACCCAAGGGGCAATCTAACATGTTTTGTCATGTTTCTTTTTCATTATTTTTACAGTGTTGAGCTAATTTTATACTTTATATAATTTTATATCCTGCATTTTTTCACTTAGTACATTATAAGCATTTCATTTAATGTTTTATAAATAACTTCAGTGTTTGAATACTATTTTATTATATGGGAACTAACAATTTCCCCATCATTGGATTTTTAGGGTGTTTCCAATTTTCTATTGCAAATTAGATTTTCTGAGTGTCAGAAATATATTTATGTATATATGTATATTATGAGCTCAGAAAAGAACAGAAACGTGTGTATGTGAGTGGGTGCCTTTGGGCATGGGATTGTTGGGATGGGGCAAGGTTTGTGCTTTTATGTTACATACTTCTTTACTGTTTAAATCATTTATAGCTAGCAGGGATGACTTTTGAAATTAAATGTTTATGCAAAGGAAGGAAGGAGGAGAGAAGAAAGGAGGGAGAGGGGGAGGGAGAAAGAAGGAAGGAAGGAAGGAAGGAAGGAAAGAAGGAAGGAAGGAAAGAAGGAAGGAAGGAAAGGAGGAAAGGAGGAAGGGAAGGAGGGAAGGAAAGAAAGAAGGAAAAAAATTCCTGTACCAATTCCATTTATAAAGAGCCTGAAAGATCAAGAGCCACAAGAAGTAACTAAGCAAAAAAAAAAAAAGAAGTAACTTAGCAATATATCCCCAAAGATGCATACAAACCTATAATTAAAAAGTAGATATGTTTGGGATTTAATTTCTCTGAGCAAAAAAGGAAATAGCAAGCTGCAAAGAATCCCAGCCCAACTTACTGATTGATTTTGGATTCTGTGGTGTTTCCAGCTTTGTCTCTCAATTTGATTGTAATGGATCCTCTTCTTATGTTCTTGTTCCAAGTTATAATATCCACAAAGTAATGATATACTACAAAACAGGGAGAGAACATGGTAAGAGAAGAATATTACCAACTGCTTTCCTGAAGGTTCAATTCATAAAAACCCAACCTCCCTAATAACTGAGTCTCCTTTTCTCTTCCTCTAGTTTTTCTGCAAAGATCCAGGGCAGAATTTTCTAATATTTTTTTCTATTCTCTTTGGTAAAGATGGCCTGAGTGATGGCAGGACTCAGTGGTATGCAGTTGCCACGTGTAGGCATCACTCTTGGATCAGTGTTTCCACCTTATCGACTGAAATCTCATGGCCTACTGCCAAGTATGATTGGTTCACTTCAATCCCTGCCCATTTTAGAATAAACCAAATAGGGGGCCATGTAGAGACCCTCCACAGCTGTCAAGGTCTTCCTCAATCTGGGCCATGTCCACCAGCCTACCCAGCCTCCCTCATCTCCTCCCCAGTCATGCCGCACCACCTGCACTGCCATGCTCTCTCTTGCTTCTGGGCCTTTCCCCACCTTGGACACTCTTACTTTGCCCCCTTTGCCAATTCATCCTTCAGGTTCCAGCTGAATGCACTCCCTCCAGAAGGCCTTCACTGACCCTCAGACTAAGTCAGGTCTCTCTCAGAGCTCTTATCATGCTCTGGTATTCTCTCATCATTAGTTAACACACTTTATTTACAAAATGTAAGAAAAATGATAACCAAAAAGTGATAAACATATGTGTACATCTGTACAAATATTGCCTGTATAATGTCTTATGGGGTTTTTAAAAAAGCTAAAATATACTACAACGGTAACTAGGAAGGAATGGTTATTCCTCTTTGTAATCCCAGCAGTAATACCTATGGATATCCATTAATTCCTACTGAATAAACGAGAGCACGTAACGTATCCAGAGAACTATTCTTCCTCCCTACTCTCTGCTCCCGAAGGTCAAGGATGCTCTGGGAAGACGGGGATCCCACCATGATAGTCAGATTTGCTATCTCTTGGTCAGACTTGCAGAGAAGGGGAAAGAGGCTCAGGGAAATGACAGTCCCACTAGGGAATAAGGTCAGCCATGGGGTTGCCATTTCATGGCCCATTATTACTCAGGGGCTTGCCCCATTTGGATTGGGCAGACACCAAACCCTGGGCTGCCACTCCTGATTCCAAAGAAGGAGGGAAACCTGGTGATGTGCAACCTCTTTTATAAGGGTTGCTCCCAAGAAAAGTGAAAAGGGGGATAAGATTGTAAGATGTACATCTGCCCAGGAAAATTCCTACTTGCTTCCCGGGGCATCTGATCATCTGCTGCCCCATTTAGCTCCCATCTTGAATACCCAACCTCTCAATGTCTTTAGAAGGTCATTGTTTTAGTTTTGGAGCTGGAACTGGCCCATAGATGTGGCTGACACCTGATTTTTCCTAACCACAGTTTCACATCTCTTGGGGCTCGAGCAAATTTTCTGGAAGATCTTAGTGATTAGAATGGCCATCCAGTGAAGCTAACAACTATGAATTGTTGAGCTTTTAATCCTTATAACTCAGAAGATAGGCATGATTATCTCCCTTTTAACCAAGCAGGACATTGAGACTCAGAGAAGTTAAATGTCTTGGTCACACAGCTATTATGTAGGAAAGTCAGGATTCAACCTAGGTCCTTCCAACTCCAAAGGCCATGCTTCACCATGGCCTTCATTTGCCAAGAAGTAGCCAGGAAGCTGAGACTCAGCCATTCCAAAACTAGAAGAGTTGGGCAACAGCAAGCAAGCACATTCACCACTCACTGCAGAAGGGTTTCTCCTCAGCTGTGTCAAAGAACGCTTTAGTCATAGGAGGATCCCGCTCCCTTAAATAGTCTTTCCAATTATCAGCATAGTAGCCTATAAAATAAGTCAGAAAAGTGTAACATTAACATGTATTATATAAATGTAAAAGCAATGGAGGAGGTAGTGAGAACAGCGGGTTTGACTGCCACCACCATCGAGACAATCCCCCACGTACCCACTTGCCAAAGGACCCTCCAGTGGCTTTTCCCCCTATCTATTGACATTACATCACCAGCCCTGGTCCTCAGTAGCAGGGGTGGGATTGTGGGGAGTGACACACACTGGGTAGACTAAAAATAGCACTGATATATTCCAGCAATTCATTTTCTAGATTATTTAAAACAGATTCAGGTTTATACCTAGAACAGCATCACTTTCGGAAAGCGATGTGCTTCCTTGAAGAACTGTGATTGGGCCCCTGAAGTGCAGAGAACTTGGAATTGCTGTGTTACTCTGTCAACAGGCAGGGAAATGTCCTCCTTCATCACGTGCCTACAGGAATGAGGCTGAGGGCCATCCCTGGGGCCTCTCTCTCTCCTCTGTCCCCACTGCTAGGGAGTGGCCTCCACATTCTGACTTAACTGATCTGGAGCGGAACCCAGGCATCAGTATTTTTTAAAAGCTCCGTAGATGATTCAAATGCACAATCAAGTCTGAGAACCCCTTGTCTATATCATGCCCTGATGTTAACTTGAGTCTTTCCTTTGGGTACAATTAGAGAATTCTCATGACCATCCAGTTGCAAAGTCTCCACCACCCAGAATATTTCCACTAATGCTTAGCAAATATCCAAGCAGTCTCCATGGTGTCTGTTACCCCAGCCCACCCCTGTATGTGTCCATGCACACAGCACCAGAGTGTGGCATGAGGGCATTTACAGACACAATTTGTTAGAGGGGTCGCTTTGCCAAACCCTCCCCCAGCAGAGAGGTTGTGTGCCTGGAGAGAGTGCTCCTGTCCCCACAGGAGCAGACTACGTAAGGTGACTGTGCCTGGGTGAGCTTGGAAAGTCTTCTGGAACCTTCTTTTTCTTGCTAGAATAAAGTATACAGGGAGGTGGCACTACCTTCTGGATGAAATCCTATATAGATTGCCTTTCTAACATTCTTTATTATTAGGAGACCCCAGAGTACTTCACAGAACAAATCGGCTAGAAAAAACTAAGTAAGTTTTTTAAAAACACAGGATTTTCAGGCCCATTTTTAGATGGTAAAATGGTGCTAGGATTCTACCAGAAATTAGCTCTTTGTTCATCAGAGTGGGAAACTGCTTGCTGGACTTACCCAGAAGTGGGCAGGACTCCGTCTGTGATATGCCACAGTTGACACACTTGCCGTTCCTATAATCCCGGTAGGAGTCACAGGGATACGTGGTGATGGTGCAGTTCTCTCTCAGTGAAGACAGGTACAGGTACACGGACCTCTGGTGGTCACACTTAAAATACTGCATTCCTGGGTTGTAAAAGGAATGATCAAAGAGCAGAGCCGTTGTAGCATTTAGTAATAAATAGTGCCTTGCATATTGTTTACACACATAATTTATCATGTCCCCTACATCAGGCACTGTGCTAACAGCTTCAATGTACTTGATTCCATTTAATCCTTATAAAACCAATAGATCAGGATTCATGCTGACAAATGGCAGGAGACAAGAAGATAGGCATGATTACCCCCATTTTACCTAGCAGGACATTGAGACTCAGAGAGGTTAAAGGACTTGACCTTGTCCTTCCTTTGTCAGTGAAAAGGAAGAGGAAATGTCAGTGGTAGTCAGAGATCCACCAGAGGTTTTCAGCAGAAGGCAAGCACATTTAAACCAGTAAATACATGAGAGAAAGACGGCATTGGGGAGCAATTTGTAGAGGAAGATCCCCAATGAGGGCAAGGAGAGGAGATAGTTGTGAAAAAGGATGGGGCGATGCTTCCACCTTGGGTCAGATGGGGAAATGAATGTAAAGACCAACTTTGTGATCTAAGGTTAGGATAGATAAAATGGCTCCTTCGGGTGGGACCTTGATCTAGGTACCAAAGTCAAATCTAGCTCAGCTCTAAGAGGTGAGGGTTTATAGCTGGGTCGGTATTTGGAATAGAAGCATGAGGAGTGACCATAGGGAGTCCGCAAGAGATGCGTATGAGGCTTTTCTGGCATTATTGGGGGCCATGGAGAAGTTAACAAGTTTGCCTGGACCTTGTATTTGATCAACAAGACTCCATGACTTCTCCAGAATGTGCCCAAGCAAAGATGGGGGCTGACATGGCAGAGACCTAAGGGCCTGGGGGTGCACAGGGCATTCATGAGAGCAGACAAGTGGCAGGGGCTCCATTTCTGCTCCAAAGGTGAAGGGTGAAGTGAGAGGAGCTGAACAATAGGAGGTGGCACTGGAAGCTGTAAGTGGGCAAGAAGAGGTGAGACACAAGCCTCAAGTTAATTCTTGGTGGGTGCCATGTGATGTGATGGTGAGAGAGGAAGCGGATGAGGCACAGAGGTGGCCATCAGAAGAGTTGGAGCTGATGAAGGACTTCAGTACAAAACATCAGAGAGGTTCATCAGAAGGTTGATGGGTCAGACGATGAAGTCATTCAGAAACAGGAACTGGGTCCCAAAGATGGGTAATCAAAGGAGGTAAGGATCTCAATAGCAGACAGTGAACCCCATGGAAAGAGGAGTTGTGATTGTGAGCTAGTAGTTTGGAGAGGCACTGGGAGCTGGAGTCAGATCAATGTTTCTTCTTTCTCCGGAGTCCACATATGCCCATAGAAGAGATCAGTGGAGGACATAAAGAAATAAACTGGGTGACAGAGGAGAAGCATGGGGCCAAGCTGGACTGGAGTAAAATCTGACAAGTCGACATTTAATTATTGTTCCTGGAACTTCCACTTGCAGAAACAATGAAGTTAATAATGCTACAGAGGATGTCCTTTGTAAGCAAAGCACATTATCTTTGGCTGCTCATGGATGTAGTAACATTACAGCACACAGGACAGGATTTGAATACACACCATTTATGGTACAATGTGATTGGCCCTACTTATGTCATTTCATCTGGATCATTTTCAAACACTACATCATTCCCATGGAGCCATATACAGCTACCATTTTGGAACAAGATCATCTTTTTCTAGAATTATTTCCATGATTGCTTAATTGTCTCTAACAATGGTGAAATACAGATTCAGAGCACTTGGCGGGAGGGTTGTTTTTTGTTTTTTGTTAATTTTTGGCTGCGTTGGGTTTTTGTTGCTGTGCACGGGCTTTCTCAAGTTGCGGCGAGCGGGGGCTACTCTTTGTTGCAGTGCGCGGGCTTCTCATTGCAGTGGCTTCTCTTGTTGCAGAGCCCGGGCTCTAGGAGCATGGACTTAAGCAGTTTTGGCACGCGAACTCAGTAGTTATGACACACGAGCTCAGTAGCTGTGGCTCACGGGCTTAGTTGCTCCGCAGCATGTGGGATCTTCCTGGACCAGGGCTCAAAACCGTGTCCCCTGCATTGGCAGGCGGATTCTTAACCACTGTGCCACCAGGGAAGCCCAGGGTGGGTTTTTTTAATTCTGTCCCCCACCACACTTTAATGTTGCCCTCCATACCCATTTCTGTTTTGTGAGTTTTTTCTCGTTATAAAACTAACACATGCTCATTTAGAAAATAAAAAATAATAGCAAATTATGATGCAAAAATTACCTAGAAATCCAACATCCAGAGATCACCACTAATAATTATTTGGAGCACTTATGTTTAGTGTTTTTCTCTGCACTTACACATGTACAAATATACATTTAAAAAACAAATTGGGATTATACTGTATAATTTGTGTATTTTTCACTTAACATCATATTGTAAGCATTTTCATTAATCTGACAATATGGTTTTTAAGAATTACATTCCTTTGTGTAGGATGCACCATACTATTTAATAATTCTCCTATGTTGGACATTTAGATTATTTCTAAAAACTTAACTATTATAAACAATGCCATATTGAATATCTTCACTCTGATTTTTGTCTACATTTTCCATTATTTCTCTAGGAGAGATTTCCAAATGTGTAATTTCTAGGTCAAAGACACACCTTTTCAAGAGAGAGAGATAATTCAAAATCGCTTTTAATCATATGGTTATTTTTTTTAAGTAGTATATTTGAGTAATAATGTTTAATTTATAATTTATATTTATACCACCTCTACTCAGGAAATTTGTTTTTGATTAAAAACAATTTCACATAGGATGATATCAGATTCTTAAAATACGCCTTTTTTAAACCACTATTTTACAAAATATAAAGTATCTGCACTTACCTCCAAATATTGTTTTGGGGCAACCAGGTTGATCCAATCCTCCGTTTGGGTAGAAGTCTATGTTTCCTAATGGTTCCCTGTAGCCCAGTGCTAAAAGGCAATATACTAGGCTTTTATACTGCTTTGAACTTTTCCCATCTCACAGCTCATTTGCCTGTTTAGGATATAGGCAGAGATTGTCTCATTCTTGTCTTTGCTGCTGTTGTTGTCGTTAAACCTATTTAAATATTTTGTCCAAAGTTAGCCAGATAGTTAGTTAGAAAGCAGTGATTTCCAAGTAGGAGACTATGAAGCTGGTAACAGAATTTACTTCCCATATTTCTGAAACTGTAAGAGAGTTTGGTCACTCATTCACTGCATGGCTGATAAAATGATATGTTTCCTGTTTATATTTGGCTGGAACACTCATTGCTAGGTGCTTCCTGAGCCTCTAATTACATGTGTGTAAGTCTTTAATGAATAAGAAACAGGAAAAAATGAACCTTTACTTAGTAGGAGAAACCTTTAAAATTTGGGGATCTAGGATGGTTAAAAGATTGGAAACTCTTCTAGAAAATGGGGACCTAGAAAATTATAGGTTTAATAATTGCTTATTCTCTTTAACCTTGTAACTCCAAAGTAATCAGTAAAATGCTTGATTAAAAGTTTATACAGGGGGGCTTCCCTGGTGGCGCAGTGGTTGAGGGTCCGCCTGCTGATGCAGGGGACGCGGGTTTGAGCCCTGGTCCGGGAAGATCCCCCATGCCACGGAGCGGCTGGGCCCGTGAGCCATGGCCGCTGAACCTGCGCTTCCGGAGCCTGTGCTCCGCAATGGGAGAGGCCACAACAGTGAGAGGCCCGCGTACCACAAAAAAAAAAAAAAAAAAAGATTATACAGGGACTTCCCTGGTGGTCCAGTGGTTAAGACTCCACGCTTCCACGGCAGGGGGCATTGGTTCAATCCCTGGCCAGGGAACTAAGATCCCACATGCCGTGTAGTGTGGCCAAAAAAAAAAAAAAAAAAAAGATTATACATATGTATGTATGTATATATATGTATAAACACATATATAGTGTATCATTGCAATAATGATAATAGCTATTATATGTTCAGGAAACTACATGTGTCTGTGGGTGTGACACTAGGGGTTTTACACAGATTTCTTCTAATTTTCACAATGTCTGAAAAGTAGCCATTGGTAAATTCAGATGAAGTAAGTTACACATGAAGATTCTGGGGCTTGGAGGACTTATGGACCAAACATGATACCACCAGAAAGAACCAAACCTGGGATTTGAGTCCACACCTGCCTTGACTGCAAAGATATTTTTCCTTCAAAATTTGCCCTCTCCAAGAACAAAAAATAAATTACTCTGTGCCGTCAAACATTAAAATAACATTGAGGTACTGCACCTAAGTAAGGTAATACTTTGCAAACTGCATAGTAAGAACACAGCTATTTCACAGAGACACTTCTTCTAAGGCAAACAATTGCTGAATACCACACCAGAGTGCCCACAATAGGCAGTCAAGGGTGTTTCAGGTGGTTGTATCACAAAGGAGATGTACTATTAAGTGTCCACTATGGTCTGTCCCCTCAGCCCTCCCCCAAGTTCCTACTCCAGCTCTTCTCCCAAACATCTGGATATAAAGACCCATCTGTAACATCAGCCCAACCCCCAAGCCATGTACCCAATCCCAGAAATGAAATCAACACCATAAAAGATAGAAATAGCCAGGAAGATCCACAGAGAGCTAGAGACCTATAGGTGATTCAGAAATGCTCTGTGTGGAGAGATACAACACTTAAACATATCTTTCAGCTTAAGGAAATAATGACAAAGAACCAACAAAAACAGGGAATCATGCATCCAAACCCAGTTGTACTTATGGAAACATTTGTCCACATGGTATGCAAATCAGCCTGTCGTTGACTGGTCAAGATGATCACTTTAAAAATAACAGGAGACAATGGGAAATGCACCTCTACTCCATCAGGAGATCCTGGGTGCCTGCATTAAAGCAGCTTCCCTTCAGTATTCTTGTGGATTTGGAAACTTGCCCGGTAGGAAAAGAGGGAATCTAGAGGAACCTGATCCACCCCTGCATGACAATCCCCCTAGCGGGAGACTCTTTGGGAGTCTGGGGGGGAGGGTGTGGGTGGTCACTGACCCACAAGGAATGTTACCATCAATGTCAGAATGGATGACGTCAACGAACTGTGCATCACCGGGATCTAATCTGTCCTCTGGAGGTCTCCCATTGAATAAAGGGCCTGCAGGGTCCAGACCTGGAAGGAAAACAGAGTCGGCTTGGCAGCCCCACGCCATGAGTCACCTGCAGCCGGGCTTTGGCTCCCTCCCCACGAAGATGGCTCACAGGCTTCGGGGAATCCTTGGGTGGGCAAGCACTCACATTCCCCTCCTGCTGTGTCAGGCTCCTTTCCACAGCCCTGTATAGCCTTTTCCCACACTAAAGGTGGTTACCCTCACAGTGCCCCCTGAGAACTCATCCGGACTCCATCTGGAGGTGTACTATACCTTGTGCAGGGCTCCACGGCAGGGAGTGCACAGACATATGGGGACCAGGGACTGGAATAAACTGGTTCCTCAGGAAAAAAGCATCTAAGAGTGCATATGAAAAGCAGACACTGTACTTATCTTTATCTCATTTTAAATAATCCAGAAACTTCACTCAACTTTTCTTTCTTGTTATTAAAAAAGCTCCTTTATTGTTTCCATTTTTATTCACATTTACTGGCTCACCTGGTCCACATCACAAAGGAGGAAAGGTAGCTATTGTCATTCCCATTTTACAGGTGAATGAACTGAGGTTCAGGGAAGTCAAGTGTCTTAGCCAGGGCCACAGCCTCACAATGCAACCACAGCCTCACAGTGCAACCACCTCTCTCTGTTGAGCTTTTGGTTTCATTGAACTGGGTTTGGCAAACTGAGTGGGAAAGTGTGAGACTCACTGGTCAGGCCAGGTATTAGACTAGGTATGGAAGAGGGAAATTAGGTGGGTGCCAGTTCCTGCAAAATTAACCCACCCCATAAAGGCCTGAACTGATTTCTTGCTCTTGGTCAATGGTAGCTGGACATGCCTCACCATTATTATGAAACATCTGTAAAAACAAGAGAGCAGCTCCTATGATGATGTAACCACAAACTAAAAACAAAACACCAGAGGATCCCAAAGACCTTGCTAACTAGAAACTTACCTGGAGTGAAAAAGGTTTCAAGGGATGTCTCCGAGTTTTTAATCTATGAAGGTCACTTTAAATGACATCCCCTATCCCCCCCCCACCCCCATGGTATAAAATCCAAAAGATAGCATCTTTGCCTCAGCAGTCCTGGTTCTAGCCCCAATCTCTCCATTTCTCCCTGGCCAACACCCTTGCTTCCTTGAGGCATGTCTTTATCTGCCCCCTTATTTTATCTCCCTCTGTTTCCCCCACTCCCCCACCCCCCAGCTTTTCTTCCCCTTCTGTCTGCTCCCAACTGAAACTGATGTGGGGAGGAGGTGGATCAACACCCAGGTACCCAAGTCCACAGGATATTCTCTGCACAGAATGAGAAACTCATAACCTTGGAAAGACCTTGCTGGGGAAGCCTCCCCCTCCTCACATGAAACAGCACCATTTCCAGTCTGAGAAAATGAACAGTGAGAGCCTCAGTTTATAGCAACCTCCAGATCCACAGCAGATATATTGGCTTACCCTATAAAATCCAAACCAGGGCAATTTTGAAAGTGATAAGGCTGCTATTAATAATTATGCCAGGACAGAAGACACAAATGAGGATGGTCACAGTAAACTTGAACATATGATGTCCTTAGAGATAAGTCATAGCAAATGATCAGCTTACACTGTCAGCCAAAAATCACAAACTGCCCTAAAAAAAGCTGCATATTTTGTGTGAGCAGAGACCATTGGAGTCAGATGGATGTGACGTGGAACCCCAAACCTAGCATTAACCAGCTGTGTGATCTTAAGCAGGTTACTTTACTTCTGTGAACCTCAGTTTCCTTATCTGCAAAATAGAGGTAGAATTAATTGCTACTTCAGAAGACCTACCAAAGCACTCTGGGATCTGAATCCAGAATATTGAAATTATTATAGAATAGAAACAAAAATGACAAAATGGAGCTCTTTCTTGTTGCTCTGTGATCGCCAGAAAAGTGTCTAGCTAGTCCCTGGCTCTGATTACAAGATTAACCAGTTTGAGAATTTGATAAAAGCTGTGGACCTCTCCCCAGGACAGACGTCAAACATTTTGCATGCGTTTTCAGGGGCCTCTTATCCCCAAGGTCACCATGAACTAACTCTCCAAGGCAGTGCTGTCCAATAGAAATATACTGTGAGCCACATATATAATTTAAAATTTTCTAGCAACCACTTTAAAAAGGTAAAAAGAAACAAGGAAAATTGACTTTAATAATACATTTTATTTAACCCAGTATAGCAGAAAATTATTTCAACATGTAGTCAATATAAAAAATTTGAAATTTTTTAATACCCTTCTTTTGTACGTAGTCTTCAAATTCCAGTGTGTGTTTTGCATTTACCGCACGTCTCGATTTGCATTAACAACATTTCAGGTGCTCAGTGGCACCTGTGGCTTGTGGCTCCTATATTGGACAACACAGCTTTGTGGTCATTTCTTAAAGTATGGTGTTCAGACCACCTGCATCTTCTGGTTAAAAGTACAGGCCACCGGGAATTCCCTGGTGGTCCAGTGGTTAGGACTCCACGCTTCTACTGCAGGGGGCATGGTTTTGATCCCTGGTGGGGGAACTAAGATCCCACATGCCTCACAGCATGGCCAAAAAAAAATAAAAATAAAGGAAGTACAGACTCCTGGACCCCAAGCCCAGAGATACCAATTCAGCAAGTCGGCATTGTATCCAGCACCCCAAGGTGATTTTTGCAAGAATCAAATTTAGTGCATTATCAAGTGATGTAGGTACTTGAAATGTTTTTAAATCCATTCATTTCTTCCATCTTCTGTTGAAGAAATTAATGAAAAGTAATACCAGGAGATGTGCCTGGAGAGCAAAAGGAGAAGCAAGAGCAGAAGAAAAAAAGGGAAATGGAAGAGATGAAGCAGCCATTCTGGTCTAGATAATTAACAAGCAGAATCACCCAGTTCTTGGGAGTTGGGAGTGAATTATGGCCTTGGGTAACAGGCCAAATTCCCGCCCCTCAATCCAGTGATTCCATTCTGGCAGGGCAGTGGAAGGTGAGTGGAGAAGGGAAATGCTTTTCCCCTGAAATAGCTCTAGTAACAGGTGAGATTGACCTTGGGGGTCAGAGAGGATGAGGAGTTGGGAGAACATGGGTCCCTTAGAGGAGACAGAAAATTGAGCTGCAGACCGTTGACTGAGTCCAGGTCACAGAGCAGGACCACGTGGGCCCAGGGTGGAAGGGAGGTTGGCTCAGGGAATTTCCATGGTCAGAGGCCAGGTTACACTGCATTCCCATCCAAAGTAGTCGTGGGAACAGGTTCACTGGGCAGCTGAGGAGCAAAATTAGGGGGTAGATAGAATAAGGCAGTGGTGGGCCAGAGCCCCCCAGCACCAGCACTGGAGAGCAGTTTGCTTATCTCTTCCCAAACTGTGTGGTCAGTGATGTCAGGTCAGTAGCTTGAAACCAGCCACAGTGGGAGTATTTACATCATGGAAATCAGCAAATGCTATAAATCTTTTTTTTCTTTTTTTTTGAGAGCTGATCAGCTTCTAAACACACCACTGGGAAAAGTCCCAGCTCCCAGAGGAGAAGCTCCCAATAGACAAGGAAAACAAGCACATTTGAGCCATCTGTCCTTTGTACCCATAAAGGAAAATGAATTTTTAAAAAGTAAAGACATACTGCTTTCTAAAACATTGTAGTAATAATTTTAAAAAATTGAAAAAGAGCTTTGCTTCCCTAGGAAAGCAAGTAAATAAGATAAGGGCAACCTTGGCCTTTGGGGTGAAAGTGAGAAAAAAAATAGCCAGGAAAAAGAATGTGACCTCAAGTACCAGAGTTAGAAGAGACACCGGCCAATGTGGGTGTGTGTGTGTATGTGAGAGGGACAGAGAGATTTAGGGCAAGGGGTGGTGGTGGGGACATGCCCAGGGCCACATGTCAAATTAAGTAGCACATTCAGACCTGTGGCTCTAAAAGGTTACCTCCCAAATGTCATTTGTTTGAATCATTTACCTCTCCCCTCCCTCCCTCTGTTCACATCTACCTTCCAGATTTCCTAGATTTGGAATGGCTATCTCAATGTAAGGATCGATTCTGGGAAAGGTATGGAAGGCTTGAGTCTCTGAAAGAGAAAGCCTCCCTCAGACCTTCATCTGTAGCTATGGAAAGTTACAGAACACTAGGCAAATGAACACAGCAAGGGAATCTTTGGAGTTTCACCTGCTGTTGTTTCTGAGGGTTTTTATTCAGCTTTGGCCTGAAAGCCGATATTCACAGAGTAAGCTCCAGACAACATAATTCCCATCTCATTTTCCTATCATGAGGCTCCAGCTATGCCTGGGGATATATTAGGTATATAGTTCAAACTATCTTGGATTAAATGAAAGGAAGAAGGCTATCTGCTCGGGGCAAAATCCCCATGGGATGTAGCTGTTTTTCTAGCCATAGGAGAAATAAAGTCACCACCAATCTTTTCTATGGCATATACAATTTACAAAGTGCTTTGCACCTATTTTATTAAATAATAAATTTAATATTGCTAAGATCAATTACTACTATGGTCTTCCCTTTGCACAAGAAGACATTTGCTCAGAGAGGTTAAGTAATTGGAAGAGCTGGCTTTGAACCCAAGGACTAGGATTGCCTGCATCATGCTCCCCCAGGGAACACCCTGGGCAGTCTGGTTACCCTGTGCCATTCACAGGAAGCCTTACCTGTAATTCTTCCCAGCTGGCCATTGTACATCTTTCCAACAAACCCAGCTACGTGGGCTCCTAGACTTACTCCAATCATGTAAATGTCATCCAGAGAAGCTCCTTCTGCCTGCAATTTCAAGAGGTCCATCGTTATAAATTGTGAGGGGCCAAGGAGGTGACAACATCTGGAGAAATTTCCTAACTCTTGACTTTGGAGAAACATTTCTAGGCACCTTATATCCATTATCTTATTGAAATGTCACAACACCACGACAAACTAAATGCTATTCCTTTGATTATACAGATGAGGAGACTGAGCCCAGGGTTGAAGTCATCTGCCCAGGGAGGGCGCAGGGCAGAATTCAAACCCATCTGTCCAACTCCACACTTACGCCTTCACCTTTATGCCGTGGTGTCTCCATTCATGTTTCTGCTAGAAGCCAAGCTGAGACATCCTTAAAACCTTCCCAACTGAGAAGGGCAACCAAACATTTAATGAACTCCTTTCTGTCGATGCTGGCTCAGTTAATGAAGTCACCATGGAGAGGGAAGGAAGGAAAGAAAGGGGCGGGGCACACTGACCATAGTCCTGGGCCAGCCATTCATGAGTCATTTTAATATTCACTTTCCTGAAGTCTGTGGCTTAAGTAGGAAGTTCATGTAAAATTTATGTCACCCCTGGCCACAGTGGCCACCAGGTGTGACTCTCTGAAGTAGTCCTGGTGTCAAGTCACTTCTTTTTTTTCATAAAAAGGACAGTTCATGAGATAGATTAAATTAAATTAAATTTAAGATTTATTTCATCTTTGTAAGTCTTCTGAAAACATAAATCATACACACAAATCGTTCATCAACCATGTGTATCAGTTTTGGTTTTGGATAATCTGGTCACTAAACTTTTGGCATTTCTAAGAAAAGGAAGAGCTATAGAAGTTGAGGAAACTCTAGGCATTGAAGCCAGGAAACCCCTAGACAGAACCTCTCATACCCATTAGACACCTTTATGTGAGTTAGAAAAAGCTGCCCCTTGCTCAGGACACTTTGCTGTCACTCACTAGAAAATTATCATAATAGACATATAAATCTACAATGTCTACAATGACAATGGTGCTGTCTTAGATGGGTGCCCTGTGCAGTGCACAACCTGCACAACCATACGCATGGGCGTTGCCTCGGGCCCTTCCCTTCACCTTCCCTGGGGCTTATTCAGATTTGCAAAACATTGCAAAAATAGTCCTTCTGGTCACTGTAGTTATCTCTTGGCTTTAAATATCCAGATATTGAGCCAGTTTCAACTTGACCCTGAATCATCTAAGAGAATTCTCGCTTACCAGCATTTGGTCGATAAATTCCTTCAAGACTATTGCTACTTTTCTGGTCTTTCCAGAGGCATGGTTGTATATTACAGTTGTAGCTCCTTGATTCCAATCAACAACAACCACGTTCATGTCATCTACAGAGAGCAAACCCTCTACTAAGTCCTCCATCCAAACTGGAGGAGAGCCTGTCGGTCTGAATCCATGGACAGTGAAGGTGGTTTTCTTGGTCACGTTCAAGTTCCCCAAAACTGTGGAGTTGACGGCTTGTGCACAGGTCGGGTTTCTCCTTGTGTAGAGCATCAACTTCACATTTAGTCCCGTTCCAACCACTGCACTGTGAAAGCTCAGTTTGGTAAATGAAGGACATGTTTCATCTGTGTCTGAAAATAAAAATTATATGGCATTGTGACGGTTCTTTCCTTAGTTGGGCATAAAGCAAAAGTGCTGTCCTACACCCTTTGGAGTCCTTTCTATGTGCCTCACGGCACCTAGCAAGAGGCTGGATCTAGTTGAATGAAGTTGCAAAGTCAGACCTGATTCGGAGTACATATGTAGTAACTTCTTTTTCACTGATAAAACCATTTTTCCAAACCCTACCCTCTTTCAAGGTGTAACCCAAAAGTCACCTCAACGAAGCCTTCTCCGACTCTCCCAGCCATAATTACTGTCTGTCCTTCAACCCAGAACTCCCCAAACCCCTCTATGTGCCACATTGACCGCACAATGAAGACATTTTCAGGGATGTATTATGGGTATTTCTGTACATATGTGTCTATCCCACTAGACCAGTCTCCTTGAAATGGTGTCTTGTAATCTTGTGTATCCCTCACAGTGCCCAGCACGTGGTAGAGGACTCAATAACAGAATCTGTGGAGTCCAAGCATCTCTTTCCTTGTCTATAGCACCCACCTGGGACGGTGGTAGAGAACATGATGTGCCTTGCCCTGCACCTTTCAGAAGCATCTGAAACTGTTAACCATGGTGGCCTTTCTTGGGCTCTCTCTCTCCTTCTTTGCTCAAGCACCACCTTTAAGCATATGTCCTGCTGACCAGGCTCTAAGAATGGAAAGGCTGGGGATGTAATGGGAACAGTTTAAGATGAGCTGAAAGTAAGAGAATGTTTTATGGCAGAAAGTAAGAGAGTGCTTAAAAACATGTTATAGGGACACAGGAACCAGCTTGAAGAGGCTTCTGCTGGCCAGATCTGGGATAACTTGAGGACAAAATAATTAAGGAGAGTAATAAATGATAGGCCTTTGAAAACCAGGAATCCATGATTCCATAACAAATAAATACATAAATAAACAAAGAAACAATACCTACATGGAGAAGAGAGGAGGACTCTACCAATATAATGCTGAACGCAAACTGATAAATGTGGAATGCATGCTGGAGTTGAAATTCATCATTTTGCAACCATCATAACAAAGATTGGTTAGGCAAGAATCATCAATGGATGCTAAACTGAGGTTGGGGTGGGGATGTAGATCTTGAGGAGAAGCATGATATTTGTACGGTTTTAAAGTGTCTCCCACAGGGACTTCCCTGGTGGTCCAGTGGGTAAGACTCCGTGCTCCCAATGCAGGGGGCCCAGGTTCAGTCCCTTGTTGGGGAACTAGATCCCATGTGCATACCACAACTAGGAAGTCCACACGCCACAACTAAAGATCCCACATGCTGCAACTAAGACCCAGCAAGACCAAAATAAATAAATATTAAAAAAAAATAAAGTGTCTCCCACAGATTGCTCATTAGAGATTAGGGAAGAAACATTAACTGTAAGATTGAGAAAGTGAACAATACCTTGACAAGGTTATCAAACTTGACATCACCAATGAGGAGCAGATGGATATCATGTGCCTATAGCTGTAATGCACTGGGAAGGACACAGCTTCACCTGTGAAGTGTTCTAGTAGGGAATGCATAGCTGGAATCTAACCATGAGGAAAAATCAAACAAACATAAAATGAGGAATATTCTATTTTTTTAAAAAAGAACCTGTATTCTTAAAAAAAAAGTCAATGTCATAAATGACAAAGAAAGACTGGAAACGTTCTACATTAAAGGAGACTAAGGCTTCCTTGGTGGTACAGTGGTTAAGAATCCGCCTGCCACTGCAAGGGACACGGGTTCGAGCCCCGGTCCAGGAAGATCCCACATGCCGCAGAGCAGCTAAGCCCGCGAGCCACAACTACTGAACCTGCGCTCTAGAGCCCGCACGCTGCAACCACGGAAGCCCGCACGCCTAGAGCCCGTGCTCCGCAACAAGAGAAGCCACCGCAGTGAGAAGCCCTTGCACCACAACAAAGAATAGCTTCCGCTCACCACAACTAGAGAAAGTCTGCATGCAGCAATGAAGACCCAATGCAGCTAAAAATAAATGAAAAAAAAAAAAGTAAACCTCTGATCGACATTGGTATCCAGACACAATAATATGATGATCGAGAGGACTATTTTTTAAATTATAATAATAATTATTATTTATTATTATTACTATTATTGTGACCCTAACCATGACCATTCTTCAGGAGAGGGAACAGACTGGGAAGACAGTTGACTTGCAACTGGCCCAAAAAAAGACAAGTGTGCCTTGGGAAACATCTGTTCTGACTTCTTCCAATAAGAATTTAGGAACCATTTGCCCTGGGCCCCTATTCTCAGTGAATCTGCACTTGCACACCCAGGAATTGCTCCTCCCTTATTCTGAGCCTCAGAGTGGCCTTCATCCTGGGGGCTGTACCGTTCCTTCACAACCTGGGTCCATTCATGGATACTTTTACTTGAAACTTCTTGCAAAGGCTCTGGTACTTAGGGGTGAGTGAACTTCCAAAATAGAATGAGCAAAAGAAGCTCAAATAGAAGGTTAGAAATTAAGGAGGCTTTGAAATGCCTCACCCTAGAAAAGCTGTGGCTAAAAATTGAGCCCCAAAGTCTTATATTCCTCCTTTTACTCTGTACTATCCAGTAGATTGTGCAGTAAAGTATGCTCACAATGTAAATACTGTCTTTTTTTTCCCCAGCTTTATTGAGATATAATTGACAAATAAATTGTGTAAGTTTAAGGGGTACAATGTGATGATTTAATATATATATTAAGAAACGATTACAACAATAAGGTTAGTTAACACATTCACCTCACGTAGTTAACTTGTGTGTGTGCGTGTGTGTGTATGTGTCTATGTGTGTGAGAGGAGAATATTTAAGATCTACTGCCTTAGCAAATTTCAAATATACAATACAGTATTGTTAACTATAGTCACCATGCTGTGCATTAGATGCCCAGGACTTATTCAGCTATGTAAATATTTTCTCCATCTGTTGGCCCCTTTCATTTTTCTCTTCCTGTAGATCACTTGCCCCAGGTGAACACGGACTGAAACTTATCTGGTGCTTGTAGAGCAAGTCGCAGAGTAAATAATTGACTGTTCAATTGGTCATTTTATTGGACAGGAAGAGTCACAGGGTAGGGCTGAGCTTCTAGGTCTTAGCCATCAGTAAAACTGGGTTTTGTTCCTGGTTGTGTGACTGACTCACCAGGTGGCCTGGGGAAATTATGTCATCTTTCACTTGCTACCTACCTGCCCAAGAAACTTATGCGGCGGAGATTAACTGTGAATGAAGTCATACTGGAAAAGATAGAGATCCCTTTCCAAAGAAGGGGACTGCTTAATTACTAGGGTTTGTTCATTTTGAGCCAATTGAGCGATATTATGTCAATGTGTCATAAACCGTGTGTCTGAGTACTTGGAAGGCTCAGAGATGCATCCTGAAGTTTGGGGCCAGAGCTATTTTTCAGCAGAAACTGCCAACTTTAATGACTATGGAATGGTTCAACCAATCTTTTTGGCTTGCTGAGTCCTTACTAGAAGCCTTTAAAACTGACAGTTACAGAAAAGCAAGAAGGGCAGAACAAATGGATTTTTATTTTTCATTTGATAGAACCACTGTGACTTCAAGTATTTTTAAATGTCTTAGTTATTTTTACAACAGCATTGTGCTCTGGAAAAGGCCATTGCTTTTGCTATGCGGATTCCCCTGTCTCTCTTTTCTTTGTTTTATTCGTTTATATTTTCTTTCTCATACTGGGATGTTTATAGCCCGCTTTAATTTTTTCTGGCATTGACCTTTATAACTTTATATGAAACACTTAAATCTCTATTTCATGGGATGTCAATGTGTAGCCTGTAGGTCAGAAATAGACTACATGCAGAACTGCTCCAGACTTAGCAATATTTATTCAGATTTATTTATCCTCCAACGTGAACTCCTGGCAAGGAGATTTGGGCACCTGGAAACTGTATTTCAGACTGTTGTAGGGCATATTTTTAACTTCTGCCATGTGTCCTGCTGCTGACCTTTGTCAGAACAGTTATCTTTCCTTATTCTGCTCTAGTCCTTGCTTTAGTAACTCGAGACAGTATCTAATGACCCTCTGTTATAAATGATGAGGGCATTAGCATACTCAATACTTCTCCCCTCTACCTCCTGATTTTTATTAGTTATAAAATTACTTTTAGTTCATCTGGTGATTCCTTTTTTAGTTTAAAAATAAAATTTAAGCCTCTATTTCCTAGTGTATCAATCACAGAGAGCTTCTATTCTATTTACTGTATCTATTCTAGCTCCTCATTCCCTACCAAGAAAGATAAGAAAGTCACTGCACTTGTATTGCCTCCTGTATTGTATAACCTCCTTGACCTCTTCTCCAGAACACACACATACACACACACTCACACAAACACTGTCAAAATACAGTCAATCCTCTTTATTCGTGAATTTCATACTTGTGAATTCACCTACGTGTTGAAATTTATTTGTAACACCCCAAAACCAGAATTTGTCACCCCTGCTCGGCATCCCGGTAGTTTGGGTGTGCCTCATCCAAGGGACACCCACTCCACTCCCCAGGAAGGAGGGCTGCCCCCTCTCTCCTTTTCCCTTAAGTGGTTTCTCTCCCTCCTCTTCCTCTCTGGTGGCAGGTACACCCTGCCACTTGGGGAGAGGTCAGCAGGGGACCTCTGGTTTGCATTAGGAGGAGAAAACGATTTGACCTCCACTTTTCTCAAATCCAGCTATGCCAACAATAAAGCTGATACTTTTAGCCCTGGGTCAAGTTCTCAATTGGTTGAAACCCAGACGGAAGAGGAGTGTGATTGCCACTCAGACCTCAGCAGCAGACTGGGAGTCCTTGAGGGCCAAACCTTTCTTAGTTTTAATAAATAAAAAAATTACATAATATTTAATACATTAAAAGAAGAATGCAGAATATCTGTGATAAAGCACAGCAATAAACACTCTACCTAAGAACTAAAATAAAACCCAAATGTATTTGTAACCCCCAAAATCAATACTTGAGGGGCTTTTCCAGTTATTCACGGCTAGGTGCTGAGTGGCAAAAAATCTGAGTTGCCCCACACATCACTCTCAGCTGAGGTCAAACACGGCGACACTCTGCCTTCTTGTTTCAGCTCTCATAGCAAATGTCCTTTACCTGGCCTCTTACTGCCATGTTTTTTGCTTCTTGTGCCTTTTCTTGGTGATTTCACTGTTTAAAATCCCCCAGACATAGTCCTAAAGTGCTGGCTGGCATTTCTAAACTCATGAAGGCTGTGATGTACCATCCAGTGATGATGAGTGTGAGATAAGCTTTGTTCAGGTGTGAGTTATAGTGCTGGCCATGAGTTAGTTCAATGTTAGCAAATCAACACTATATATTGGGACTTTCCTGGTAGTCCAGTGGGTAAGACTCCACACTCCCAATGCAGGGGGCCCTGGTTTGATCCCTGGTCGGGGAACGAGATCCCGCATGCATGCCGCAACTAAGAGTTCGCATGCCACAACTAAGGGCCCACATGCTGCAGCGAAGATCCTGTGAGCCGCAACTAAGACGCAGAACAGCCAAAAAAAATGAATTAAGTAGATAAATAAATAAATAAATATTTAAAAAACAATATATATTAAATAAGGTGTCTTTCAACAGAAACACACATAAAATAAGATTATGTATTGATCAGTCAACTAAAATGTCATAAGCAGAGGCTCACAGGAACCTAACCCTATATTCCCTCTAAGAGCAGTGGTTCAGTAACTGCTACTTCAGTGCTTGTAGTGCCTTTACAGAACATGAACTACTGTGAATAAAGATGAAGTGTATATAAAAATTATCTTCTGGGACCATATTTCCCTGGCTATGTAGTTTTAGTTCTATAATATACGAGACTATTGCTCACAGTGAGTCCTTTTCCTAGCCTTCTCCATTCACCCCTGGGTGACTGGCTCTTGCTGTCTTTTCAAGACGGGCTAGTGGATGGTCCTTCACCCATCCCCAACTCTGCTCATGGGATGAGAAACTTGAGTGGGGGACAGAACCAGCCTCAGGAATGAGCTGCTCTTTGCTTAACCCTCAGAGGCTCTGGGGCTGGTAGAAACTCTTGGTTTCTTCAATAGGACAATTTTATCATTTTGCTTTGTTCGATTGTTTGGAGACATTCCTGGATGCAGTTTGGTTAAAGTTGACTCTTTTTTTTCAATTAAAAAAAAAGTGGCTAGTGGGTAATATAGTTCCTAAGTTTATTCATATCTGTAAATGAATTCCTTGGCCTAAATGATGCCCTGGCTTTAAATAATATGCTTTCTACTTCCTTCTTGTGTTGAATTCCACTCCAGAGAACTTTTCCCCTTAAATGTTACTTGTCTTTTTCCTACCACAAACTTGAAGCATTCTTTCCTTTTCTGAAATAACTTCCCCCACTAGCACAGAAGCTCCAAGATGACTGATCTATTTGTCCGTTTATCCATTCTTATGTTCCCAGTGCCAAGAACAGCACCTGGCTTGGAGTTGACTTCAATAAATGTTTCCTGAATAAATGAATATCAACCTGTTAACACATTATTCAGCCATTCAGAATGAGCCATATAAATGCTATAAGGAGTGTATGATGTAATGTTTATAAAATAAATGAAGTATGAAATGGCACATGCATTATGATTGAAACTATGTAAAAATATATCTGCAGGTAACAGGCCTGGAAAATCATATGCAAACAACAATGGGTCATACACTCCACTTCCAATGTTCTTTGTTTAAAATTGCCTCAGGTTATTAACGCTTTTCCTCTCAGAATTAATAACATTTTAAAAAGAAAACATTACACATCTTATTTTGGACCATGTTACAAATTAGTTTAAGCTCCTCTGAGGGCAGGCACTGTATTGTTTTTAGTTTAGTATTGCGTCCCCAGCACCAAGCTCAGGAACTTGTCTTGTCTTTGGGCCTGAAATTCTCAGGCAATTTGGAGAACATGCAAGGACTAGATATATGTGAATAGCAAATTTGTTAAATTGATTCACCCTCATAAATATAGTTCTTTACATTTTACTTTATGTTGGTATTACTAAAATGATTAACTACTATGTATGCCTTCAGAAAGCAAACCTCTTGTTGGTTATTTTGCCGTTTTGTTACAAAGTCAAGTTTGCTTAGAGGTAGTATTAACAGCCCAATCAAGAACTGCAGAACGTGTTAAACTGGTTTCTAAACCTTAACCTCTTCTACTAGAGTTTATTTGAAACAGGAGAAACTCTGCCTTTCTTCTTCAGACTACTTTGAAATTCAATCCCTCTGAAATGCTGTTTCCTGTTGACAACTGGAAAATTACAATTGGATGGGTGATGTCTGCCATCCAGTGATGAATTCAGACCCCTATGTAGGGCAGGCCTGATTATCATTTACTGTCTTCCCTCTGTTAAATTAAAAGAAACATATTCAAGTAGGATGTCAGGGAAATCTGGCTATAGCATCTTCAGATATAACGTATTTGTGCCTGAGATATTTTCTTATAATCCAGTGCATGACTGCCCACAGGCCAAATCCAGCCATGCTCATTAGCGTACTGCCTATAGCTGTTTTCCTGCTTTAAGGCAAAGATGAGTAGTTTAACAGTGACCACTGGCCCACAAAGCTGAAAATATTTACTATATGGCTCTCTACAGAAGAAGTTTGCCAACCCTGGTCTAATGTCTTAAACAAAAACACAACACAATTTTGGAAAGAGCTTGGGTTTTGGAGACAAACCTAGGTTTGTGGTTAAATTCCATTGCCTACTAGCTATGTGACCTCTGGTAATTAATTACCCAACCTCTCTAGGTCTCAGTTTTGCATGTATAAAATGATCATAATAGTGCCAATCTGTCAGGCGGTGCTTTGCAGAGCCATATTGAGCCCAAGGCAAAAGAAAAACCACAGCATAAAAATATACATATTTATATAAATATATATTTATCAAAATATCCTCCCATATTTTGAAACAAGTGAAAAATAGACCTTCATTATTTAATCTGTTCATACACCATCGTCAACCCTTATAAACTGCCTAGCAACGAAGTGAGTTGTCATGGACTCAGGAATTCCAGCCAAGTAGAGATGATTTTTCCTGTTGTACAATAACACAGACTTGTAAAACAATCAATAGTATATCTTATTAAAATTTTTGACATTTTGTTCATCATATATTTGCAATGATTTTTGATCTTTTAAAAATATTGCATTAAAATATCATCTATGCATTATAATATGCATTATTAATGATATGCAGATTATGTTTGCATTAAACATTAAATGGTAGTAAAATGTTATTTATATATATAAAAATATCACTTAAATGTTGCATTAAAATATTACAAAAATAAAATATTTTTATTGCATTAAAAAGTCATAAATATGACTGATCTTGATGACTATTTTGGTGTCCCTTCCACCCTTAAATTTTGCACCTCGTGAGTGCCTCACTCGCCTCACTGTAATCCCAGCCCTGCCATCAGGACTGACGTGAGAATGAGAGAAAATGCCTATGAAGTATCTAAAGCATTACATGATACATAATAGATGCCAAAAAACTAGTAATTGATGATGATGTTGATGATAAGTTTGGTTAATAGTATTGATCTTTTAGGGTTGTTATGAAGACTAAATAAAATAAGTAAATCACAGTGTGGGATATGATATAAAATAAGTGCTCAATAATCCTTCCTTCCATCATTTTTTTTTTTTTTTTGGCTGTGCTGGGTCTTGGTTGCTGCGCGCGGGCTTTCTCTATTTGCAGAGAGCAGTGGGTTACTCTTTGCTGCGGTGCACGGACTTCTCATTGTGGTGGCTTCTCTTGTTGCGAAGCATGGGCTCCAGGCGCATGGGCTTCAGTAGTTGTGGCTCATGGGCTCTAGAGCGCAGGCTCAATAGTTGTGGCACACGGGCTTAATTGCTCTGCGGCATGTGAGATCTTCCCGGACCAGGGCCTGAACCCATGTTCCCTGCATTGGCAGGCGGATTCTTAACCGCTGTGCCACCAGGGAAGTCCCCCTTCCATCATTTTAGTTTCCTTAATCCAACCAAGGATTTGGAAAAGGGAAGCTTTATTAGCCAGTATACAGGTGACAGTGCTTCTCCCTGGCCAAAGAACTGTGTTTGTTTCTGGCTGTGTCATTAACAAGGTAAACAAACAACCTATTTGGGTCATCAGTTTTCTCATATTAAAATGAGGTGTTGATTCCTCATTCCTTAGCCATTTAGCTAACTCTAGCATTCCTTTTAGAAATGAAATTCTAAGATCTGCAAACTAACTTATTTGAAAGGATGCCTCTTGCATCTACTTAAGAAAACAAATTTTCAGGACTTTCTTACGAACAAAAGATAACCCTAATCTAAAAAAATTAATATATCAAGAAATTTCCTTTTTCTTAAATTTTAATTAAAAGACCTGAAAATAACCATACTTTACTCTTGTAATTAGAATGTTGGTTAGATAGGTGTTTTCTCACCTTTATATCAAGCAGGGTGTTTTTGCTATTAAATACCTGTTAGTTAACAAACATAGTCCCACATGCTACAATAAGGATGAGTCTTGAAAACAATACAATAAATGAAAGATGCCAGTCACAAAAGACCACATATTATATGACTCTATTCATATGAAATGTCCAGAATAGGGAAATCTATAGAGACAGAAAGTAGATCAGTGGTTGCTTAGGGCTGGGGGATGGGAGGAGATGGAGAGATGGGGTGCCATAGTTAAAGGGTACTGGGTTCCTTTTTGGAGTCATGAAAGTGTTCTAAAATTGACTGGTGACAGTTGCACATATATGTGAGTATATAAAAAAACACTTTAAGTGGGTGAATTGTATGGTATGTGTTTTATATCTCGATAAAACTGTTTCTTAAAAATGGCTCCTGTAATTTCATGCTTTCATGGAAAGAGTGAAAAAAAAAAAGACGAAAAGTCTTTTGGAAGTGACTGGGCAGAAGTTTCCCTTTTTCTGTCGCAATCAAATCAGGCTCCCAGTTTTCCAATTTGTTTTCTTTCCCCTTGGAAACTGAGGTTGATAGACCTTCATTTTCTACCACTGCAGGCTAAATAAGGCACCCCTGCCCCTCCGCCACCCACTCTGGTCAGTCCGTTGGCTGTGAGAGAGGGATTGTAGCTGTTCCTGTGCAAAACAAATCACTCTTATTCTCAGACTTAGGGATTAATACAGCTGTTATTCTGTTTTACCTTTACCACATAAAATTGGGTTGGTTAGACAAAATGCCCTCTTGGTTGGAAAGATTATCCCTAGCTTTTATCCACCAGCTATGTTTCTTTAGGCTACAGCCAAGAAAACAGGGAGACATTTGTTTCTCTAGATTGACTTATTTTATATGAGTCCCAGTTGGATAGAAAAGTGTGATGCCCTCAGACTGATCACTGACAACCTCGCTTCCTTTCTGATGAAACTTCCAAGGGATCCTTTGACTCTGTATTCGCAAGACACACTGCCCTGCAGCTAAATGAAGCTGCCCATGCTATCTCAGAGTCATGCTCAGTTCTGACTTTTTAGCTTCTACCTGCCTTTGGAGGAACTGATTTCAGCTCCCACAACTCTGATTGGGGGAAAACTCCTGCAGAAAGAGGAAACTCCTCATTCATATCCAAAGAGGTGTCTGTGAAGAGAGAAGATAGAATTGTAGATAGGAATAAGCCACCAATGAAGCAATTGTGAGTGGGGCGAAAAGAGAGATGGTTTTGAGATTCTATGAGAGTCAATGAGTAAAACCTCTCAATATGGCCGAGTCAGTTTATTAAACATGAAAGTATCAGTTTCTCTCAGACCCATGGTTGGTGAAGTTTAGTCTACTAATCTCCAACCCCCAGTGACAGCGGTGAAATTCCACCTAATTTCACCTTGCTGCCTCATATCCAGTCAGGAAGTACAACAGGCAGGGCCTTGACTCACACTTCTTTCATGTCAAGTTTTGGGCTGTGAGGTGGGCTCAAGCTCTCATTCTCCCCACCTCCAAACATGACGCAAATGTGTATGAATAACTTCTTTAGAGCAGAGGTCCACAGACAGTTATATTGACTCCATGCAGCCTGAAAATATTTACTGAGATTCAGACCTAGATTAAGGGATACACTGTTGAGTATTTTGCCTGCCGGTGGTGGATGCCGGTCAGTGCCCAGGACACACAGCTCACCACACGTTAACTATGGAGTTAGGGGCTTTCCAGAAACCCACGTCTGAGCACACTCTTAGGCTTGCCTGAAAACACTGTTCTGCAGGAACTTCCCAAAGTCTCAGAAATAAACACCTCTTTAGCCCAGAAACTTTGACTTGGAGAGATTAGAAAATGAGCTGGACTCCTACTTTGAAGAGAGAAGGAGAAGGGGGAGGTGACATGTCCCTACAATGAAATTCTATTGATTTTTTTTTTCATCTGAAAAGTTTATTTTTTTTTATGCAGAGAACCACACTGAATTTGGCACTAAAAATCCATCCTGAGCCAGATTGTGACGGGTTCACAGTTGGCCAGAGCCAAAACTGCTAGAATATCTTTGTTTCTCTTTTACCCAAGGCAGAGACAGGCAAGAAGCGTACAGGCCAAATACCCTCTTGGTTGGAAGGACATCTTTGCTTTTAACCACCAGCTTGGATTTCTTTAGGATATAACCCAGAAAACAAATGAGATGCCTGATTTCCTCACTCTCATCTCTTAATCATGTGCATAAATATGCACATTCACACTCCACCCCCTCACTCACCTTTGTCTCCTCTGTGTTGGAGAAGGATGAGTCACACACACACACACAGAGTTATAAATCAATCTGGAGAGCTTCCAATATCCGAGGAAACAATTCTCTCTCTAATTTTGGCACTGAGCTATTTTCTCTAGGAAAATATCTACCTAGTTTTACACAAGTTGCCACAGGACAAAATATCGATGGCAGAGTAACTTTTAAAAATTCTTATGACAGGGACTACTCTGGTGACGCAGTGGTTAAGAATTCGCCTGCCAATGCAGGGGACACCGGTTCAAGCCTCAAAGCAACTAAGCCCGTGCACCACAACTATTGAGCCTGCGCTCGAGAGCCCACAAGCCACAGCTACTGAGCCCACGCACGCCTAGAGCCCGTGCTCCTCAACAAGAGAAGCCACCGCAATGAGAAGCCCACAGACTGCAACAAAGAATAGCCCCCGCTTGCTGCAACTAGAGAAAGCCCGCACGCAACAAGAAAGACCCAACGCAGCCCTAAATAAATAAATTTTAAATAAATAAGTAAAATACTTATGACAAGCAGCCTTAATTTAGAAGAATACTTATCAGCCTGTGTTCCTTGAACCACCTACAAACTGAAAAACCTTGCAAGTTTGTTTGAAATGCAGATTCCAGGACCTCACCCCAGACCCAGAGTTTGGATCTCTGGAGATAGAGTCTCTGCATTTTTTACCAAATTCCCCAAATGATTCCAGTGCACACTAGAGTTTGCTAGCCATTGCTTTGTACGCTAGTAAGAGTACGGCAAACATTCCTATCATGATTTCACAAAGGTTAGAACAACAAAATAAAAATCTCTGAAAGTAAGTGACCTGTATTCTTGGGATTTCAGAGTCACATCTTAATCACTTGCTAATTTTTGGACTGCAAGCCAAGGAAGGGAAAAACAAAAAGTCAATGTATTTGTGATCAATACTTTCTGCATATTATTCAACACCCTCCCCCAAGAAAGTTCTCAGTTCACGGTTTTGCAGATACTGAGAAGTACGGATTTAGCTTACAGCTATAATTATGTTTTTTATATATTTTCTTTCTAGCTATGGAAGTTTATTGTGATGTATATCTATCTGCTTAGATTCTATCATGCAGCAGTGGGTCTTATGGAATGACTTAAAACAAGACTTTACTGATGAGATAACATTAAGTAAAAAGGCAGGTCAATGGTTACCAGGGGAAAAGTTGGGGAGGGATAAATTGGGAATTTGAGATTAACTGATACACACTACTATATATAAAATAGATAAACAAAGACCTATTGTATAGCACAGGGAACTATATTCAGTATCTTGTAATAACCTACAATAGAAAAGAATCTGAAAAAGAATGTATATATACATATATATATGTATATATATATATATATGAACTGAATCACTTTGCTGTACACCTGAATCATTGTAAATCAACTATACTTCAAATTTTAAAATTAATTTAAAAATACATTTTTTAAAAACGGTGGGTCACAAAAAATTAATTTCCAGCTTTTTAAACTGAGATATGTAATGGGAGACTGGAAGAAAGTACTCACAGGTTTTTGTGTTAAGGTTCGTTCTCACTCCCCTTAAGCTATCTCTAAATTTATTTTATTTTTTAAAATTTTAGGGACTTCCCTGGCAGTCCAGTAGTTAAGACTCTGTGCTTCCACTGCAGGGGACAAGGGTTCTATCCCTGGTCCCCTCAGGGGCCGGGGATCCCCCATGCCTCGCGAACAAAAAAAATTTTTTTTTAAGTGATAATACACACAAACTTTAAAACGTTGAATTCTCAATTTAAAATATCATCACTAGTTTAATTTTAACTTACTATTAAATCAACTTCAAAAGCACAAATTAAGAAAAAGTTATTTATAAGCCTGAAATCCTAATACAACTATATTAATTTTCCATTTCCCTTCTAAACTTTATTTACAGGCATACACACATGATTTTTGCATAGTTGTAATCTTAGTTTATCTACAAAATTGAGTTCTGCTTTTTTGACTTTGCATTATGTTATAAACATGTTTGCACATTTCTGCATAGCTTCAGTATTACTTTAATGGCTACATAGTTTTAAAAGTTGTTACACTGTACTTTATCCATTCCTGTATGTAGGAACATTTCTGCTGTATCTAGTTTTAACTTATTATAAATAACAGACTTAGAATCATTCTTTGTATATAGGTTCTTTGTTTTTCTTTTACAAGATATTTCTTTAGAACAAATTCCCAGCAATGGTTTTACTAGTTTCAAAGGGCATGAACATTTTTATGGGTCCTAATATATAACATACTTCCCTTCAGAAAAATTGTACCAGTCTTCATTACAATAAACTATGTGAAAAAGTACTGGATTCCTAAAAAGCTGAGAAGTGTTGAGCTTTTCTTTAAAAAAAAAAAAAGCATTTCACTTTATTTTTATTACCTTGCTGTGTACATTACTGTTTTAATTTTTATTTCTCCATTATGATTAACAATTTTAAGTAATCAATATGCCAGGCACCATTCCAAGAGGTTTACACATATAAAATCATGTTTTTTTTAAATAAAAATAATTTAAGTAAACACGATGCATGAAAGCTGTAAAAACCTGTCCTCTCTGTATTAGATATTATAGTAAAATAAAATTTAAAATTCTCAGAAAATAAATGATCTTATTTCATAGAAGTGGAAAGGCACAGAAAAATGAACTATGAAAGAAAAAATACTAGATTTTTCAGCATATTTAAGTTTTGTACATCAGAAGAACAAGCTAATTCAAAGGAATAATCGTTTCTTTTACTACTGAGGAAAAATAAAGTTTTTTCAGAATTCAAAATTTCACTTAA
Source organism: Lagenorhynchus albirostris (assembly GCF_949774975.1). Classification (NCBI taxonomy): domain Eukaryota; kingdom Metazoa; phylum Chordata; class Mammalia; order Artiodactyla; family Delphinidae; genus Lagenorhynchus; species Lagenorhynchus albirostris. The sequence continues at coordinate 64,053,218 of NC_083099.1, forward strand.
TCCATATCTTCTTTCCTGAAAAATCACTGTGTGAAACTTAAAAAGTCCAGTCAAGGAACTGGGATGATAAGATGACAGTTATACTAAATATTTTTTAAATAATTAAGAAAACCATTCAATATATGACCAACCTGATCTCACCAAGCACATCAAACTGATGAGGAAGTATAATCTCAGCATATGGAAACTGGAGACAGTGTGTGTCGCATTCACAAGAATGATTTCCTTCCCAGTCTTAGACTTTCCCCTCAGAGAGAGCTCAGATAACTAACCCAGAGGTGTGGTGACAACAGGAAGCTCCCAAGAGACTGCAGGCAGGTCCCAACCCTTTCAGGATATGTGACTCCTCCCCTTTTCAATAAAAGGTCAGGTACATTTCTGCTTACACAATTTTATGCATATCTTGATATTATGTATGTGCAGAATGATGAGTTCAAAATAGTTTCATTCTTTGTGGGCGTTTGGCTTGGTGTGTTGAAATCAAGTGTGATTTGAGACATTTTCCCCTCTTGTTTTTGTGAATGAAACAAATCCAGTTAGTCTTCTGTTGACCTGTGTATACAAAACTACTTTTTGTGTTTATTTACACACTTATTTCTCAGAGGGCAGTCTTCAGATTTTATTAAGAACATTTTAAGTCTAATCAAGTACCTATATTTGTAAAAATATGCTTTAGATTAAAGACAACTTTTTTTTTTACTTTTTTTTTTTTGCGGTACGCGGGCCTCTCACTGCTGTGGCCTCTCGCGCTGCGGAGCACAGGCTCCGGACGTGCAGACCCAGCGGCCATGGCTCACGGGCCCAGCCGCTCCACGGCATGTCGGATTCTCCTGGACCGGGGCACGAACCCACATTCCCTGCATTGGCAGGCAGACTCTCAACCACTGTGCCACCAGGGAAGCCCTAAATGCAACTTTTAAAATGGTACTATATATCTTTATTTTTATTTTTTCCCATCTCTCTCTTAGTTCTTCTGCCTTCTCCTTCCTCCTCCCCCTCCCCTTTCTCCCTCTCCCCTCTCCCCCTCCCCTCCCCTCCCTCCCCTCCCCTCCCCTCCCTCCCCTCCCCTCCCCTCCCCTGCCCCTCCCCCTCCTCTCCCTTCTTCCTCCTCCCCTTCTTCTTCTTCTTCAAGGAAAAATAGATGAAAAAGCTTTAAAGAGAGAACTAGGCCTGAATCCATCCACCTCAAATTTGGAAGTAACTGAATTTGTGCTCCATAGCTACAAGGTAATTTAATTCTCTCTCTGGTAGAAGTACTTGCAACACTTACTCAGGCTTGTGATGGTGGTCCGAAGAACTGAAAAATAGATGAATAAACACAGAAACAACTTAAGAATACATTTTCATAGGCAAAACATAGGCAAAAAGCATAGGCAAAGCATAGGCAAAATTCACTAGTCATTTAGCATTGTTTATGAAGTGACAGCATCTCTCATATAAGTTTATCAGTTTCCTCACATAAGTTTGAGAAATTATATGAGAAATTATACTCATATAATTCTCTGCGCCTACACCCCATTCCTTGTAGGAAGTGGATTCTAGCAATGCTCTCCAAGTAATCAGTACATCAGAATCACTGGGGGAACTTTTAAAAGTATCGTATATGGATTTCTGTGTCACACCTCAGACCTAATGAATGCCAAGACTCCCTACCAGTGGTCCACTGACCTGTGTTCAAATCCCATGTCTTCTACTCACTAGTTGAGTGGCCTTAACCAAAACATTTAAATTCTCTAACTCTTCGTTTTCTCCACTGTAGAATGAAGATGATAAAACTACACATCTCACCAGGTTGTTATATGGATTAAATGAGATATTGTAAGTCAAGTTCTTGGCACTGTGCCTACTACCAAGGGTAAGTGCACTCACCACTTGGTAACTATTGTTATTACCTAACTGGTCACACAGTCACCTTTCCCTCCCCTCAGAAGGCCACACAGTTCTAAGAAGGATTGGGCGGACAAGCTTTGTGGGAATGTAGGAATGAAGAGGACCTTTTAGCAGTGATGTTCCAGGTGAATAATTTTAGCCACCACTTGTCTGTTTTGGTATTTTGTCTCCTGCTTGGAGAAATAAATTAAGGATACATAAATAAGAAAACCAAATAGGTGGCGTGTTAGTTTTTCTTTTTCTCCATTTGCAGTAAGCTTTACTAATTTGAAAACAGCTGCCCTCTGGAACAAATGGAGAATTGTTTCACATTCTGTTAGGAACGTGTTATGGAATGCATTGCCCCTGTTGGCTCAGTGTACTTGCCTGATAAAATTTGTTGAATTCCTATCAGTTTTAGTACCATGCCAAATGTTTATCTAGACAGAGTCAGTGTACATTTTTCTGGAAATTAGCCAATTATAGGAATAAGAATCATTTCCGTTGGGAGGCCTCTTTGTGTTACTATTAATGATTGTCCTGCTGGGGGCACAGAAAGTCCCCTAACTTCCTAGCTGTGTGCTCTCTTCTACTTCCAGCATTCAGGACAGCACAAGAATCAGTGGGAGAACTCATCCCCTCTTTTTTGGGTAGTGAAAAATATCAAATATAAAAAAACATAAAACATTCTAAAGGATTGGGGGAGGAGTGAGGAAGGGCTGAACAGAAAATGGGTGATAAAGGGTTAGCACAAGGAGTCTTTGAGAGGTGGATTACTTCCTTCCCTTGATTGTAGTGGTGATTACAGGAATCTACACATGTGATAAGGTTGCTCAGAACCCCTCCCCCCCAATACACACACACAAAAGAGTGCATATAAAAGCAGTAAAATCTAAGTAAGGTCTATGAATTGTATCAAAGTCGATTTTCTGGCTTTGATAGTGCAATTTCTGATAGTTTTTGATAGTTTGATTTTCTGGTTTTATAACTTCTTATATAAGATGTTACAATTGTGGGAAACTGGGTGAGTGTACAAGGGACATGCCTGTACTATTTTTCAACTTCCTATGAACCGATAATTATTTCCAAATAAAAGGTTTTAAAAATTCCAAATGATCTGCCAACTCCTAACCATTTGAATGATAACATTTATTCAAAGGTATTCTAAGGAAAACCATTTCTTCATTTCTCATCAGCTAGATAAGAATGAATAATGGTCAGTTTTCTCAGTACTATGACCCTGATAAATGACAACTCAGGAACATTAGAATTTTCCTCATTTCCAGTTTAGTATTATGTACTGGCTTTTTTTTTTTAACCTAGAAATCACTTGCTACAGAGAGCACAGTAGAAAGAGGCAGGTAAGCTTCCAAACGGAGGGACAGGAAAAACAGGTATGGAAGTGTAATGGAACAGAGGGGAGGTGGTTTTATAACTCTCCTTGACTTCAACAGTCAGAAAAGTTGAACTGTGTCCCCTCCCGCCCTGGTCTAGGGCTCCAAGCTGGTATATGACTCACTATAATGTCTTTTTGTCTTTTCATCTGCATCAGTGGCCCTGCAGTTTCTCACTTGAGGTCCAGGTTTGGAAAGATAAGTCTGTTTCCTTGAGTCATATTCTATAAGGAGATCAGGGTAACTTTCTCCAAATCTATGTATTTGTTTAATTTCATTTTAAAAATATATTTATTTGCTTATCTATTTGGCTGCACTGAGTCTTAGTTGCAGCATGCAGGATTTTCGTTGTGGATGTGGGATCTAGTTCCCTGACCAGGGATCAAACCTGGGCCCCCTGCATTGAGAGCATGGAGTCTTAAACGCTGGACCACCAGGGAAGTCCCTGTTTCATTTCCTCATTCCTTCATTTATTGAACATTTCTTGAGCTTCCATTAAAAATATAATAAGGAAAAAGTAGGAGATGGCTCCTTCCCTCAAGGAGACAGACACAGCACTACCACTACTACTACTTCTACTGCTATTACTACTACTGCTGCTGCTGCTGCTACTGCTACTACAGTGCAATATAATATAGAGATTTGGGTACACATTCCATAGGGGAACTGAGGAGAAAGCAGTGAGGTGCTAGGAATCCCAGGGAGGAGCCACTGGAAAAGTTTCACACAGGAAGAGTCTTTTTTTTTTTTTAACATCTTTATTGGGGTATAATTGCTTTACTATGGTGTGTTAGTTTCTGCTTTATAACAAAGTGAATCAGTTATACATATACATATGTTCCCATATCTCTTCCCTCTTGCGTCTCCCTCCCTCCCACCCTCCCTATCCCACCCCTCCAGGCGGTCACAAAGCACCGAGCTGATCTCCCTGTGCTATGCGGCTGCTTCCTGCTAGCTATCCACCTTACGCTTGGTAGTGTATATATTGAGCTGGGTTTCAAAGACTAGGCAGCAGTTTACGAGGTGAAGAAGGAGGAAGTAAGGCATTCCAGGCAGAGGGAATGAACTTGGAGGCATAAAAGAAGTGTGGATTGAGAGTTCGGTGTGTATGAATAGGAAATGATAAAGTAATTTGAAGACAGGTTGTGAAGAACTTTATGTCATGCTTAGGATATTGGCTTTTTATCATCAAGACAATGGGAACTAGATTTTTTTCTTGTTCACCTATTTATATGTTAATGTATTACTATTACTTAATAATACAAACAAATATAAATATTATATGATCATATATAATAAATGTAATAAATAATATAAATATAAAATAATATATTTATGCTAACTTACTAACATTATTATGTGAATAATTTTTTTGGTAGTTCATTACAAAAAAAGAAAGAAAATGTCTACATACTACTTTTCTGGCCTAAGAAGTATTTTTCATTGAATAGAGCTACTTTGTTTTAGAAAGCATGACTTCCTTACAAACAATGTATTGAACAAAATCAGTGCAAGTCCACTGCTCTCACTAACCGCTTGTTTTTGGAGTGCTGCTCAGAACATTTCAAAGAGAGACTGCTCTAGCAAGGCCTTGCACAATGGCAAGACAGAGGCAAAATGCTTTTTACTTACTAAAATTTCATTAAAAAAAAAAAGATCAACAAAAATTTCAGGGGAATGTTCAATACTTAAAGTCCATTGGTACCATGTTTTTTAGATTTACTTGGACCTTAAACTGTTGTTTTAAAATACTGATATTAGAGTCTGGTTTTTACTTTTTTTTTTTTGGTTTTTACTTTTATTTAGCTGGCTTCCCAAGCATTCGTCTTGAGAATCCTCCACCTTCATTGGACAGTTATTCCCTGGAGCATGCACACAAAGTTCTCTGTGCAAGACTCTATGGAAAAGTCTACTCCTGGCATTTGGAAGGTCTATCCTTGTGACTTATGGCTTGGGCATCCATTTGGAACCACTGTGACCATTTGAGGGGCTCACGCTGTCTAAATTAAGAGAGTATTTCTTACCAGCTGGCTTCCTCCTCTTCTGCCTGAACCTCACTTTCAGCTGCTCCCAGAGATACCTGTCTCTCTTTTTGAGGTTCTCCCTAGGGCCATCCAAAGTAAATTTTAGCATTGCCACATATTTTAAGTCAGACTTACTCCAAACAAACCTCCCAAATTTGGTGAAAGTCAACCAAACCATTTTTAGTGATTCAGTAACAGAAAACTAGAAATGTAACTTATAAATTACTTTCCTTAATAAATACGAACAACAGGGCTTCCCTGGTGGCACAGTAGTTAGGAATCCACCTGCCAATGCAGGGGACATGGGTTCGAGCCCTGGTCCGGGAAGATCCCACATGCCGCGGAGCAGCTAAGCCTGTGAGCCACAGCTACTGAGCCTGCGTACCACAACTACTGAAGCCCGCACGCCTAGAGCCCATGCTCCACAACAAGAGAAGCCACTGCAGTGAGAAGCCCGCGCACCGCCAGCGAAGAGTAGCCCCTGATCGCCAAAACTAGAGAAAGCCCGGAGGCAGCAACGAAGACCCAACGCAGCCAAAAATAAATAAATAGACAAAAAAAAAAAATTAAAACCAACAATAATATAAATTTACCTTCCTTAACAACAACAACAAAAGGCAACAAAAGAACAACAATGACAACAAAAGACAGAAAAAGAGAGATCCTGAAAATACATAGAAGGACAGGGTAGGGCTTCCTTGGTGGCGCAGTGGTTGAGAGTCCGCCTGCCGATGCAGGGGACACGGGTTCATGCCCCGGTCCGTGAAGATCCCACATGCTGCGGAGCGGCTGGGCCCGTGAGCCATGGCCGCTGAGCCTGCGCGTCCGGAGCCTGTGCTCCGCAACGGGAGAGGCCACAGCAGTGAGAGGCCCGCGTACCGCAAAAACAAAAAAAAAAGGACAGGGTAGAAGAAGAGGCAGCTATTGCAATGGTGTGAGAAACGATCAGGCCCTGAAAGACAGTGATTTTGATGGGTTTGCGTTACTGAGTTGGTCTAATTGATCTCGGAGAGACAGCAGTGAGCAGTCCTGAAGAGAGATCTTAGTTCCCTGCCCAGGAATTGGACCTGGGTAGCCTGGATGAAAATCAGGAATCCTAGCCGCTAGACCACCAGGGACTAGAGGCTAGAAAGAAAGTGGCCCTGGCCCTTTTCCCCAATTGAAAGCAAGAATGTTTCAAGGAGGCAAAAACTGTAAAAATAGGTACAAAGTTTATTATTAGAGACACAGTACAAGGTATGGGAGAGCACACAGAGCATAAAGTTTGTTTATTTAAGACAGAAACTAGGCAGAAATACATACCCAGAGAGAAAGCTTATGGGCATCCTGAACAAAGAGTGCAGTAATGAGGTGATTTAAATTAATATTTAAATAGGACAGTCCTTCCAGGTCTTTGTTTACCTTTGGCTAATTATCTTGTTTCTTTTTTCACACCTGACTGGTCCTAGGACCCTCCCCAACATGTGTGCGCAACTTTAAAAAAAATTTTATTTATTTATTTTTTTGTATAGAAATGTTTTATTTTTTGAATTTTATTTTATTTTTATTTTTTTATATAGCAGGTTCTTATTAGTCATCCATTTTATACATATTAGTGTATACATGTCAATCCCAATCTCCCAATTCATCCCACCACCACCCCCCTGCCGTTTTCCCCCCTTGGTGTCCATACGTTTGTTCTCTACATCTGTGTCTCAATTTTTGCCCTGCAAACCGGTTCATCTGTACCATTTTCTAGGTTCCACATATATGCATTAATATACGATATGTGTTTTTCTCTTTCTGACTTACTTCACTCTGTATGACACTCTCTAGATGCATCCATGTCTCTACAAATGACCCAATTTCATTCCTTTTTATGGCTGAGTAATATTCTATTGTATATATGTACCACTTCTTCTTTATCCATTTGTCTGTCGATGGGCATTTGGGTTGCTTCCATGACCTGGCTATTGTAAATAGTGCTGCAATGAACATTGGGGTGCATGTGTCTCTCTGAATGGTGGTTTTCTCTGGGTATATGCCCAGTAGTGGGATTGCTGGGTCATATGGTAATTCTATTTTTACTTTTTAGGGAACCTCCACACTGTTCTCCGTAGTGGCTGTATCAATTTACATTCCCACCAACAGTGCAAGAGGGTTCCCTTTTCTCCACACCCTCTCCAGCATTTCTTGTTTATAGATTTTCTGATGATGCCCATTCTAACCAGTGTGAGGTGATACCTCATTGTAGTTTTGATTTGCATTTCTCTAATAATTAGTGATGTTGAGCAGCTTTTCATGTGCTTCTTGGGCATCTGTATGTCTTCTTTGGAGAAATGTCTATTTAGGTCTTCTGCCCATTTTTTGATTGGGTTGTTTGTTTTTTTTCATATTGAGCTGCATGAGCTGTTAGTATATTTTGGAGATTAATCCTTTGTCAGTTGCTTTGTTTGTAAATATTTTCTCCCCTTCTGAGGGTTGTCTTTTCATCTTGTTTACTGTTTCCTTTGCTGTGCAAAAGCTTTTAAGTTTCATTAGGTCCCATTGGTTTATTTTTGTTTTTTATTTCCATTATTCTAGAACATGGGTCAAAAAAGATCTTGCTGTGATTTATGTCAAAGAGTGTTCTTCCTATGTTTTCCTCTAAGAGTTTTGTTGTTGTTATGGTTGTAAAGAGATATTTACTGGGACTCTTGTATAGAAAGGACAAGCTCAAGAAGGAACATGGCAGAATTACAAGATTATGAAAGCCACGGTCCAGGAAAACCTGGACCAAGGAAGCACTCTTTAAAAATCTTGAGTATGGTAGTACTTTGTATAGCACATAATAAATTTATAGAACTTACTATTTGAGGATGGTAGTAGAAATACCTCTTTTTTTTTAAAATGGTACAGTTAATACTTTGAATGTGAGAGACACACAAAGCTATTAACAAAGTTGAAATATATCTAATCGAATCCTGGAACAGATGGAGTATCTGAGCATCCATAGCCCTAAGATCAAGGCAAAAGCTTTAAACAGTCATCCAACAATTCAGTGTAAACCAACTCATTTTTTTAATATCCTGAAAGCAGAGCTTTTTACCTTAATGGCTGATTACACCTGGGAAATTGTACCTGCCTTAATAGTCTGCTTCATCCACTTTACTTCGGGTTGACTTTGCCTTACAGAAAGCAACCATTAAAGTTGATTTTCCCTTGCCAAAGATTTTAAAAGTAGTCAAGCATTATATACAAATACAGAAAGGCCTATGTCAAGTTAACAAATTTTAACTCAAAATGAGCTATGCACACTGACAGTAAGTGCATTGGTATACTCTATACAAAATGATGCTGGAGAGTTTACAAACAATTGGTGATGTAAAACAGTGGTTTCCTAGGAACTTACTTAATCAGACCTTTAGAGGGCCCTAGCAAACTTCATTTTTAACAAGGGTGCCAGATGATTCTAGAATTTGATTAAAGTGTAGTTTGGGGAAGCACTTTAACCTTCATTGTGTGTCAGATTACATATAAAATTAAATTACAAACCATGTAACAGAACAAAAAATAATATCCTTATATAAACTATTAGTAGATACCTAAATACAATATGGCTTTTAAAATGAAAACATGTGTGTATAGTTGTATTCATAAAGTACACTAATCAAAAGCTATACAATATTAACAGCAAATCCAAATGCAAATGAAGATATTCCTCTGAATTTCGTGTTTCATTGAGCATCAAAAAACACCAATCTTTTAGTCCTTTTCTTGTGCATTATTCTGTATCCACATTCTGTGCATCGGATTGGATCCCTTGATTTTATTTCATTTTCTGTGTGACATTCTCCACAGATATATATCATTGGCTGTTGATTTGGGAGTTGAACGTCCTTCTGGGTGTCCATTGTTGTACCCACATAACTTGGAGAAACTTCTCTGTGCTTGCAAACAGATTCTGACTCACCGCTGTGTCCCCTCTAAGAGTTTTATAGTGTCCGGTCTTACATTTAGGTCCTTCATCCATTTGGAGTTTATTTTTGTGTATGCTGTTAGGAAGTGTTCTAATTTCATTCTTTTACATGTAGCTGTCCAGTTTTCCCAGCACCACTTATTGAAGACTGTCTTTTCTCCATTTGTATATCCTTGCCTCCTTTGTCATAGATTAGTTGACCATAGGTGTGTGGGTTTATCTCTGGGTTTTCTATCCTATTCCATTGATCTATATTTCAGTTTTTGTGCCAGTACCACATTGTCTTGATTACTGTAGCTTTGTAGTATAGTCTGAAGTCAGGGAGTCTGATTCCTCCAGCTCCGTTTTTTTCCCTCAAGATTGCTTTAGCGGGGCTTCCCTGGTGGCGCAGTGGTTAAGAATCTGCCTGCCTATGCAGGGGACATGGGTTCGCACCCTGGCCCAGGAAGATCACACATGCTGTGGAGCAACTAAGCCCATGCAACACAGCTACTAAGCCTGCGCTCTAGAGCTCACGTGACACAACTAGTGAGCCTAGATGCCACAACTACTGAGGCCCGTGTGCCTAGAGCCTCTGCTGTGCAACAAGAGAAGCCACTACAATGAGAAGCCCGCGCACTGCAACAAAGAGTAGCCCCCACTTGCCACAACCAGAGAAAGCCCGCGCACAGCAACGAAGATCCAATGCAGCCAAAAATTTAAAAAAATAAAAAATATATTGCTTTGGCTATTCAGGGTCTTTTGTGTCTCCATACAAATTTTAAGACATTTTGTACTAGTTCTGCAGAAAATGCCATTGGTAATTTGATAAGGATTGCATTGAATCTGTAGATTGCTTTGGGTAGTGTATTCATTTTCACAATACTGATTCTTCCAATCCAAGAAAATCCTATATCTCTCCATCTGTGTCGTCTTTGATTTCTTTCATCAGTGTCTTCTAGTTTTCTGAGTACAGTTCTTTTACCTCCTTAGGAAGGTTTATTCCTAGGTATTTTATTCTTTTTGTTGCAATGGTAAATGGAATTGTTTCCTTAATTTCTCTTTCAGATTTTTCATCATTAGTGTATAGGAATGCAAGAGATTTCTGTGCATTAATTTTGTATCCTGCAACTTTACCAAATTCATTGATTAGCTCTAGTAGTTTTCTGGTGGCACCCTTAGGATTATCTATGTAGAGTATCATGTCATCTGCAAACAGTGACAGTTTCACTTCTTCTTTTCCAATTTGTATTCCTTTTATTTCTTTTTCTTCTCTGATTGCCATGGGGAGGAATTCCAAAACTATGTTGAATAATAGTGGTGAGAGTGAACATCATTATCTTGTTCCTGACCTTAGAGGAAATGTTTTCAGTTTTTCACCATTGAGAATGATGATTGCTGTGGGTTTGTTGTATATGGCCTTTATTATGTTAAGGTAGGTTCTCTCTGTGCCCACTTTCTGGAAAGTTTTTTATCATATATGGGTGTTGAATTTTCTCAAAAGCTTTTTCTGCATCTATTGAGATGATCATATATGGTTTTTATTCTTCAGTTTGTTAATATGGTGTATCACATTGATTGATTTGTGTATTTTGAAGAATTCTTGCATCCCTGGGATAAATCCCAATTGATCATGGTGTATGATCCCCTTTTATGTGTTGTTGGATACTGTTTGCTAGTATTTCGTTGAGGATTTTTGCATCTATATTCATCAGTGATATTGGTCTGTAATTTTCTTTTCTTGTAGTATCTTTGTCTGGTTTCGGTATCAGGGTGATGGTGGCCTCATAGAATGAGTTTGGGAGTGTTCCTTCCTCTGCAATTTTTTGGAAGAGTTTGAGAAGGATGGCTGTTAGCTCTTCTCTAAATGTCTAATAGAATTCACCTGTGAAGCCATCTGGTCCTGGACTTTTGTTTGTTGGAAGAATTTTAATCACAGTTTCAATTTCATTACTTGTGATTCATCTGTTCATAGTTTCCATTTCTTCCTGGTTCAGTCTTGGAAATTTACACCTTTCTAAGAATTTGTCCATTTCTTCCAGGTTGTCCATTTTATTGGCATAGAGTTGCTTGTAGTAGCCTCTTAGGATGCTTTGTATTTCTGCGGTGTCCATTGTAACTTCTCCTTTTTCATTTCTAATTTTATTGATTTGAGTCCTCTCCCTCTTTTTCTAGATGAGTCTGGCTAAAGGTTTATCAATTTTGTTTATCTTCTCAAAGAACCAGCTTTCAGATTTATTGATCTTTGCTATTGTTTTCGTTGTTTCTATTTCACTTATTTCTGCTCTGATCTTTATGATTTCCTTCCTCCTACTAATTTTGTTTTTTGTTTGTTCTCCTTTCTCTAGTTCCTTTAGGTGTAAGGTTAGATTGTTTATTTGAGATTTTTCTTGTTTCTTGAGGTAGGCTTGTATAGCGATAACCTTCCCTCTTAGAACTGCTTTTGCTACATCCCATAGGTTTTGGATCATCATATTTTAGTTGTCATTTGTCTTTAGGTATTTTTTGATTTCCTCTTTGATTTTTTCACTGATCTCTTGGTTATTTAGTAACATATTGTTCAGCCTCCAGGTGTTTGTGTTTTTTATGTTTTTTTCCCTGTAATTTACTTCTAATCTCACAGCGTTGTGGTCGGAAAAGATGCTTGATATGATTTCAATTTTCTTAAATTTATGGAGGCTTTATTTGTGACCCAAGATGTAATCTATCCTGGACAATGGTCCGTGTGCACTTGAGAAGAAAGTGTAATCTGCTGTTTTGCGATGGAATGTCCTATAAATATCAATTAAGTCTATCTGCTCTATTGTGTCATTTAAAGCTTGTGTTTCCTTATTAATTTTCTGACTGGATGATCTGTCCATTGGTGTAAGTGAGGTGTTAAAGTCCCCCACTATTATTGTGTTACTGTTGATTTCCTCTTTTATAGCTGTTAGCAGTTGCCTTATGTTTTGAGGTGCTCCTATGTTGGGTGCATATATATTTATAATTGTTATATCTTCTTCTTGGATTGATCCCTTGATCATTATGTAGTGTCCCTCCTTGTTTCTTGTAACATTCTTTATGTTAAAGTCTATTTTATCTGATATGAGCATTGCTACTCCAGCTTTCATTTGATTTCCATTTGCATGTAATATCTTTTGCCATCCCCTCACTTTCAGTCTGTATGTGTCCCTAAGTCTGAAGTATGTCTCTTGTACACAGCATATATATGGTCTTGTTTTTGTATCCATTTAGCAAGCCTGTATCTTTTGGATGGAACATTTAATCCATTCACATTAAATGTAATTATCGATATATATGTTCCTATTACCATTTTCTTAATTGTTTTGGGTTTGTTTTTGTAGGTCCTTTTCTTCTTTCGTGTTTCCCACTTAGAGAAGTTCCTTTAGCATTTGCTGTAGAGCTGAATTTTCTTAGCTTTTTCTTGATTTCTCCATCGAATCTGAATGAGATCCTTGCTGGGTAGGGTAATCTTTGTTGTAGGTTCTTCACTTTCATCACTTTAAATATATCGTGCCACTCCCTTCTGGCTGGTAGAGTTTCTGCTGAGAAATCAGCTGTTAACCTTATGGGAGTTCTGTTGTACGTTATTTGTCGTTTTTCCCTTGTTGCTTTTAATAATTTTTGTCTTTAATTTTTGTCAATTTGATTACTATGTGTCTCAGTGTGTCTCTCCTTGGGTTTACCCTGCCTGGGACTGTCTGCACTTCCTGGACTTGGGTGGCTATTTCCTTTCCCATGTTAGGGAAGTTTTCGACTATAATCTCTTCAAATATTTTCTTGGGTCCTTTCTCTCTCTCTTCTTCTGGGACCCCTATAATGCGAATGTTGCTGCGTTTAATGTTGTCCCAGAGGGCTCTTAGGCTCTCTTCATTTCTTTCTTTCTTTCTTTTTTTTTTTTATAATTCTGTATTTTAATTTATTTTTTATTAATTTATTTTTGGCTACATTGGGTCTTCGTTGCTGCACGCAAGCTTTCTCTAGTTGGGGCGAGCAGGGGCTACTCTTTGTTGTAGTGCGTGGGCTTCTCATTGCGGTGGCTTCTCTTGTTGCGGACCACGGGCTCTAGGCGCGCGGGCTTCAGTAGTTGTCGCACGCGGGCTCAGTAGTTGTGGTTCACAGGCTCTAGAGCGCAGGCTCAGTAGTTGTGGTACATGGGCTTAGTTGCTCCGCGGCATGTGGGATCTTCCCAGACCAGAGCTCAAACCCGTGTCCCCTGCATTGGCAGGCGGATTCTTAACCACTGAGCCACCAGGGAAGCCCTGTCTTCATTTCTTTTCATTCTTTTTTCTTTATTCTGTTCCATGGCAGTGAATTCCACCATTCTGTCTTCCAGGTCACTTATCTGTTCTTCTGCCTCAGTTATTCTGCTATTGATTCCTTGTAGTGTATTTTTCATTTCAGTTACTGTACTGTTCATCTCTGTGTGTTTGTTCTTTTAATTCTTCTAGGTGTTTTTTATTTAATTCTTCCAGGACTTTGTTAAATATCTCTTGCATCTTCTTGATCTTTGCCTCCATTCTTTTTCCAAGGTCCTATATCACCTTCACTATCACTATTCTTAATTCTTTTTCTGGAAGGTTACCTATCTTCACTTCATTTAATTGTTTTTCTGAGGTTTTATCTGTTCCTTCATCTGGTACATAGCCCTCTGCCTTTTCATTTTGTCTCTCTTTCTGTGAATGTGGTTTTCCTTCCACAGGCTGCAGGATTGTCATTCTTCCTGCTTCTGCTGACTGGCCTCTGGTGGATGGGGCTATCTAAGAGGCTTGTGCAAGCTTCCTGATGGGAGGGACTGGTGGTGGGTAGAGCTGGGTATTGTTCTGGTGGGCAGAGCTCAGTAAAACTTTAATCCGTTTGTCTGCTGATGGGTGGGGCTGAGTTCCCTCCCTTTGGTTGTATGGGCTGAGGCAACTCAGCACTGGAGGCTACAGGCTCTTTGGTGGGGCTATATGGCGGACTCCAGCAGGGCTCACGCCAATGAGTACTTCCCAGAATTTCTGCTGCCAGTATCCTTGTCCTCATGGTGAGAAACAGCTACCCCCCGCCTCTGCAGGAGACCCTCTAACACTAGCAGGTACATCTAGTTCAGTCTCCTGTGGGGTCATTGCTCCTTCCTCTGGGTCCTGATGTGCACATTACTTTGTGTATGCCCTCCAAGAGTGGAGACGCCAGTTTCCCCCAGTCCTGTCAGTCATGCAATCAAATCCTGCTAGCCTTCAAAGTCTGATTCACTGGGAATTCCTCCTCCCATTGCCAGATCCCCAGGTTTGGAAGCCTAACGTGGGGCTCACAACCTTCACTCCAGTGGGTGGACTTCTGTGGTATAATCGTTATCCAGTTTGTGAGTCACCACCCAGTGGTTATGGGATTTGATTTTATTGTGATTGCACCCCTCCTCCCATCTCATTGTGGTTTCTCTTTTGTATTTGGATGTGGGGTATCTTTTTTGGTGAGTTTCAGCGTCTTCCTGATGATGATTGTTCAGCAGTTAGTTATGATTCTGGTGCTCTCATAAGAGGGAGTGAGTGCAAGTCCTTCTACTCTGCCATCTTGAACCAATTTACACGTGTGCAATTTTTTGCTAAGATGGATCCCACTGCAGAGGTCTGTGGGTGCATGTCCACACTTATTATGGGGTGGCACCTCCTTCCTTTTTGACCCCCAAGTAGCCTTCCTGCACATGTGCAGACAGGGAAATTTTCTTTGACCTCAGCAGTGGTCATCTTATCTCTTTACTTCAGCAGAGCTCAGCTTCTGCCATTACCTTTGTCCTTGGAGTGTCTGGGTGAGAACAAAGCTTTAATTTTACTCTACTTGACAAACACAGCTGTTTGTCCCAGGGGCCCATCTATCTTCTACCTCACCCCCACTTGGGCCCTAGCCCAGACAAAGCCCCCTGCCTTAGCAGGGAGGGTTCTTTTTCCATTCAGATTTACACAGCCAATAACAAAATGGATGCTAAGACTGAAATAGCACAGGCTTTAATCAATGGCCAGAGAATGGAGAAGTAGGAACTTAGTTTGAAAATCAACTTCTCCTTGCAAGACCACCAGAATCACAACTAACTGCTGAACAACCATTGACAGGAAGACACCGGAACTAACCAAAAAAGATACCCCACATCCAAAGACAAAGGAGAGGCCAGAATGAGATGGTAGGAGTGGCACAATTACAATAAAATCAAATGCCATAACTCCTGGGTGGGTGACTCACAAACTGGAGAACATATACCACAGAAGACCACCCACTGGATTGAAGGTTCTGAGCCCACATCAGGCTTCTGAACTTTGGGGTCTGGCAATGGGAGGAGGAATTCCTAGAGAATCAGACTTTGAAGGCTAGTGGGATTTGATTGCAGGACAATGACAGGACTGGGGGAAACAGAGACTCCACTCTTGAGGGCACACACAAAGTAATGTGTGCATTGGGACCCAGGGGAAGGAGCAGTGACCCCATAGAGACTGAACCAGACCTACCTCCTAGTGTTGGAGGGTCTCCTGAAGAGGTGGGCTGTGGCTGTGTCTCACAGAGAGGACAGGGACACTGGCAGCAGAAGTTATAGGAAGTACTCCTTGGTGTGAGCCCTCCCAGAGTCCTCAATTAGCCCCACCAAAGAGCCCGGGTAGGCTCCAGTGTTGGGTCACCTCAGGCCAAACAACCAACAGGGAGGGGACCCACCCAGCCCCGCCCATCAGCAGACAAGCAGATTAAAGTTTTACTGAGCTCTGCCCACCAGAGCAACAGCCAGCTCTACCCACCACTGTTCCTCCCATCAGGACACTTTCATAAGTCTCTTAGATAGCCTCATCCACCAGAGGGCAGACAGCAAAGCAAGAAGAACTACAATCCTGCAGCCTGTGGAACAAAAACCACATTCACAAAGAGATAGACAAGATGAAAAGGCAGAGGGCTATGTACCAGATGAAGGAACAAGATAAAACCCCAGAAAAACAACTAAATGAAGTGGAGATAGGCAAACTTCCAGAACAAGAATTCAGAATAGTGATAGTGAAGATGATCCAGGACCTCGGAAAAAGCATGGAGGCAAAGATCGAGAAGATGCAAGAAATGTTTAACAAAGATCTAGAAGAATTAAAGAACAACGAAACAGAGATGAACAATACAATAACAAATGAAAAATACACTAGAAGGAATCAATTGCAGAATAATTGTGGCAGAAGGACGGATAAGTGACCTGGAAGACAGAATGGTGGAATTCACTGCTGTGGAACAGAATAAAGAAAAAAGAATGAAAAGAACTGAAGACAGCCTAAGAGACCTCTGGGACAACATTAAATGCAACAACATTCACATAATAGGGGTCCCAGATGGAGAAGAGAGAGAGAAAGGACCTGAGAAATAATTGAAGAGATTATAGTTGAAAATTTCCCTAACATGGGAAAGGAAATAGCCACCCAAGTCCAGGAAGCATAGAGAGTCCCATACAGGATAAACCCAAGAAGAAACACGCCAAGACACATAGTAATCAAATTGATAAAAATTAAAGAGAAAGAAAAACTATTGAGAGCAGCAAGAGAAAAATGACAAATAACATAGAAGGGAACTCCCTTAAGGGTATCAGCTGATTTCTCAGCAGAAACTCTACAACCCAGAAGGGAGTGGCATGATATACTTAAAGTGATGAAAGTGACGACCCTACAACCAAGATTACCCTACCCAGCAAGGATCTCATTCAGATTCGATGGAGAAAGCAAAAGCTTTACAGACAAGCAAAAGCTAAGAGAATTCAGCACCACCAAACAAGCTCTACGACAATGCTAAAGGAAATTCTCTAAGTGGGAAACACAAAAGAAGAAAAGGACCTACAAAAAAACCCAAAACAATTAAGAAAATGGTAATAGGAACATATATATCGATAATTACCTTAAACGTGAATGGATTAAATGCTCCAACCAAAAGACACAGGCTCGCTGAATGGATACAAAAACAAGACCCATATATATGCTGTCTACAAGAGACCCACCTCAGACCTATGGACACATACAGACTGAAAGTGAGAGGATGGAAGAAGGTATTCCACACAAATGGAAATCAAAAGAAAACTGGAATAGCAGTACTCATATCCGATAAAATAGACTTTAAAATAGAGAATGTTACAAGAGACAAGGAAGGACACTACATAATGATCAAGGGATCGATCCAAGAAGAAGATATAACAATTATAAATATATATGCACCCAACATAGGAGCACCTCAATACATAAGGCAACTGCTAACAACTCTAAAAGAGGAAATCGACAGTAACACAATAATAATGGGGGACATTGACACCTCACTTACACCAATGGACAGTTCATCCAGTCAGAAAATTAATAAGGAAACACAAGCTTTAAATGACACAATAGAGCAGATAGACTTAATTGATATTTATAGGACATTCCATCCCAAAACAGCAGATTACACTTTCTTATCAACTACACATGGACCATTCTCCAGGATAGATCACATCTTGGGTCACAAATCTAGCCTCAGTAAATTTACGAAAATTGAAATCGTATCAAGCATCTTTTCTGACCACAATGCTATGAAATTAGAAATCAATTACAGGGGAGAAAACGTAAAAAACACAAACACATGGTGGCTAAACAATACGTTACTAAATAACCAAGAGATCAGTAAAAAAATCAAAGAGGGAATCAAAAAATACCTAGAGACAAATGACAATGAAAACATGATGATCAAAAACCTATGGGATGTAGCAAAAGCAGTTCTAAGAGGGAAGGTTATCGCTATACAAGCCTACCTCAAGAAACAAGAAAAATCTCAAATAAACAATCTAACCTTACACCTAAAGGAACTAGAGAAAGGAGAACAAACAAAAACCAAAATTAGTAGAAGGAAGGAAATCATAAAGATCAGAGCAGAAATAAATGAAATAGAAACAACGAAAACAATAGCAAAGATCAATAAATCTGAAAGCTGGTTCTTTGAGAAGATAAACAAAATTGATAAACCTTTAGCCAGACTCATCAAGAAAAAGAGGGAGAGGACTCAAATCAATAAAATTAGAAATGAAAAAGGAGAAGTTACAACAGACACTGCAGAAATACAAAGCATCCTAAGAGGCTACTACAAGCAACTCTATGCCAATGAATGGACAACCTGGAAGAAATGGACAAATTCTTAGAAAGGTGTAAATTTCCAAGACTGAACCAGGAAGAAATGGAAAATATGAACAGACAAATCACAAGTAATGAAATTGAAACTGTGATTAAAATTCTTCCAACAGGGGCTTCCCTGGTGGTGCAGTGGTTGAGAGTCCACCTGCCAATGCGGGGGACGCGGGTTCGTGCCCTAGTCCAGGAAGATCCCACATGCCGCGGAGTGGCTAGGCCCATGAGCCATGGCCATGGGGCCTGCGCGTCCGGAGCCTGTGCTCCGCAGTGGGATAGGCCACAACAGTAAGAGACGCACGTACCGCAAAAAAAAGAAAATTCTTCCAACAAACAAAAGTCCAGGACCAGAAGGCTTCACAGGTGAATTCTATCAGACATTTAGAGATGAGCTAACACCATCCTTCTCAAACTCTTCCAAAAATTTGCAAAGAAGCAACATTCCCAATCTCATTCTATGAGGCCACCATCACCCTGATACCAAAACCAGACAAAGATACTACAAAAAAAGAAAATTACAGACCAATATCACTGATGAATATAGATTCAAAAATCCTCGACAAAATACTAGCAAACAGAATCAAACAACACATTAAAAAAGATCATACACCATCATCAAGTAGGATTTATCCCAGGGATGCAAGGATTCTTCAATACATGCAAATCAATCAATGTGATACAACATATTAACAAATTGAAGAATAAAAACCATATATGATCATCTCAGTAGATGCAGAAAAAGCTTTTGGCAAAATTCAACACCCATATATGATAAAAACTCTCCAGAAAGTGGGCATAGAGAGAACCCACCTCCACATAATAAAGGCCATATACAACAAACCCACAGCAACCATCATTCTCAATGGTGAATAACTGAAAACATTTCCTCTAAGGTCAGGAACAAGACAAGGATGTTCACTCTCACCACTATTATTCAACATAATTTTGGAATTCCTCCCCATGGCAATCAGGGAAGAAAAAGTAATAAAAGGAATACAAATTGGAAAAGAAGAAGTGAAACTGTCACTGTTTGCACATGACATGATACTATACATAGATAATCCTAAAGATGCCACCAGAAAACTACTAGAGCTAATCAATGAATTTGGTAAAGTTGCAGGATACAAAATTAATGCACAGAAATCTCTTGCATTCCTATACACTAATGATGAAAAATCTGAAAGAGAAATTAAGGAAACACTCCCATTTACCATTGCAACAAAATGAATAAAATACCTAGGAATAAACCTACCTAGGGAGACAAAAGACCTGTATGCAGAAAACTATAAGACACTGATGAAAGAAATTAAAGATGATACCAACAAATCAAAAGATATACCATGTTTTTGGATTGGAAGAATCAATATTATGAAAATGACTATACTATCCAAAGCAATCTACAGATTCAATGCAATCCCTATCAAATTACCAATGGCATTCTCTATGGAACTAGAACAAAAAATCTTAAAATTAGTGTGGAGACACAAAAGACCCCGAATAGCCAAAACAGGCTTGAGGAAAAAATACGGAGCTGGAGGAATCAGACTCCCTGACTTCAGACTATACTACAAAGCTACAGTAAGCAAGACAATATGGTACTGGCACAAAAACAGAAATATATATCAATGGAACAGGGTAGAAAGCCCAGAGATAAGCCCACGCACCTATGGTCAACTAATCTATGACAAAGGAGGCAAAGATATACAATGGAGAAAAGGCAGTCTCTTCAATAAGTGGTGCTGGGAAAACTGGACAGCTACATGTAAAAGAATGAAATTAGAACACTCCCTAACACCATACACAAAAATAAACTCAAAATGGATTAGACACCTAAATGTAAGACCGGACACTAAAACTCTCAGAGGAAAACATAGGAAGTACACCCTTTGACATAAATCACAGCAAGATCTTTTTTGATCTGCCTGCTAGAGTACTGGAAATAAAAACCAAAATAAACAAATAGGACCTAATGAAACTTAAAAGCTTTTGCACAGCAAAGGAAACCATAAACAAGATGAAAAGCCAACCCTCTGAATGGGAGAAAATATTTGCAAACAAATCAACAGACAAAGGATTAATCTCCAAAATATATAAACAGCTCATGTAGCTCAATATTAAAAAAACAAACAACCTAATCCAAAAATGGGCAGAAGACCTAAATAGACATTTCTCCAAAGAAGACATACAGATGGCCAAGAAGCACATGAAAAGCTGCTCACCATCATTAATTATTAGAGAAATGCAAATCAAAACTACAATGAGGTATCACCTCACACTGGTTAGAATGGGCATCATCAGAAAATCTACAAACAACAATGTTGGAGATGGTGTGGAGAAAAAGGAACCCTCTTGCACTGTTGGTGGGTATGTAAATTGATACAGCCACTATGGAGAACAGTATGGAGGTTCCTTAAAAAACTAAAAATAGAATTACCATATGACCCAGCAATCCCACTACTGGGCATATACGCAGAGAAAACCATAATTCAGAGAGACACATGCACCCCAATGTTCATTGCAGCACTATTTACAATAGCCAGGTCATGGAAGCAACCCAAATGCCCATCGACAGACAAATGGATAAAGAAGAAGTGGTACATATATACAATAGAATATTACTCAGCCATAAAAAGGAATGAAACTGGGTCATTTGTAGAGACGTGGATGCATCTAGAGACTGTCATACGAGTGAAGTATGTCAGAAAGAGAAAAACATATCATATATTAACACATATATGTGGAACCTAGAAAAATGGTACAGATGAACAGGTTTGCAGGGCAGAAACTGAGACACAGATGTAGAGAACAAACGTATGGACACCAAGCGGGGAAGTCGGCGGGGGTTGGTGGTGGTGTTGTGATGAATTGGGCGATTGGGATTGACATGTGTACACCGATGTGTATAAAATGGGTGACTAATGAAAACCTGCTCTATAAAAAAATAAAATAAAATTCAAAAAAAAAAGAAAAAAAAATAGTAATGTGCCAGTATTACTGTCTTACTTTGATAAATGTACCACAGTTATGTAGTAGAAGCAAATGGGTGAAGAGTATAAGGGAAGTCTGTATTCTCTGTAACTTTTCTGTAAATCTAAAATTACTCCAAAATAATATGTTTATTTAAAAAAAGAAAAGAAAATCAAATTCTCAACCTGCTTGAGACACCATATATACAGGAGGGTCGAGGTAAAAGGAGGGAACTGAGTAAAGTGAGGGAGGAGGACTTCTCTGGAGGTCCAGTGCTTAAGACTCCATGCTTCCACTGCAGGGGGCATGGGTTCAATCCCTGTTCAGGGAAGTAAGATCTTGCATGCTGAGCAGCTCAGCAAAAAAAAAAAAAAAAAAAGAGAGAGAGGAATATTTATGACTTATCTGAGAACAGAGGTGTGGTATGCTAGGAACTGGGACAACAATAGTTTTACAACACCCGTTTTCAGTTCTTTTATGGGCCCTTCTGGCTCTTCCTGTGGCAATTGTCAACTATCAGGTGTGTTATTTACCATGCAAATGTATTACAATGAGCATATAATGAGGGTCTACTGAAGGTCAGGTTTTCTACCACCTTGGACGTAGTTGGTTCTAACTGGTTTGGTGGGCTCTTGTTTTTCTATTCTGGTGGTTTCCTGTAAGACTAGGACAACACCTCCCTGCAGCTGAAGGAGGAGGATTAGAGCTCAAGGCTAACAGTCTTGGTAACATTTGGAGAGGGGAACGGGCAGATCTGTAGAAAACATAGGATGCAGAACTGGCAAGTTAAATGACTTATTAGAAATGAGAAGGAAAGAGAGGCAAGAGAAACATTGAGCACTTAGCTATGCTGGGCATTGAAGTAGACCCTTCATATACATCAACACATTTAATGTGCCCACAGATCTGAGAGACGGGTTTGGTGAATTATGTTTTGCAGATGAGGAAATAGGCTTAGGTAGGGCCAGATGCTATTATTTCTCTACATGAGGCAACTACAAGCCATTTGTAGTTGATGTGAGCAAATTTTGTAATAAAATCTAGGACACGGAAAGCTATACTTGCTTTTGGCATAATATAGCCAAAGTTATTGGACAGACTGAATAAGATCAAAGTCACATTATTAGAAGGGTTCGCTTTTCTTGAGTACCAGAGGAGTTGGTCCCCAGAAGGAAGTCAATTTTCATGGTGGTGAATTATGTTAGATTTTAGGCACATTAGGCCCAAACCAACAACACCTCATCTATGGGCTCATACCCCGCTTCAGTCAAATGGCCCAGATCTCTCTTCTGACAGGGGTCAGCAAAAACGAAATTGGTAGGAAATCTTTTAACACTTCGAGAATGCTGGCAAAGGGAAAATTTGCAAGACTAAAGAATGGATTGGAGGGCTGGGTCTTCATTGTTCTGTGTGGTAGGTTTTGAGGAAGGTGGGGGAGGGGCCATGGAAAGGCTTGAAGGAGAGGATCTCCGCAGGAGGAGGAGGAAGAGGTCTTTTTGGAAAATTAGAGTAACCGGTTAGGATACCCTATGAAAACTAAAGCAATGAGGTTGTGCTCCTCTGGCGGTACATGGGTGGAAGTTATCCAAACCAAGGGCAGAAATCTCAGCATCCTTGTTACTACGTGTGATTTTGGGATTCTCCTCTGGGCCTCCAGTGAAGAGTTCCTGAGTCTGGGAATGGCTCCGTCAGTAGTGGATTTGGGGTTAAGGATAATCCCACTCCTTGGTCAGTGGATGGGCATTGGTCCACGCCTCTACTGTGGACGACAGGACATCGAAGGCACCAACTGGCAGACAAGACGCAGGCAGAAGCGACTGTAAGGCTGAATCCCCTTTCTTTCTCCATTTCAGAGGGTGACTAGAGAACTAGGAGAACACAGAGGTGGTGTTTGTGCGCAGAGGGGCTGGCAGAGTTAGTTTGCTGATGAGGTCCAGAGATTCGGACTGAGGTTTGTAACCCCAAAGCCCTCCCACTTTTCATGGCGGGTGACCTGTTTCAGTATTGGGTATGTGAGGGTGCTCTTAATGAGTCCGGAAAAGAAAAAAAAATTGTGTTGTGGTGTCTTAGTAGTCTGCTCTGAGACTTGATGCCAAAGTTTCTTAAATCTTGGTGGCCAGAACCTGGGAGAAGCTGCTCTTCTAACTAAAGCAGCTTGCAGTTTTCTGATTTATGTTTTAATGAAGACCACTCTTTTGTTTTGGAGAATTCCTTCCCAATACTTGAGTGGTCTTCTTGGTTTGGCAAAAGCAAAGACTTACTTCTATAGTGGAATGGGCAGTTGGGACACAGCTGAACTGCCCTGCATAATAATGCCAATGGTAATCTTTTAAGTTAACTTGTGAGTCCAGCCTGAAACGGGTAGATGCAAATGTGGAAGGGAAATTATCTTCTGTTGGTGACATGTAGAAGTTGTTGAGAAGAGTGGAGAGATGACCTTGAGGGGCCCAGAATCCTTTTGGGAGGCAATGGGCTATAGATGCTGTACTTGTAATAGCCACTTCTGAATTTTCTCAGCTTTATATTAATAATTCTATTATTCCCAAACTATCTGTAACAGCCAGGTGTTAGCTAAATTTTAGGGAATTGAGGGAGGAGCCCATGTTCACACTTAGGATTTGCTTCTACCCTCTAGGACCTGCCCCCATCCCCCCAGGCCAGTGCGGTGGTAGCCACAGGTGGGTAGCTGTTTCTTCTGGGGCTCTGGTGGGTGGCTTGCTGCAGAAAGAATCTAGGAAGAACGTCTATTGAGCAAATGATGAGGCTTACTAGGGAGTGCCTGTGTTGAAGTTCAAGCAAATCTAGAAGTCTGACCTTAATTGAATCACAGATTAAGGATCAAGTGCATTCAGGGATGGATTCGTGGGGCATAAAAACATTTCAGGATTCCCAGGAGTGTTGGGCCAGGGGAGTGGATTTTCCTTTAGTAAGAGGGAGGGTCCTTTTCTGTTGTTGATAATTAACCTGAAGTAGGACCTCTAGATAAGAGAGGGAGAATAATTAGCAGCACTCCCTGCCGGCTCGGGGTGGGGGGGCGGGACTAGTAGCTACTAGTAGGCCACAGGTAGCTTTTCATCCTTAAGTTTCTGTGAAGCCTTCCTTTAGTTGTGCCCTTTCCTTAACTTCCCTAGCCGACGGTTTTCCTTTCTCTGGCTCCTACTGCACTTTCTACCCACCTTTATCACAGCAGCCAATTATCTTTTAAAAAATTTAATTGAAGTATAGTTTACTTACAGCCAATTATCTTGTAATTTGTAATCATGTTTCTGCCAGTAGACGGACTTCAAGGGCGAGGGACTGTGGCGCTGTTACAGACTGTGGTTCAAATTCCAGCTGTGCCACTAGCTAGCTTTTTGACAATTACTTAACCGCTCTATGCCTGGATTTCCTTATTAAAAATGGGCACAAGGCTCCGCATCGCCTGCGGTTGCTGGGAGAAATGAAGGTGACTGCGTGTAAAATACCAGACATAAAGTATGTGAAAAGTAAAGGGCGCCTAGCAGGGTAAACGTTTGTTAATTAACCTGACTAACCTTTATTTGGTGTACTCAAACATTTACTGATCACCTACTGTGTTTCAGCGCTGGGAGGAGAACCGGGTGGAGAACCCTCTCCCGGGTGGAGAACCCTCACGTGCGGCCCGAGAGCCTTGTCCCGCGGGCAGGCTCAGGACTGGCTCCGCCAAAGAGAAAACCCCGCCCACAGCCCTTGCGATCTCGTTAGCGATTGGGCCGGGACCATCCCGCAGGCATTCTGGTTGCTAGGCTCGGGAGGTGGGGACCTAGGTTGCGCCTGCGCAGGTTGAGAGCGAAGATGCTTTCCGGTCGGGCGGGAGGAGGTGACGTGAGAAGCGGTGGCAAGCGGAGGCGTCCTGTAGCTCAGGTGACGTTGTATCTGTGGGCCCTAGGACTGCGTCACAAGTCGGCGACTGAGCTTTGGCGTTGGTGGCCGAGGCAGCGAAGGCGGCAGCGGCGGCGACAGCTCTGGGGTTTGCGTCTCGGGGTGTGTCGGCCGCCGCTGCTGCTTGGGCCTGGTATGTACAAATGGCTGGTTAGGATTCTCGGCACCATTTTCCGTTTCTGTGATCGGCCGGTGCCTCCTGCCCGGGCCCTCCTGAAGAGGCGGCGCTCGAACAGGTGAGAGGAGAGGGGCCCGAGCGCCGGCCTGGCTGTTCCCCTCCCCCACCCCGGGCTCGGCCGGCATAGCGCTGATCCGGGCCTGGCAGGCAGGCCCCGCTCGGCAGAAACAGGTAGCTGGGCGGAGGCGGTAGAGGTGCGTGTCGCGGATGCCCTGGTGACGTAGTAGCTCCTCCGCGCTGTGCAGATGCGAATCCTGATGATGGAAGGAGCTAGTGGTCGGTGATGGTTAGGATCTTTCTTGTCAGAGTCCAAGCTGGTTGCTGTCAACAAATGGGGCTGTATCATATTTTGCTGCTCTTAGGTTGAAAACTGAAAATTGAAGGAATACTGTCTTTGTGTGGCTCCTGTTTACAAGGCACACTCCCAAGTGTCATCTGTGCGCAATAAGTGCAGTTAAGTGAGACTCACAGCTTGCCCAAAGCCCTTTCGATTACACTTACTGTTCTCTTAGCACCAAGAGACAGCAGCTGTCTTGTTTTGAAACAACTGTCAAACTGTGTGTGTGTGTGTGTGTGTGTATGTGTGTGTGTGTGTGTTTTGCTGGGGAGGGAGAGTGATTCTGTGCTTTAGAATTAGTGTATGAGAAAAAAAAAGTAGGTACTTCATTCCTTTAAAAAGATCACTAGTCTGTACTCTAAAATTCAGTTAATATTTTTGGGAAACTAAAAGTTGTTCTCAGCATTTACCTGTTGGTTTGTCCCATTTCATAGTGTCTACCCCCTTCCCTAAGAATTAATCTAGAGAATAAAGTACCATACCAATTCTATACATAACCTCCCAACTTTTAATGATCAAGTGTTAATTTCATTTTTTTTATTAAGCCTCAAGATCATTGGAGGATGGTTTCTTGGAGCTTGAGAAAACAAGATGATTACTTAGTGTATGAGTGAGAATTCAGATCATTGATGAATTGGCTGTGAGCTAAATTCCATCATGTGTTCCAGAGAGGGCAAGGTTTTAACGTATTCTTTCTACCTTTCTGTAGGGTTGATATAAGGATCATTTGACAACAAGTTGTAAAGTACCTAGAATGATGCTTAGGGTATATAAGGGTAGTGTTTGTATATTCTGACCCAAGGGCCTTGTGCAGAGGCTGGTGTGTGATAGGCACTTGGTACATATTTATTGAATAAGGAAATGTGAATTTCCTCTTCCCTGTCCTTTATTTTTACTGCGAATCTCTGCTGGTCAGGGAAATAGTGGCTTGTAGATCAAACTCCTGGTCTTTACCACATCCTTTATCTAAAACAACTCTTTTAAATGTAAGCCATTTTTCAGTCCAGATGAAGATAGGAAGTCTTGTTGGGATGTTTAAAGTTATGAACTGAATGGTATTCTCCTGGGATTTATTCTGTTCAGTTTTTTGTAAATATGATCATTCATAATCATCTTTAGAAGGATGATTATACCATGAACTTTTAACATTCTTGAGGTATAGGTCCAAAAATTTCCTGAATTTCCAAATTCTTTGTTATCACTGTAATATAGTTTCCATGATAAAAATGAGGTTAAATATAACACCTTTTTCTGGCTGAGAACTATCTTTTGAGGCTTCTTGTATTGTCTACTTCTATCTGAAGTAGAAAGTGACTTTTTTTGGGGAGGGTGTCATCTTTCAAAAGGATATTATTTGTTCTTAAATCATTTCTGGAGAGAAAAGGAATAGCATGGTCCTAAGCTTTTACCTATATTCATTTACTAGTTAAGTGATTTCTGACCAGTTTCCTGTTTGTACTTTAGCCAGACTACAGATTATTATGTAATAGGGGGTTTTGGATCTCATATAGTTGAAACCATAGTGTTACATCCTCAAATGATAAAGGCCTACTTATAGCATAAACGTTAGTTGGATCTCATTTTATGACAAAGTGAATGGAAGGAGGTGTGTTGCACAAATAGTAAGCTTACTTGTAGGAGTGCATATGTGTGTATATGAATATATGCATATATATCTCTTTTCTCTTTTTTCAGCACTCTGCTTTCTACAGTGGACACTGATGAAATACCAGCCAAAAGACCGAGATTAGGTATTAAATATTAATTTTAAAAGTTAGTTTTTTAAATAAGAAAAGTTTATGTGTGGACAAAATTCAAAAGATAAAAAGTACATACAGTGAAAAGTAAGTCTCTTTCCTGTCCCTCTTCTACTCAGTTATCTTCACTAGAGGTAACCAGTGTTAGCAGAGACGTAAGTATCTTTCCAGATAAATAAGCCTGTATGTTGAAAGTGCATTTCACATTTCCGAATCTTCCTATAAAGAAAAGGTGCTTTTTAAATTTGGGGGAGAAAACACTGTAAAAACTACTTCAAACTGAGTCGTCTAGTTCAGATAGGTGAGTGAACCACTGTAATCTGTTGCCTCAAATTGTTTACTTCCCTATATCTGAAGGGCTAGGCATTGCTTGGTAGAAGAGAATAAAACTAGATTAGAGTAAAGGGAAAAGGCACAGTGGAATACTATAGTAATATTTTCCTCTTTCTCAAAAATGCATGTGAATTTGAATCTACCTCCGGATGAGGTAGAGTGGACATGTTTGTGTTAAGACTTCATTTAAATCCAATGAGTGCTTATTGAGCCTGTCTTACTGTTGAGCAATGTGTTCTGTTCCACAGGAAATACAAAAATGAGTATGACAGGGTCTCTATTTTTAAGGACCTTAAAATTGTAGGGGGTGTATGATTATATAGTGGGGGGTTTTAAGACAAGTACATAAATAATACTAATGTCTATGAGGATATAATAAGTGATATAACAAAGGTAGTAACAAAATACTGTCCAATTTTCTTCTGGTTAAGAGTCTCAGTAGGGCTTCCCTGGTGGCGCAGTGGTTGGGGGTCCGCCTGCTGATGCAGGGGACATGGGTTCGCGACCCGGTCCAGGAGGATCCCGCATGCCGCGGAGTGGCTGGGCCCGTGAGCCGTGGCTGCTGAGCCTGTGCGTCTGGAGCCTGTGCTCCGCAACGGGAGAGGCCGCAGCAGTGAGAGGCCCGCGTACCACAAAAAAAAAAAAAAAAGAGTCTCAGTAAATATTTGATGAAGGATCTAATATGTGAAATGAGTCTTGAAGGATAGATAGGGTATCGACAGAGAGCAATAGGAAGGAAAAGCATTCTAGGCAGAGGGAACAGTAAGGGAAATTGTGTAATTCAGGAAGTAGCAAATAGAACTTAGTGAAAAAGTTGACCAAAGAGAGAGTTCAAAATACAGAGGGACTTTGAATGCCAGGAATTTATACTGAATTCATTAGGACAGTATTTCCCAAAGCACAGGATAGATACCAATTCAAGAAATAAATGATTTTAGGAGATACAACATTCATAGCATTAAGTATCATCTGAATTATGTTATAAACTAAAAATGTTGTATCCTTTTCAGTTATTTTAAATTTCTGATTATTTTAAGCAGAAAACATGTTGATTTAATGCTAGTATGTATTTAAAACTTGTCTAATACATGCTAATCTTCCCTTTTTTAACAGGCCCAGCTAGAACTTAATATTGTTGTTTTCATTTCTTCATAAGGCAAATAAGGTTGCTTTACATCAACAGTAGTAATATAAAGTTACCTTTCACAAATACATTTGTTTAGCAAAAAAAAGTGAGTCAATTTTATAGAAAAATATAAATAAACAGCTGTATGTGGTTAAAAACAGAAAGCAAAAAACTTTGATGATGGTATTAGAGAAGGTTCCTGAAATAATTCTTGTATGTTAAGGTTCTCTCCGTCCATGATTTCCACGAAATATATATTAAGATTTTCTGACTAGAAACTGTAGAAGGGAACATAAGCCAAGGGGGAAGCAGTGGGTAGCAGAGATAATACTTCTGGTAGAGTTTGTAGAGGTCTCTAGCAGTGCTGGCCAATAGAACTCTCTGAGATGATGGCTATTGAGCACCTGAAGTGGGGCTGTGCAACTGAGGAACTGAATTTAATTTTAATTAAATTTAAACTTAGGTAACTACCTGTGGATACTGGCCCCTATATTGGACAGTATGAGTCTGTTGGCTGCTTTGGAGACAAAAAAAGGAAGAGTGAAAAGAAGAAGCAGCTTAGAATTGCAGACTCATGATCTTACAGATGAAAGGGATCTGAAGCGATCTACTTAGTCTCAGCAAAATAAGATGGTCTTATCTTCATTTTACAGATGAGGTGGGCCTTCCTGCCTGCTTTTTTCTTTTAATCAATGAGCTCTTTTGACATAATTTTGGGGCATACTCAGATTTTGACAAAACTTATGGGAAAATAAATATCACAATACTTTTTGTGCGCACTTATGTTATTATGCATTTATGTTATTATGAGTACTTCCTGCCGTTTGGAGTCTGGATGCCAATCTGGATGATAAGCACCAATCCCTAAAGTTCTTTTTCTCCCATTTATAGCACAGTAGAATGTAAGTGATATCCCTCAACATTATTAGAGGGATAACCTGGAATCCTCTCCAGTTCCTAAAATGAGAAACAAGGCATTTGCAAAGTTTGGTACTTCTAACTATAGTGACAGATTACTTCAAATTGGATTCTACTTTACGCATCTTGCACATCTTTCTTGTTGTTTAAGTTATTCCCCTATCTTCCTGGAAAGTATTTTATATCTTATATGTTCTGGAGTGCTTGATGTTTAAAAGCCACCATTTCACTTTCAGGGTATTTTTCTCTAAAGCAGAATATGGTTAAGATGATGACTCTTTTATCTCAAACTAGTGCTTTAGAAAACCTTAATTAGGAAATAGAAAGGAAATTGTAGAAAACAAATCAGCAGTGTAGGAAGTGAGAAGGGGGTAGTGTGATAAAAGGAGGAAGTGGGGAAAGCATTGAAATCTACCCCTCCCCCTTATTTATTTGCTTACTTATTTTGTAATCTTTATTTTTGGTGGCAGGGAGGGGTGAGTCTGAGATCTTCCAACACATCTTCTCCAGTAGAGGCATAGCTTTGTTTCCTCCTTAGACGTTTAGGAGCCACATATCTTATACTTCACTAATTTCCATCCTGGATATAGCCAAGGTAGTAAGTAGTTGTTTAGGACAGCTATATTGTTAACCTGCCTGAGAAGTAAGGACAAACCAGTGAGTAAATGGTAATGCTTCCTAGAATTCTGCCATACCTGTAACTATATGTTCCAGGTTGTCTAAGTTATGCCCTTATGTCTCTGGAAAAGATTTATTTTACAGTATATATTTTGGGGAACTCATTGCTTAAAAGCTGTCATTTCAGGACTTTTTTTTGTGAATCACTATGTGATTTGCTAAAATGATGGTTTCATGCTTTTGTAACCTCCTAGATATTTTACTAAAAAAAACCCCAAAATGCTAATGCTGGAATTACAGTTATTCAGATATGAGAAAAATTATTTTTACAGGTACCTTTTTCTCTCAGTGGTTGAAGATAGGACTTCTAATAAAAATTGAGAGAGGCCTTTTCTAAGATATAATTTTTTTTTTTTTTTTTGCTAAAAGTTTAAGTACTCTATATATGTATATGTAATCTATATTACACTTTCTAGGTTGCTTTATTCACCAAGTGAAAAACAGTCTCTGCAATGCTGCCAGCTTATTTGGATTCCCATTCCAGCTGACCACAAAGCCCATGGTGACTTCTGCTTGTAATGGAACACGGAATGTTGTCCCTTCAGGAGAGGTCAGTGGGGATAAGGCTTCACCGGGGCTACTGGTCTTTGTACTTAACCATTAAAGTTAAATTTTAGAAATATTCTCTTTTTAGGAATTAATATGTAGAATGACTTCTTTCCGAAATGTTCATGTCTTAATTAGCCTTGATATAGAGACCAAAAAAATGAAAGATTAAGAAATTGCACATTTAAAAAATATTTATAAGGAGCCTAATTACTAATACAGTTGACCTCTGAACAATGCTTGGGTTATGGGCCCCAACTCTCCACACAGTCAAAAACTCACATAGTTGGCCCTCCAGATCCTTAGTTCTGCATATCTGAGGTTCTGCATCCGTGGATTCCCAACCAGTAATCATGTAGTACACTAGTATTTACTGTAGAAAAAAAATCCACATTTAATTGGATCTACAGAGGTCAGACCCTTGTTGTTCAAGAGTCAACTCTACATCTGGTTTTCTTGTTTAAGTATGTGTGAAGAATCTGGAATTGTTACTTTTTACATCATTTTGTGAGTCTTCACAAATTAAACCTTTGGTCTTATTGATGAAGTTTCTTCTGTGAGGTAACTAAATCATCACCAATAGAGTGATTTTTTTTTTTCATATTAAGACTTATTTAAATTCTAAGAGTGAATACAGAGATGATTCTTTTTGATTTTAAGGTATTTTCGAACTCTTCATCTTCTGAACTGACAGATTCCGGATCCTGGAACAACATGCTGAAACTGGGTGAGGTGGTCAAGAACATTTCTGATTCCCTACCTCCTCCTGCCTGTGTTCTCTGAGTTTTGGGAATGTGAAAGGAAAACACTGATTTGGCTTCAGATGAGAACACAGATATATTCTCCCTACCATTCTAAAAAGCAAATAGCTTTCCTTTAGTATTATCTTTGAATTTACTGTTATGTTTCCTGTTTGCTTTATCAGTGTCTTTAATGTGACTTAGATCAGGGCTTATTTATTAAAAAGAAAAAAAAAAAGTGTTACCTGAGAGCTTACTCTGTCAGACACTGTGCTAAGTTATCAGGAATAGCAAAATAATAAAACCTTTAGTAGCAAAATAACAAAACAAAATAATAGAATAATAAAACCTTTAATAACAAAATAGCAAAATAACAACATAATAAAATAACAAACTCATAAAACCGTGCCTTTGAGGGACATCATCTGATGGGGGAGCAACCTTAGGTTCCCAGTTCTCATGGTTTTGTGGATTAGGAATCTCTATATCATCCTTAGACCCCGAAATTGAATTGTAATTATTATATATACTATATAAAATGCTCTGGTGGGGAAAAACAGGAAGAAGCCAGAGTCCTGAAAATGATTGTGATCTCTGCCACACAGATAAGCTTGTAAAATTTGAGAGGAAGGGGGAAAAAGAGCTTTTAGAGAAGTTGTGGGTTCAGAAAATTGACATACAGAGAGGATGGTAGATTTATCTTGTGCCTGAAGTACCAGCACTATATTTCTGTGGGTTTGTGTAGCCTAGTCAGAGAAGCATGGGTATTCCTAGGGCAGATTTCTTATATAAAGAAATCCACAATCTCAAATCGGAAATGCTTGGAGATATGTTGGGAATTCCACATTTTTCAGTTGTTTATTGAATATTATTTAAAAAACCCCAACAGGATTGAACATTGATTCAAGTCAGGTTTTACAAACAAATGAATGCAGGTCAGTTCATGTTTTGCTGCTACTGACTTAAGAAAAAACGTTGAGCTTTAGACCTCTTTGCATTTTGGAGTCCTCAGGGACTCCAAACCCCTGTAGTAGCTCCAGCAGATAATGTGGCTGACGAAAATTTTGTTACCCTTTTTTGAGGTATAGTAACCATCTCACAGGTATTAGAAGCTTCCAGGGAAATGTAGTAACAAAGCAGATTTTCATTTAAAAATACTTCTGTTTTCTTGAGAAGAAGAAACAGTTTGAAAAATTTACTCAATTTGATTAGATTACAGAGTTTATAATCATTGAGTTCTTCATGCCTTTTGTTGGCCCCAGCAAGCAAAACTAGTAAAACTTTCCTATGAATTGTTACTACTTACCTGAGAGCAAAGACAGACTAAGCTTTTCCTTTAACTTTTACAAAATGTGTGCTAGAAAGTAATAGAATTTGAAAAAATAAGATATTTAGTTCTACAGTATAGACTGCTCACAGATTTTCTTTTTTTAAATTTAATTTATTTGTGGCTGCGTTGGGTCTTTGTTGCTGCAAGCAGGCTTTCTCTAGTTGCGGCAAGTGGGGGCTATTCTTTGTTGTGCTGTGTGGGCTTCTCATTTCGGTGGCTGTTCTTGTTGCAGAGCATGGGCTCTAGGTGTGTGGGCTTCAGTAGTTGTGGCATGAGGCCTCAGTAGTTGTGGCTCACGGGCTCTAGAGCATAGGCTCTGTAGTTGTGGCACATGGGCTTAGCTGCTCCACAGCCTGTGGGATCTTCCCGGACCAGGGCTCCAACCTGTGTCCCCTGCATTGGCAGATGGATTCTTAACCACTGTGCCACCAGGGAAGTCCAGATTTTCTTTTCTAATGCAGACTGTTCACAGGTTTTTTTGTGTGTGTTTTTTGTTTTTCTTTTACAATTACAAATGGTTTTCAAAAATAGGTAATAAATCTCCTAATGGAATAAGTGACTATCCAAAGATCAGAGTGACAGTAACTCGAGATCAGCCACGCAGAGTCCTGCCTTCCTTTGGGTAAGTGTTAAGTTCTGCCTTTCTGTAAATGGAAACTTAGTAATTTTTAGGTCCTCACTCTTGCTAGGCATTCTCACTTTTATTCTATTATGTAATCTTGTTAAGTAACTACTCTGAGGTTAGTAACTTGCCAAATATCATACAGCTGGTGAGAGACGTACTCAAGTGTGTGCTACTTTTTCTATCATATGCCTATATATCATATGCCTATATAATCTGATTTTGAAAACTTTAATTTTTAAAATTATTTTTAATTTTTATTTTTTTGGTCTCACCATGTGGCTTGCGGGATCTTAGTTCCCTGACCAGGGGTTGAACCCAGGCCCTCGACAGTGAAAGCACTGGACTGCCAGGGAATGCCCTTTAAAACCTTTTAAAAAAGAATTGTCACTCACTTCTAAGCTTTTTTTTGAAGTATAATATGCATTCAGAACAGTGCAGAAATCATGTATACAATGAACTGTTATTATTTTATTAGTAATTTTCTTCTCTCTGTGTTCTCACTTTCTGGAACTTCTGTTGCTTGGATATTGGACCCTATGGATTGATCTAATTTAATTTTTGTATATATTCTCTTTTGTTTTTGTCCTTACCCTTTTTTTAAAAAAATCTTCTACCACTGAGATAAACATATATGTATACTTTTGTGGGGTTTTTTTGGCTTCATAGTTTTTAAGTTGTAAGCATCCTCCCACTTCCTATTCCCCATGGCTTTTTCTTTCTCCAACCATCGAATTCTTATTATAGAGATACAATATCTTTTCTTATCTCTCTAAAGCTGTTAATTATTTTAAAATTTCTTCTCCTCCTTGCTTTGTCTGCTTCCTTTGAGTTACTCCTCCCCCTTTGGTTTATTTTGGTTTTATCTTTCTTATAAGTTCTTATTCAAATACCTGGTAATCCTTGGCTGTCCACTCATGTTTGAAAATGAGACACTAACTATAAAAAGTAAGGCTCCCTGGAGGTGGCTAAATGGCTGATTGTAGGATTAGGAGAGATAAAGTAAAAAATGATTGTGGAATGTCCTGTGCCAGCAATTAAAGGAGCCCTAAAAACCTGGGGACATTATCAACATGACACAGGAGGAAACTTGAAGGGGCTTTCACTGGCCAGTTGGGGACAATTTAAGCATCAGATGAATAAAGACAAGAATACACATGTTAATAAATAAATACATAGTGTGGGAGGAAAAGGTCTTTATAGTAGAATGCCAGCTAGTAAGTGTAGAAGGAATGATGGAATTAGAAAATCACCATCTTTTAACTGTCTCAGTAATAACTGATATATACAGGAATTGTCAGTTGAGCTAAAACTAGTAAGTAAAAGTTTGATGAAGTATGGAATATTTACATAAACTCAGAATTTTTCCCCACAAATGACTTACTAATTATAAAGGGAAAAATAGTAACTTCAGAGTGGAGAAACCTGCCTGACGCCACCTTAACCAAAGGATCAAAGTTTAAATCACCCACAGTGGGCAAACTCACATCCTGGCCTCCAGATACATTGCACTGAACAGGACATCATCACCTAATGTAGTATTTCTGAAAAGATCAATAATCTGAATGTAATTATGAGAAAACTGGTTAAGCTGAAACTAAGGTTAATTCTACAATCAGGCTTATACTCTTCATTTTACTCTTCATTCATACTCCTCTTTAACCTGTGATTATTTAGAAGGGTAGAATTATATTGTTTAATTTCCAGATACTTGGGGCTTTCCAGATATCTTTCTGTTACTGATTTCTAGTTTAATTTCCTTATGGTCAGAGAATATACTTAGTACGATTTCAGTCCTTTTAAATTTGTTAACATTTGTTTATGTCCTAGAATATATTCAGTCTGGATATTCCATGTTCATTGAAAAGAATGTGTATTCTGCTATTGTTGGGTGGAGTGTTCTGTAAATATCAGTTATTAATAGTTTACTGATAATGTTTTACAGATCTTATTGATTTTCTGTCTACTTTTTTATTGATTGATGAGTATAGAGTGTTGATGTTTCCTACTGTAATTGTGGACTTGACTATTTCTCTCATCCAGTTATGTCAGTTTTTGCTTCATGTACAGTATTTTGAAACTCTGTAGGTGAATACATTTGACCTAGATTCACCAGTTGTTATCATTTTTCCAGTTTGCTTTATCATTCTCTGTTATATGTACATAATATTTTTCTCTGAATCATTTAAGAGTAAGTCTTAGACTCATGCCCCTTTAATCATAAGTACTTGAGTGTGTTTATTTCTCAGAATGAGGACATTCACTTACATAATTGCAGATTACCAAAATCAGAAAATTTAACATTGATATAGTACTATTATATAATCTTATTTAAATTTCTCTATTATAGAGATTCTTTTTTTCTGGCCCACAATTCAGGGCAGGATCATGTATTACATTTAATTTTCATGTCTCTTTGATCTCCTTTAATCTGGAACAACGCCTCAGCCTCTCTTTGTCTGTAATAGCATGAATATTTTTAAAGAGTACAAAGCATTGCTTTTGTAGAATCCCTTAATTTTGTCTGATGCTTACTCATGATTTATTTTAGATTATGCAAATTTTTTGGTAAAAATACTGCATATGTGATGTGTCCTTTCTTAAACCTCACATCAAGAGAGGTATGATGTCAGTTTGTTCCATTATCGGTAATGGCAAGAGAGGCAGGCTCTATCAACCAGCAACAGTGACTAGGTGAGGGCTTCATGGCTTCGCATTCTTTAGCATTTATTAATTTAGTATTCATTAATTTAGTATTCAGCAGATACTGATTGAGTGCCTTTTGGCTTAGATCATGTACCAGGATACGGTGGTGGAAGGATGAAATCTCTGTTTTCATGGACTTTAAAGTTTAGTGTGGGATGCAGTCCCACAGTGGCACCAATAATTAATCAATCACACCAATAGTTAATTTCAGTGATGCCAAATGACTAAAGGAAAAGTGTAGTACCAGAGGAGGGTATGTTGTGTAATAGCGAGCTAAGCCAGAGTTGGAGTTGGAAAATTGGGCATGAGGAAAAAGGCAAAGGCTTTCATGTGGAAGCCCTGGTGACTGGGAATAGACATTCCATAGCAGAATTCTGGGGTGCCCTCTGCTCTAGAGATCTAATTTTTGTGAATGGTGGTTGTCTGATTTGCCATGAGCAAGCTTAACCTGAGACAGCTTAATCACAGGATTGTCTGGAGCTTAAATTCCAGCAATTTAAGCCGTTTGGGAATAACTTTTTCTTTTTTTTTTCCTCTCAGTTTTACTTTGAGCTCAGAAGCCTATAATAGAAGACCAGGTGGCCGTCGCCATAGCAGAGGCAATCTGGAGAGTTCCTTAACGTGGAAGCCTCAGGAACAGGTTGTAACAGAGATGATTTCTGAAGAGGGTGGCAAGGGTCTGAGGCGTCCCCGTTGTACTGTGGAGGAGGTAAGCCCTTTTAGCCTGATCTCTTTTAAAAGCAATTTTAGGAATTTGGGTGGGGTGGGGATAAATAGTATATGTTCTGTGGTACAAAATACAAAAGGTATAAATGGGTGTACAGGGACTGTAAATTTCCCAGTCTCCCTTCTATATCTGGCCCCTATTTGACTCCAATGCTTATATGTATTCTTCTGTATATATGTAGTCAATTTTCAGGTAAAGGAAAGAAAAAGGAATCATATTAGGAAAAGGTACAATTATAGATTCTTTCTCTTTGGGTGCCTGAATTATTCTAACTTGTTTCTTGTATAAGCTGTAATAACTGTGACTAAGTAAGGGAAGTAAATGGTGTACATGTCTGCTTTTTCCTTCCATTTTTAGGGCACCTAGCATGATGTCTTCATCAACAATCTTCCCTTCCCTCTTGAAGTCTTCACTTATTCCAGGAGAATTTAGAACTATTCCTGTCTCTGGCATTTCCCCCGGACCATCACCTATTGCAATTTGCTAGATGGTTTTCTGAGCCACTTGG
Source organism: Lagenorhynchus albirostris (assembly GCF_949774975.1). NCBI lineage: Eukaryota > Metazoa > Chordata > Mammalia > Artiodactyla > Delphinidae > Lagenorhynchus > Lagenorhynchus albirostris. Next base: position 64,090,931 of record NC_083099.1, read on the forward strand.
CTTAGTTCATCAAAGAAATGTTTATTTGGGTCCCAGGTGCTCTGCCAGTTTTCAGCAATTCAGAATTGAATAAAATATGGTCCCTGTTCTTTAGGAGCTTATACATTAATTGTTGTAATCAGCAAGCAAGTAGGCAGAGAAAGGAATGGACTGCAGCCCTGGAGGGGATTTTAAGGAGAGGTATTAAAGTAGGCTTCAGCACCTCCTAGATAAGAAATAAGGGACGGGACTGAGCAGATATGTATGGGGTATACACAGGCCATATTCTAGAAACATTAGAAGGTAGTATTAGCAAGGACATACTTACTGGTTAAGTGTGATATAAGGTTAGATGGAATAGCCTGAGTCCCAGATTTCAATCTTGGATAAATATGTGTCACTGACCAGGATACCCTATGTGTTTAGGGGAAGGTGATGACTTCAGTTATGGACATTGTTTAAAGTGCCTGTGAAACACGCAAGAAGACCTGTCCCGTAGACTTTTGGATATATGGGAGTTTTGAGAAGAAGGCAAGCTTAGGGACACATTGCTGAATCTTCTGCATATTGGTGTTAGATAAATCAAGGGAGCTGAAGAGATTATTCAGGGAGAGTATGTAGTGTGAGAAGAGATAATGGGCAGAACCATCGACATTTACAGGGAGGCAGAAGAAATAATCTTCAGTGGAGACTGAGAAGATAAGAAGAAGTTAGGAGAGGGGCTTCCCTGGTGGTCCAGTAGTAAAGAATCCGCCTTCCAATGCAGGGGATGCAGGTTCGATCCCTGGTTGGGGAACTAAGAACCCACATCCTGCGGGGCAACTAAACCCATGCACCACAACTACTGAGCTTTTGCGCCTCAATGGGAGCACCTGTGTGCTACAAACTACAGAGTCCACGCGCCCTGGAGCCCACACGCCAGGGCTAGAGAGAAGCTTGCGTGCCGCAACAAAAGATCCCATGTGCCTCATCAAAGATCTCGCGTGCCACAACTAAGACCCGACACAGCTAAAAAAATAAAGAAAATAAATAAATATTAAAAAAAAAAAAAGAAATCAGGAAAGTGTATTGTCCAGGAAGGCAAGGCGAGGTTAGCAGGGTGAGATGCTGGAGAGAGAGGTCAATTGACAGAAGAGCTGAAAATGTGTCCATTGGATCTGGCCATAGAGGGTCGTTAGTGACTTTGGTAAGACCAGTTCTGTTTCGGAAGCTGAATGTTCTGAATATGCAAGTGGATTATTTCTGCTGAGTTTTTTGTGGTTTACCCAGTTTCACTGTCAAAAACTCAGATGCTGTCAAGGTCTAGCAGATAATGTAAATGAGTGAAATGGGCTGGAGTGAATAGGTGACCAAAGGGAATAAATAGTCTTAACATAGCTCCAGATTGTTGATACAGTGTTTCAAAAGAGACCAGATGTTACTGGATTTTTCTTTTTAATTTATAAAGTTGGTAATTAAAGGAATTAAAAGAACACTAAAATACAAAAACACTGTGCTGGCGAATGAAACACATCTATGAGCTGCATTTGACCTCTTAGTCTTCGTTTATGATTTAATTATAGGTTTGATGTGCTGGTAGTTATCTAAATGCTTTCTTTTATTTAGGGTGTTCAAAAAGAGGAGAGAGAGAAATACCGAAGGTTATTGGAGCGACTTAAAGAAGGTGGTCATGGAAACACTGTTCCTCCTGTTACTTCAACTCATCATAGGTAAAGATGCATTACCAAGATCAATGCTTTGCCAGACATCTTTTTCCTTATTTTTGGAGACGGGATTGGTGGGAAGGGCTTTGTTGAAAAAAGAGATTAATATTGAGAGAGTGAGCCCTGTAATTTGTCTCTACTGATGGATTATATAGAACAGTGGTTTTACAAAATAAAATTTTCTGTTAGCTTTTGTTCAAGTGAACTCTTACATAAAACTCTGACACAGAAAAGTGGATTCACTGGTTGAAGTCAGGTTCCCAGGGAGCAGAGAGTTTTTTCAACCTCCCCAACACAAGTTTCTCATGACCTCTGTCTTCCTCTCTTTTTCCCCCTCATCTCCCCCGCTCTTCCCTCCCTTCATCTCCTCCCACCCAGCCCCCACCCCCACCCCTGCCACGTACACATAGTCTCTGAGGCATCCTAGTGGATGCATCTTAGCACAGTCGGAAATCTTCCACTCTAGAGACAAGATTAAACTCATCCCAGGTCATAAGAAGTTTTCCTTACAAGACTGCTTGTTAATTAACTGTGCTGAGTTGACCAAACAGATGAGAATGGCAGAAGGAATTGATGTCTGGGCTTTTATTTCCCTGTAAACAAGGGAACAAAAAATATGTGAGCTCAGGTTTGAGGTCTACTTGATAATTCTAACAAGCGGTGTGAGAATACACAAGAGGGGAGTCCCAGAAATTATGTAACAGTAAGTTGAAGGTGAAGAAGTCACGAGACTGTCTAGCTTCTTGAATGCAGAAATAACAAGAATTTTAACTTTGGGAATTTTCACTTTGGTTGTGAACTTTAAAAAGAAATTCAGGGACTTCCCTGGTGGCATAGTGGTTAAGAATCTGCCTGCCAATGCAGGGAACATGGGTTCAAGCCCTGGTCCGGGAAGATCCCACATGCCGTGGAGCAACTAAGCCCGTGCGCCACAACTACTGAGCCTGTGCTCTAGAGTCCGTGAGCCACAACTACTGAGCCCTTGTGCCACAACTACTGAAGCCCGCGTGCCTAGAGCCTGTGCTCCGCAACAAGAGAAGCCACCGCAATGAAAAGCCCGTGCTCCGCATTGAAGAGTAGCCCCTGCTCACTGCAACTAGAGAAAGCCCACTCCCAGTAACGAAAACCAAACACAGCCAAAAAATAGATAAGGAAATTTATTTAAAAAGAAATTCAGTTTAGTCAATCAGAATGTTCATATTTTTTTCCATTTTGACTAGCCACTGTTGGAAGCAGCAGTATACTTCATGAACTATTGGTTTTGTCATGTCAGCAAAATCCTCAAACTATTTTGCTTATTATGTTTTTTTGTTTGTTGTTCTTTTTCTTCTTATGTTCTTTTAATGTGTTGTTTTGGGATCCATTTCAGTATATCGTTTAAAATTTTTCATCTTTTAACTTGGGTGTTATCATGCTGAGATTTTTCAGTCAAGGTGGTGCTGGGGATTGAGAACATCCACTTTTATAATGGAGAAACTGGAGGTTAGGTAACTTGGCTGGAATATTAGAATCAGGATTAGACTCCTTTTATCCTAGTCCCAGATGATGCTATGTTGCACCCTTTCTCTTGTAATTTGACGTTTCTGGGTTATCAATAACTCCTGTTTGGAGAAGCTTACCAGAAAGAGATAATGAATACTTATAATAGATTTTCCTTTTGTATCTGATCTTCTTCACTTTTTGTGTTTCTAAGTTCTCAAAGAAGTCAGATGGACACATTAAAGACCAAAGGCTGGGGGCAAGAGCAAAGTCATGGAGTCAAAACAACTCAGTTTGTTCCAAAACAATGTGAGTTCCCAGATTTAGCTCTATCTTAATAGTCTTAATATATTGAACTTAGTTCAAGTGCATATAAAATTGAAAAATGACATACTAGTAAAAGATGGTGTACCAAACTTTAAAACATTATCAGACCCCAGGGCATTGATGGGGTACCACCAGTACCAGTAGTTTATTAAAAATGCTATTTCAAAATAAAGCCAATTTATAAAATACCTCTTGATTATTATTCCTAGCTTCTATATCGTAGTGTATATTTTGTGAGCCTAAAATTAATTTCTTTGTATTCCTTATATTAATTTCCTTGTATTTCTCCACTTGCTGTTCACTAAATGACACTAAATGATAGCTTACCAGATGAGCAGATATTAGTCAGTTTACACTAAAGATAATACTTAGAAAGAGATTTATGCGTTTTTAAGCAAATTAATTTGTATGGAGGCTAATGTCTTTGGAACCCATTTTAGCATTTCAGTGTAAATTAATATCTTGATACTTTGGAAACCGTAAATTGAAATTCCAGCTATATGATTGATTAATAAAGGAAATGCTTTTTTTTCTTTTTTTTTTATCATCCTCACAGATAGAGTTGTTGAAACAAGGGGACCTCTATGTTCAGTGAGAAGTGAAAAGAGGTACATGGTTCAGTTTATTCTAAGTTTTCTTTGACATATTATTTTCTTTTTTTTTTTTAACATCTTTATTGGGGTATAATTGCTTTACTATGGTGTGTTAGTTTCTGCTTTATAACAAAGTGAATCAGTTATACATATACATATGTTCCCATATCTCTTCCCTCTTGCATCTCCCTCCCTCCCACCCTCCCTATCCCACCCCTCCAGGTGGTCACAAAGCACCGAGCTGATCTCCGTGTGCTATGCGGCTGCTTCCCACTAGCTATCTACCTTACGTTTGGTAGTGTATATATGTCCATGCCTCTCTCTCGCTTTGTCACAGCTCACCCTTCCCCCTCCCCATATCCTCAAGTCCATTCTCTAGTAGGTCTGTGTCTTTATTCCTGTCTTACCCCTAGGTTCTTCATGACATTTCTTTTTTCTTAAATTCCATATATATGTGTTAGCATACGGTATTTGTCTCTCTCTTTCTGACTTACTTCACTCTGTATGACAGACTCTAGGTCTATCCACCTCATTACAAATAGCTCAATTTCATTTCTTTTTATGGCTGAGTAATATTCCATTGTATATATGTGCCACATCTTTATCCATTCATCTGATGATGGACACTTAGGTTGTTTCCATCTCCGGGCTATTGTAAATAGAGCTGCAATGAACATTTTGGTACATGACTCTTTTTGAATTATGGTTTTCTCAGGGTATATGCCCAGTAGTGGGATTGCTGGGTCATATGGTAGTTCTATTTGTAGTTTTTTAAGGAACCTCCATACTGTTCTCCATAGTGGCTGTACCAATTCACATTCCCACCAGCAGTGCAAGAGTGTTCCCTTTTCTCCACACCCTCTCCAGCATTTATTGTTTCTAGATTTTTTGATGATGGCCTTTCTGATTGATGTGAGATGATATCTCATTGTAGTTTTGATTTGCATTTCTCTAATGATTAATGATGTTGAGCATTCTTTCATGTGTTTGTTGGCAGTCTGTATATCTTCTTTGGAGAAATGTCTATTTAGGTCTTCTGCCCATTTTTGGATTGGGTTGTTTGTTTTTTTATTATTGAGCTGCATGAGCTGCTTGTAAATTTTGGAAATTAATCCTTTGTCAGTTGCTTCATTTGCAAATATTTTCTCCCATTCTGAGGGTTGTCTTTTGGTCTTGTTTATGGTTTCCTTTGCTGTGCAAAAGCTTTGAAGTTTCATGAGGTCCCATTTGTTTATTTTTGTTTTTATTTCTATTTCTCTAGGAGGTGGGTCAAAAAGGATCTTGCTGTGATTTATGTCATAGAGTGTTCTGCCTATGTTTTCCTCTAAGAGTTTGATAGTTTCTGGCCTTACCTTTAGGTCTTTAATCCATTTTGAGCTTATTTTTGTGTATGGTGTTAAGGAGTGATCTAATCTCATACTTTTATATGTACCTGTCCAGTTTCCCCAGCACCACTTATTGAAGAGTCTGTCCTTTCTCCACCGCACATTCCTGCCTCCTTTATCAAAGATGAGGTGACCATATGTGCGTGGGTTTATCTCTGGGCTTTCTATCCTATTCCATTGATCTTTCTGTTTTTGTGCCAGTACCATACTGTATTGATTACTGTAGCTTTGTAGTATAGTCTGAAGTCAGGGAGCCTGATTCCTCCAGCTCCATTTTTCGTACTCAGGATTGCTTTGGCTATTCGGGGTTTTTTGTATTTCCATACAAATTGTGAAATTTTTTGTTCTAGTTCTGTGAAAAATGCCAGTGGTAGTTTGATAGGGATTGCATTGAATCTGTAGATTGCTTTGGGTAGTAGAGTCATTTTCACAATGTTGATTATTCCAATCCAAGAACATGGTATATCTCTCCATCTATTGACATATTATTTTCTTACTTTATAAACTGTATTTATGAGTAACCATGTCTGAGGAATTGTGAACTCTTCTCAGCTCTGGTAGCTGGTCAGCATATGTGGGTACATAGGTAGCTCTTGTGTCATATGTCCACCCTAGCTTGGGAGGGTGCCCTTCTCCCCTAGGCATTAGAGGTTGGGAGGCATAGGTACTGCTTAGATAAGAGCGTGGGTGTGGTGGGCATTTCTGGTGGTCAGCATCTCTAGTATATGAACAGTGAAGGCAGTTCTGTGTGCCTTAGGATTTTGGATGTTGGTTCATTTATAGTAGAGTTTGGTAAACTATGGCCCATGGACCAAATCTGGTCCACCTGCCTGTTTTTGTAAGTAAAGTTTTATTGGACACAGTCATACTCATTCATTTACATACTACTTTTGGCCACTTTTAAACTACAATGAAAGTTGAGAAGATGTGACAAAAACCATAAGACCTGCAAAGCTAAGATATTTACTATCTGATCCTTTTTAGAAAAATTTTGCTAACCTTTGGTTTAGAGGACTATATAAACTCAAGGCAATATTTGTTTACAATTATTAAATCTTCTTTCTGAAACTAGTTTAATATGTATCAGATTACAGTCATCCAGTCTGTAATCTCTCACTTTTTTTCCTCAGGTGTTCAAAGGGGAAACTATCTGATACAGAGAAGACACTTGGAATCAGACTAGAAAATGAAGGTGTAAGTAGAAACCCTAGTTAAATTTTATGTCTTTTACTCTTTCACCTGACTTATGTTAAAATTTTGGGCCCATGAAAAATAAGAAAGATACGATATACGTTACTTTGATTTCTAATTCCGTTGTTTTCTTTGAAGAAGCAGCAGGCATTGAGGATACACACCTTTGGCTTTCTTCTGAGTTGCAAGATTTTTATCTCTGTGCTATCGAGACCTTTGTAAGAGAGACTAACTTGCCTCCATCCCAACCCTTATCTGTGTTGCCTGGCTTCTTTTGGAGAATTTTTTAAAACCATACATCTTTAGGGAAAATAGTTGTTCGGCACTTTTCAGATTCAAGATTTCATATTTATTTGAAAATATTACCAATCTTCTGCTTAATTGGATTTTACATTTTCTATATAAGTATCAGAATAAGAAGTGTCCCAATGATCTCCATAGCAATACCAACATTTTAAATAATAGTGGCAAAGTGTTTACTAAGCACTCCACATCCAAAAGAATTATATTCCTAAACTAAATGCAAACTTGAAGTTTTAGATTATTTCATATTTTAGGTAATAGAAATACCAAAGTTTAGGGAACTGTTTTGTGTTAAGTATCAGTCTGATCAAGATTCTCTTTTCCCATTTGATATCTTCATAAGAACTAGTCTTAAGGCTAAGTCATAGTCTTAAGTCATGATCTTAAGTCCTAAGTCTTAGATTGTTCCCTTCTCTAATGTATTTGTTACCTGGCTAAAGACTACATCCTGCTTCTATCCTTGCTGAACCTGAAGGCATTGCGATCTGGGACCATGTGGAAGGGCCAGCAGCTACTGGTTTCCTAGGACCAGTATACCTGGCAGTTAGCTCGAGTAAAGAGCACTGGCTACGTGTGTTGAGAGTGTAGCTCTAGTCCAATGCTCTATTTCTTTTTTTTTTTTTTTTTTGCGGTACGCGGTCCTCTCACTTCTGTGGTCTCTCCCGTTGCGGAGCGTAGGCTCCGGACACGCAGCCTCAGCAACCATGGCTCATGGGCCCAGCCGCTCCGCGGCATGTGGGATCTTCCTGGACCGGGGCACGAACCCATGCCCCCTGCATCGGCAGGCGGACTCTCAACCACTGCTCCACCAGGGAAGCCCCCAATGCTCTATTTCTAAATAAATTTCCTAATTTTAGATAAATTTGCCTACCAGATGACTTAAGTTCACTATTAACAGTTATGCAGAGTCATGATAAGGAAAGATTCTTATCAGAGTTTCTGGGATGCTGGCAAAATTCTGTTTATTGACCTGAATGGTGGTTACATAGGTGTTAATATTACAAAAATTAAGTGGCACATTAATGTTTTGTGCATTTTTCTATAATATATAATTACTTTTTTAAAAGGATGAAGTAGAACAAGTTTACTTGGTATAAGGATAGAAGTGGTTTATTTTGAGTGGTGGGATTATGGGTCATATTTTTTGCTTTTTTAAAGCTTTTCAAAATGTCTTTTACCTATATTATTTTTAATTGAAATAAGAAAACTGAAAATACTTTTCTTGCTACCTCCAGGGAAAACAAATGTTCTGCTTCATGGTTTATAACTGAGGTGTCCTGTTGTGAGCCTTAGGTCTTGAAATATTTTTGTTCCCTCTTCCAGGGACAGGCAGATATGCTTAATCTACTTTACTCATTTGGGGATTTACTAATTCTCTTTTCTTTCAAGATAATGGTGCTGTTTTATATTTCATGTGTTACGTATGTTTATATGTGCAAGTATCAAACATGTCAGTAGAATATGGGAACTTTTTTGATCAGAGGAGGGGACTCCAGCTGGAACCTGACTTATCTGAAGAAGTGTCAGCCCGACTGCGCCTGGGCAGTGGAAGCAATGGCTTACTCAGGAGGAAGATTTCAATACTTGAGACAAAAGAAAAAAATTGCTCAAGCAAAGAGAGGGATAAAAGGACAGATGATCTTCTTGAACTTACAGAGGTATTGTTTCTTGTTTCTTGTGTTGATCAGAATAAGGGGCATGTTTTTAAATAACCTCAGTTATTTAAGACTTGAGTGAATGTTTTGTTTCGAAGAGTTTCTCCAGGCTAGGGAATGTATGTATGAAGGAAATCAGGCCCAAGGGCTGGTCAGTCACTGGCTACACTGATCATTAGTGATCTGTGAAAGTGGCCTAAGGAATTAGATTAATTTCAGCAAATGTGAGTAGACAGGATTGTCACATATCTTGGAATATAATGGGTTCTTTGTAGATTCTTTTTCTAAACTTAAAATATTTTGAGTTACACTGTATGGGTTTGACATTAGGAAGGAGTTCATTGCAGTTCTTTTTTTTTTTTTAAACATTTAATTTTATTTGTTTATTTTTGGCCAAGATGCATGGCCTGTGGGATCCCAGTTCCCCAACCAGGGATCGAACCCAGGCCCAGGCAGTGAAAGCACCAAGTCCCAACCACTGGACTGCCAGGGAACTCCCCTTCATTGAGGTTTTTGTTAAGCGATCATGGTTCACTAAAATGCCCCTTTCAATGATTATTGTATTTGAAACGTTTGTGTAAGTAAAAACTTATAGAAAACAAGGAAATGAAGGTAGTTAAAAATTCTCATTTTAAAGGTGAGCCCACATCTTGACTCCTCCGTTGTTGCGGTAGTCAGTCCTATTCAGTGAATATTTATTGAGCACTTACTATATGTTGGGCATGCAGGTGGAGAGAGAGAGATCCATAAAATTGTGTTTAGTGGGGGGGAGCAGTATTGAAAATATTTGGATGAAATAACTTCTATTTGGTTTATAGATTCAGGCTTATAGCTTAAATATGCATTTCTCTTTGTAATTCTTTAGAATGATGCCATCTATTCAATAAGGTCTCAGTTGCTAGACTGCTGCCTAGTTTTCTAGTTTCTGCTTACTCTCTTCATGTCAAAAGTAGATAGAATGATCTCCTTGATTCCTAATTTTATTACTTTGCTGTTTTAAAATAAAAGTTCAGGAGGTAGATAAGGAAAGTATGAAAATGCTTTTATAGTATTATGAAAGGAGCAAAGGCTAAGGAGTGAGACACTCCTGTGTTCAAATCTTGGCTCTGCCTTTTAATTATTATATGACTTTGACCATGTAACCAAAATTCTCTGAGCTTTACCTCTTCTATAAAATGGTGATAATACTTTCCCCACAAGCAGGGATTAATGGTGTGCTTCAAGCATCTGGTACATGTTTGGCTCATGTATCCCACATGGTAGTGGGATAATTGAGAGTATACTTTAAATATTATTATCAAATTATTGTTTTCAGAAGTTAATAATTGAACTAGCATTTTTTATAACCATTAGTAGTAAGATTGCTTTGTGCTCCTAAATTGAAATTATTTCCTACTTCAATTTAGTAGGTCTTTGATGATCTGTTTTTCTTAAGGGTCAGGTATTACAGAGATAAAAAGCTTTTTTTTTTTTTTTTTTTGCGGTATGTGGGCCTCTCACTGTTGCGGCCCCTCCTGTCGCGGAGCACAGGCCCCAGACGCGCAGGTGCAGTGGCCATGGCCCACGGGCCCAGCTGCTCCGCGGCATGTGGGATCTTCCCGGACCGGGGCACGAACCCGTGTCCCCTGAATCGGCAGGCGGACTCCCAACCACTGCACCACCAGGGAAGCCCTGAAAAGCTTTTTTCAATCTCAGACTTTCAGTATCTGATAGTGGTTCCATATTAAAGTAGCAACCTCTGGACTTTGTAATTCAGGACATGGAAAAGGAAATCAGTAATGCTCTAGGCCATGGCCCACAGGATGAGATCCTAAGTAGTGCTTTCAAATTACGAATCACTCGAGGAGATATCCAGACCTTGAAGAACTATCACTGGCTCAATGATGAAGTAAGTTGTCTTTTTTTCCCCCTTTGACTATCATTATGCTTAGTCATTTTCTGTCTGTAACCATAGTGGTTTCTACACGATTAAAAGGGGCTGGTAAAGCAGCTTTAGTTTTTCTAAAACAAAAACATCTTAAACCTTAAAAACATGATTAATTCTGATTGTTTGCTGCCTTTAATTAGCAATGTTTCCCTCTTCTGCATTTGTGCTTTGTTTCATCCACCACTTACTAGTCTTAAGTGAGGTTTTTATAAATCCTGGGTGCAAGTGATAAATGGAAGGAAGCAAGCGATACTTTATTTTAGATGAATTCTTATAGGAGCCAGTTTATTTTTTCAATAATAAAGGAATATATTGATCACTGTATGTACACTATGTGATTTTTTACTTTATTTCATTTGAGTGATAACTGTAAAATTTGCCCAATTGTCATCTTGTATCCTTATGTATTTAGCTAAAGGTAGCTCTTGGTTCTTGCCAATTTCCCAGTTGGTTCTTTACCCAGCTGCTCAGCCCCTGCATTTTCTCCCTTTGCCTTCCTTCCTCCCCGCTATAACTAGTGACATATAAACACATTCTTGTAAAATTAGCATGTTTCTGTTTCACATTATAAATGTAATATGTTTATTATAGAAAATTTAGAAAATACAGGAAAAGTGAAGGAAAAACATTATCGTTTGAAAGTGGCACAACTCAAAAGTAAACAAAATACTAATGTTTTGGTGTATTTCCTTCCATTTAATTTTTTTTAATTGAGGTGTAATTTATATATAGTAAAATTCACTTCCAGTTAATATTTTTGCATATTTTGTGTGTGATATAGTTACATATACATTTTCATTGTTGCAGACTTTCTCCTTGAGTTCTTTCTCTTGTCTCTCTTACTCACATGCCTCAAAAGTACAGTCTCATTCCTTCTTAATTCCTCCCATTTTGCACTGATCATTTTTTTTAATACATTTATTTTATTTTTGGCTGCTTTGGGTCTTTGTTGCTGCGTGCGGGCTTTCTCTAGTTGCGGTGAGCGCGGGCTACTCTTTGTTGCGGTGCGCTGGCTTCTCACTGCGGTGGCTTCTCTTGTTGCGGAGCACGGGCTCTAGGTTCGTGGGCTTCAGTAGTTGTGGCATGCAGGCTCAGTAGTTGTGGCACACAGGCTTATTTGCTCTGCGGCTTATGGGATCTTCCCGGACCAAGGATTGAACCGTGTCCCCTGCATTGGCAGGTGGATTCTTAACCACTGCGCCACCAGGGAAGTCCCTGCACTGATCATTTTTTGTTTTCCATCTTCTGTCATAGACAGCCCTTTTATCCACTTCCTTAGTGCCTTCCCTTCCCTCAGCTTATTTTCTAATTCATCCTAATTGAGTCAGGTAGAAATCTAGTTTTGATAATATACTTGCCATATTCTAACATTTACTCTCTTGATGTTACAGGTCATTAATTTTTACATGAATCTCCTGGTGGAAAGAAATAAAAAACAAGGGTATCCAGCACTTTATGCATTCAGTACTTTCTTCTATCCAAAATTAAAGTCTGGGGGTTACCAAGCAGTGAAAAGATGGACCAAAGGGGTCAATCTCTTTGAACAGGAACTTATTCTGGTGCCTATTCATCGGAAGGTACATTGGAGCCTGGTGGTAAGTCGAGAGGTTTAATTGTTGGAGTTTGGATAATGACTGTTTTGTTAAATGCAGGCATAGTAACCACCGCTGTAAAGCAAATATCGCAATAAAGAGAGTGACATCAATTTCTTGGTTTCCCAATGCATATAAAAGTTATGTTTACACTACACTGTAGTCTATTAAGTCTGCAATAACACTATATCTAAAAAACAATCTACATACCTTAATTAAAAAATACTTATTGCTAAATACTTTTTATGCTAACCATCATCTGAGCCTTCAGTGAGCTGTAATCTTTTCACAATAGCATCAACGGTCACTGATCACAGATCACCATAAGAAGTATATTAATAATGAAAAAGTTTGAAATGTTGTGAAGAATTACCAAGATATGACACACAGACATGAAGTGAGCAAACACTGTTAGAAAAATGACGCTGATAGACTTGCTTAATGCAGGGTTGCCACAGACCTTCAATTTGTGAAAAATGCAGTGTCTGCAGAGCACAATAAAATGAAGTGTGCTGGTAATGAAGGCGACTCTTCTGTCTAGTGAGAGTCCTGTAGTATATGTTAAAGGCATACTCTGCAGAGTCCCTTCTTAGTTCTTGAGTTGAACAACTTAGAAAGCTACAAGACAGTCTGTAGTGGAGGAGCTTTGATTTTTAATAGGAATTTTAATACACGTGGGTTATTTTATTACTTTTGTTTACGAGATGATAACGGGTTTATTGTAGTAAAGGTATAAAGAAAAAGGCAAAAAAAAAGTCTCATCACTCTGAGAGGACCACTAATGTTTTAAGGAATAAGTTTCTATGCCTTTCTCTAGGAATAGAAAAATATAATTTTATAGACATGGAGCTCATATCATCTGTGATGTTTTATGAAAAATGTGTCTTAGAAATCCATTCATGTTGGTACATATATTTTTTTAAATGCTTATCTTTTTACAAATAAAATTCTCATTTTTTGTGATGGTTGTTTCTGGATGTTGCATTTTTCCATTATAGGTGATAGACCTAAGAAAAAAGTGTCTTAAATATCTGGATTCTATGGGACAAAAGGGCCACAGGATCTGTGAGATTCTCCTGTAAGTAAAGGCTTAAAAACTTCAGTGTTGCCTCAGTGTGCCCTTTGTTAAGTGGTCTTTCTTTCCATCCTCTGGTGGATGGTAGTCTAATGTGTAGTGAGAGCTCTCTTCCTAGTTGTTAACAGCTTGACCTGAATCCATCTTTTTGTCTAAAAATAACTCCAAAATCTGATCTTAACTGAGAAATCTTATTTAATAGCATCACTGAAAACAAGTTTGTCATATGTCATAATGTAAAATATATTTGATGAGAATCCTGTGATTTGAATTAGATTTCTCTGGGATTGATACATTAGTTCTCTGAATTCTTAAGCCCACTCACTGATGTCTCTGTGCTTTCCATGATGGTTTGGTTCATCTCATAGAACCTGGAGGTAATTTTTAAGTTAAAACATGGTTTGTAGGTAACTGTTTTAATAGTAATTGCTAGAAACCTGCCTTTAAAGCATAGCCATCTATTAGCTATGTAAAGTGATGACAAGAATTTCACAGAGAGGAAGCAAATCAGTGAAATAAGTCTATTTTGAAACACTTATGACCACTGGAAGCAATTGCAGGTTCCAGTTTTTAATTTTAGTAAGGATACTTGGATAATTTTAATAAGGATACTTTAGTAAGGAAATCTTGTTGAATGATGTGAAGAAAAGTTAACAATAATTCAGTTCTTTCTTTTTTGATGTTGTTTTAGTGTAAAAGATCCTTTTTATTTATGGGTGTTTATCTTGAATAAAAAATGTAGAGAAGAAATTTTTTAAAATCATAAGATACACCAAATTGTTTATAAAGCAGTTATCTCCTTCTAATCTTTTCTGCTTACGATGCATGTAAAATGTGCATACATACATAGGTGTGCACATACATATAATCACATACTTACGAATGTTTTCATTGGAATCATACAGCAAAATTTTGTCTGTTGCTTATAATAGGATACCAAAAAACCATACTTTTATAACATTCATACTTTTCTTTCCCCCCTCTCTCTCTCTTTTTTAATATATGAAGAGTTCAGCTTCTTTGGGTATCTGAGGCCCCCTCCCTTTCCTGATGCCCCTAGTCCAACTTTTCTCAATTTTTTTCATTATCACCTCCCCACTCCAAATTTTTTTTTAATTTAATTTCTCCATGACAAGAGAAAATAGTATTAAGGAAGAGACTTTTTTTGTTTGTTGGGTTGAGCTTTAGAGGGCTACAAACCATTGAAATATCTAAGATTTTTGCCTTCTAAGAACCAGTTTTCACCTCTCTGGGGGTGATATTGCTGCTTCCGTTGTGAGCGCATGCCCTAGCATAGCACTGGTTTCCCTTTTATGTAGGTTAGGATGAGAACTGAGATGCCTGTGTTAAATTTGATAACCCTCTGGAGATTTGGATAAAATTAAATCACTCTGAATACTTAAGTATATATCACCTAGGAATGAGGAAATTCTCTTACATAACCACAATGCCATTATCACACTTAAGAAAGTTGACAACCACTAATGTGTAATAATATATGATTCATGTTCTGATATCGTCAGGTATCTTTTATAGCTTTTTTTCCTAATCCAGGAAGTCAGTCAGGGTTCATGCATGTAAGTAATGTCTCTTTAGTCTCCCTTAGTTTAGAATAGTCTCCTACATTTTTTTTTGTTTTCCATGGCAGTGCCTTTTCTTTTTAAGACTCCAGGCCAGATGTCTTGTTTTATATCTATTTTTAAGTGAGAAAAAGCAAGTTATAGAATGAAGTACTTTTTTTAATAGAATAAAATGTGTGTTTTAAAATGGGGTGGAGTAGAAAACTAGAAGAACAAACAGCAAACCATTAATAGTAAATATTTCCATAGTGGTTATTGTGGGGTCTTTTGCATTTTACATATTATGTTTAATTTTTAAAATATAATCATATATAATTTTTGTAATCAGAAAAAACACAAAATAAAATGTAAAAAGCCAAAAACAATCATATTTAAAAAAATCTAACAGAGATGGCTTTGAGAATGGCAGGTCTATTAAACATCACGATGTCTTTGTAGTCATAATGCTAAGTCTCCACAGGGATTCATCAGTATATTCCTTCTTTGCTGTTTTTTCAGTCAGTATTTACAGGATGAAAGTAAGACCAAAAGAAATATTGACCTGAATGTTTTAGAGTGGACCCACTACAGCATGAAGCCACATGTAAGTGGTGATCATCTGTATTTCAAATACTTTGTTGCATTTCCTGTCAGTAGCGTATTATTTAGACTTGGCTTCCTTCCTCCCCTTACTCACTCATCCTTAGGCATGCATTCTCCTGAGGTGTACATCGTTAGAATGATCACTTCTAAATCTTCAGAAATTCATTTAACCAAGTTGTTTGCTTTTAAGCCTTTATCTTGTTTCTTAAACTATAAATGTTAAATATCTGCATGTCTCAAAAAATTGAGAAAAAAACACAACACAATAAATTCAAGCCAGCTACTTTTCTTGGTTGGCATTAATGGAAATTTTAAAGCTCCTGTTCAAAACTTATCTGAGAAATTTGTATATTTAGATCTTAAGCGTCCGATGCTGTGAGTCCTCAACAGTCAGGTGTGCTATTTGTGAATGTGCTTTGGATCTTGCCAGATTTGAATCTCATTCAGGGTGTAAAAATGCATACATCTGGGACTTCCCTAGTGGCACAGTGGTTAAGAATCCTCCTGCCAATGCAGGGAACACGGGTTTGAGCCTTGGTCCGGGAAGATCCCACATGCCGCGGAGCAACTAAGCCCGTGCACCACAACTACTGAGCCTGCACTCTAGAGCCTGCGAGCCACAACTACTGAGCTCGTGCACCACAACTACTGAAGCCCGAGCACTTAGAGCCTGTGCTCCACAACAAGAGAAGGCACCACAGTGAAAAGGCTGCGCACTGCAACGAAGAGTAGCACCCGCTCGTTGCAACTAGAGAAAGCCTGCTTGCAGAAACAAAGACCCAATGCAGCCAAAAAATAATTAATTAATTAAAAAACGCAGGGCTTCCCTGGTGGCTCAGTGGTTGAGAGTCCGCCTGCCGATGCAGGGGACGCGGGTTCGTGCCCCGGTCCGGGAGGATCCCACATGCCGCGGAGCGGCTGGGCCTGTGAACCATGGCCGCTGAGCCTGCGCCTCCGGAGCCTGTGCTCCGCAGCGGGAGAGGCCACAACAGTGAGAGGCCCACGTACCGGGAAAAAAAATAAAATAAAATAAAAGCATACATCTTTTAGCCCTAATGGCTCCTTTTCTTTAAAAAAAAAAAAATTTATTTATTTATTGAGCAGTGTTGGGTCTTAGTTGCGTCACGTGGGATCTTTATTGCCGCGTGCTGGATCTTTTTTTTTTTTCCCCCACAGTTTACCCTTCCCCCTCCCCATATCCTCAAGTCCATTCTCTAGTAGGTCTGTGTCTTTATTCCTGTTTCACCTCTAGGTTCTTCATGACATTTCTTTTCCTTAAATTCCATATATATGTGTTAGCATACGGTATTTGTCTCTCTCTTTCTGACTTACTTCACTCTGTATGACAGACTCTAGGTCTATCCACCTCATTACAAATAGCTCAATTTCGTTTCTTTTTATGGCTGAGTAATATTCCATTGTATATATGTGCCACATCTTCTTTATCCATTCATCCGATGATGGACACTTAGGTTGTTTCCATCTCCGGGCTATTGTAAATAGAGCTGCAATGAACATTTTGGTACATGACTCTTTTTGAATTATGGTTTTCTCAGGGTATATGCCCAGTAGTGGGATTGCTGGGTCATATGGTAGTTCTATTTGTAGTTTTTTAAGTAACCTCCATACTGTTCTCCACAGTGGCTGTATCAATTTACATTCCCATCAAGAGTGTTCCCTTTTCTCCACACCCTCTCCAGCATTTATTGTTTCTAGATTTTTTGATGATGGCCATTCTGACTGGTGTGAGATGATATCTCGTTGTAGTTTTGATTTGCATTTCTCTAATGATTAGTGATGTTGAGCATTCTTTCATGTGTTTGTTGGCAGTCTGTATATCTTCTTTGGAGAAATGTCTGTTTAGGTCTTATGCCCATTTTTGGATTGGGTTGTTTGTTTTTTTGTTATTGAGCTGCATGAGCTGCTTATAAATTTTGGAAATTAATCCTTTGTCAGTTGCTTCATTTGCAAATATTTTCTCCCATTCTGAGGGTTGTCTTTTGGTCTTGTTTATGGTTTCCTTTGCTGCGCAAAAGCTTTTAAGTTTCATTAGGTCCCATTTATTTTTGTTTTTATTTCCATTTCTCTAGGAGGTGGGTCAAAAAGGACCTTGCTGTGATTTATGTCATAGAGTGTCCTGCCTGTGTTTTCCTCTAAGAGTTTGATAGTTTCTGGCCTTACATTTAGGTCTTTAATCCATTTTGAGTTTATTTTTGTGTATGGTGTTAGGGAGTGATCTAATCTCATACTTTTACATGTAGCTGTCCAGTTTTCCCAGCACCACTTATTGAAGAGGCTGTCCTTTCTCCACTGTACATTCCTGCCTCCTTTATCAAAGATGAGGTGACCATATGTGCGTGGGTTTATCTCTGGGCTTTCTATCCTGTTCCATTGATCTATATTTCTGTTTTTGTGCCAGTACCATACTGTCTTGATTACTGTAGCTTTGTAGTATAGTCTGAAGTCAGGAAGCCTGATTCCTCCAGCTCCATTTTTCGTTCTCAATATTGCTTTGGCTATTCGGGGTCTTTTGTGTTTCCATACAAATTGTGAAATTTTTTGTTCTAGTTCTGTGAAAAATGCCAGTGGTAGTTTGATAGGGATTGCATTGAATCTGTAGATTGCTTTGGGTAGTAGAGTCATTTTCACAATGTTGATTATTCCAATCCAAGAACATGGTATATCTCTCCATCTATTTGTATCATCTTTAATTTCTTTCATCAGTGTCTTATAATCTTCTGCATACAGGTCTTTTGTCTCCTTAGGTAGGTTTATTCCTAGATACTTTATTCTTTTTGTTGCAAGGGTAAATGGGAGTGTTTTCTTGATTTCACTTTCAGGTTTTTCATCCTTAGTGTATAGGAATGCCAGAGATACCTGTGCATTAATTTTGTATCCTGCTACTTTACCAAATTCATTGATTAGCTCTAGTAGTTTTCTGGTAGCATCTTTAGGATTCTCTATGTATAGTATCATGTCATCTGCAAGTAGTGACATCTTTACTTCTTCTTTTCTGATTTGGATTCCTTTTATTTCCTTTTCTTCTCTGATTGCTGTGGCTAAAACTTCCAAAACTGTTGAATAAGAGTGGTGAGAGTGGGCAACCTTGTCTTGTTCCTGATCTTAGTGGAAATGCTTTCAGTTTTTCACCATTGAGGATGATGTTGGCTGTGGGTTTGTCATATATGGCCTTTATTATGTTGAGGTAAGTTCCCTCTATGCCTACTTTCTGCAGGGTTTTTATCATAAATGGGTGTTGAATTTTGTCAAAAGCTTTCTGTGCATGTATTGTGATGATCATATGGTTTTTCTCCTTCAATTTGTTAATATGTTTTATCACATTGATAGATTTGTGTATATTGAAGAATCCTTGCATTCCTGCAGTAAACCCCACTTGATCATGGTGTATGATTCTTTTAATGTGCTGTTGGATTCTGTTTGCTAGTATTTTGTTGAGAATTTTTGCATCTATGTTCATCAGTGATATTGGCCTGTAGTTTTCTTTCTTTGTGACATCCTTGTCTGGTTTTGGTATCAAGGTGATGGTGGCCTTGTAGAAGGAATTTGGGAGTGTTCCTCCCTCTGCTATATTTTGGAAGAGTTTGAGAAGGATAGGTGTTAGCTCTTCTCTAAATGTTTGATAGAATTCGCCTGTGAAGCCATCTGGTCCTGGGCTTTTGTTTGTTGGAAGATTTTTAATCACAGTTTCAATTTCATTGCTTGTGATTGGTGTGTTCATATTTTCTATTTCTTCCTGATTCAGTCTTGGCAGGTTGTGCGTTTCTAAGAATTTGTCCATTTCTTCCAGGTTGTCCATTTTATTGGCATAGAGTTGCTTGTAGTAATCTCTCATGATCCTTTATATTTCTGCAGTGTCAGTTGTTACTTCTCCTTTTTCATTTCTAATTCTATTGATTTGAGTCTTCTCCCTTTTATTCTTGATGAGTCTGGCTAATGGTTTATCTATTTTGTTTATCTTCTCAAAGAACCAGGTTTTAGTTTTATTGATCTTTGCTATTGTTTCCTTCATTTCTTTTTCATTTATTTCTGATCTGATTTTTATGATTTCTTTCCTTCTGCTAACTTTGGGGTTTTTTTGTTCTTCTTTCTCTAATTGCTTTAGGTGCAAGGTTAGCTTGTTTATTCGAGATGTTTCCTGTTTCTTAAGGTAGGATTGTATTGCTATAAACTTCCCTCTTAGAACTGCTTTTGCTGCATCCCATAGATTTTGAGTCGTTGTGTCTCCATTGTCATTTGTTTCTAGGTATTTTTTGATTTCCTCTTTGATTTCTTCAGTGATCACTTTGTTATTAAGTAGTGTATTGTTTAGCCTCCATGTGTTTGTATTTTTTACAGATCTTTTCCTGTAATTGATATCTAGTCTCATAGCATTGTGGTCTGAAAAGATACTTGATACAATTTCAATTTTCTTAAATTTACCAAGGCTTGATTTGTGACCCAAGATATGATCTATCCTGGAGAATGTTCCATGAGCCCTTGAGAAAAATGTGTATTCTGTTGTTTTTGGATGGAATGTCTTATAAATATCAATTAAGTCCATCTTGTTTAATGTATCATTTAAAGCTTGTGTTTCCTTATTTATTTTCATTTTGGATGATCTGTCCATGGGTGAAAGTGGGGTGTTAAAGTCCCCTACTATGAATGTGTTACTATCGATTTCCCCTTTTATGGCTGTTAGTATTTGCCTTATGTATTGAGGTGCTCCTATGTTGGGTGCATAAATATTTACAATTGTTATATCTTCTTCTTGGATTGATCCCTTGATCATTATGTAGTGTCCTTCTTTGTCTCTTCTAATAGTCTTTATTTTAAAGTCTATTTTGTCTTAAATGAGAATTTCTACTCCAGCTTTCTTTTGGTTCCATTTGCATGAAATACCTTTTTCCATCCCCTTACTTTCAGTCTGTATGTGTCTCTAGGTCTGAAGTGGGTCTCTTGTAGACAGCAGATACATGCGTCTTGTTTTTGTATCCATTCAGCCATTCTGTGTCTTTTGGTGGGAGCATTTAGTCCATTTACATTTAAGGTAATTATCGATATGTATGTTCCCATTCCCATTTTCTTAATTGTTTTGGGTTTGTTATTGTAGGTCTTTTCCTTCTCTTGTGTTTCTTGCCTAGAGAAGTTCCTTTAGCAGTTGTTGTAGAGCTGGTTTGGTGGTGCTGAGCTCTCTCAGCTTTTGCTTGTCTGTAAAGGTTTTAATTTCTCCATCAAATCTGAATGAGATCCTTGCTGGGTAGAGTAATCTTGGTTGCAGGTTTTTCTCCTTCATCACTTTCAATATGTCCTGCCACTCCCTTCTGGCTTGCAGAGTTTCTGCTGAAAGATCAGCTGTTAACCTTATGGGGATTCCCTTGTGTGTTATTTGTTGTTTTTCCCTTGCTGCTTTTAATATGTTTTCTTTGTATTTAATTTTTGACAGTTTGATTAATATGTCTTGGCATATATCTCCTTGGATTTATCCTGTATGGGACTCTCTGTGCTTCCTGGACTTGATTAACTATTTCCTTTCCCATATTAGGGAAGTTTTCAACTATAATCTCTTCAAATATTTTCTCAGTCCCTTTCTTTTTCTCTTCTTCTTCTGGAACCCCTATAATTCGAATGTTGGTGCGTTTAATGTTGTCCCAGAGGTCTCTGAGACTGTCCTCAGTTCTTTTCATTCTTTTTTCTTTATTCTGCTCTGCAGTAGTTATTTCCACTATTTTATCTTCCAGGTCACTTATCCGTTCTTCTGCCTCAGTTATTCTGCTATTGATCCCATCTAGAGTATTTTTCATTTCATTTATTGTGTTGTTTATCGTTGCTTGTTTCATCTTTAGTTCTTCTAGGTCCTTGTTAAATGTTTCTTGCATTTTGTCTATTCTGTTTCCAAGATTTTGGATCATCTTTACTATCATTATTCTGAATTCTTTTTCAGGTAGACTGCCTATTTCCTCTTCATTTGTTAGGTCTGGTGGGTTTTTATCTTGCTCCTTCATCTGCTGTGTGTTTTTCTGTCTTTTTATTTTGCTTATCTTACTGTGTTTGGGGTCTCCTTTTTGCAGGCTGAAGGTTCGTAGTTCCTGTTGTTTTTGGTGTCTGTCCCCAGTGGCTAAGGTTGGTTCAGTGGGTTGTGTAGGCTTCCTGGTGGAGGGTACTAGTGCCTGTGTTCTGGTGGATGAGGCTGGATCTTGTCTTTTTGGTGGGCAGGTCCACGTCTGGTGGTTTGTTTTGGGGTGTCTGTAGACTTATTATGATTTTGGGCAGCCTCTCTGCTAATGGGTGGGGTTGTGTTCCTGTCTTACTAGTTGTTTGGCATAGGATGTCCAGCACTGTAGCTTGCTGGTCGTTGAGTGAAGCTGTGTGTTGGTGTTGAGATGGAGATCTTTGGGAGATTTTCGCCGTTTGATATTATGTGCAGCTGGGAGGCATCTTGTGGACCAGTGTCCTGAAGTTGGCTCTCCCACCTCAGGGGCACAGCACTAACTCCTGGCTGCAGCACCAAGAGCCTTTCATCCACACGGCTCAGAAGAAAAGGGAGAAAAAGTAGAAAGAAAGAATTAGTAGAAGTAGAAAGAAAGAAAAAAGGAAGGAGGGAGGGAGGGAGCAAGGAAGGAAGGAGGAAAGGCAGGAAAAAAAGAAAGAAGACAGAGTAAAATAAAGTAAGGTAAAATATAATGAAGTTATTAAAATAAAAAAATAATTATTAAGAGGAAAAAAACCCAAAAAACTGGATGGGTAGAACCCGGAACAAATGGTGGAAGCAAAGCTATACAGACAAAATCTCGCACAGAAGCATACACATACACACTCAGAAAAAGAGGAAAAGAGGAAAAAATAATATATCTTGCTCCCAAAGTCCACCTCCTCAATTTTGGGATGATTCGTTGTCTATTCAGGTATTCCACAGATGCAGGGTACATCAAGTTGATTGTGGAGCTTTAATCCACTGCTCCTGAGGCTGCTGGGAGAGATTTCCCTTTCTCTACTTTGTTCTCACAGCTCCCGGGGCTCAGCTTTGGATTTGGCCCCGCCTCTGCGCGTAGGTCGCCGGAGGGCATCTGTTCTTTGCTCAGACAGGACGGGGTTAAAGGAGCCGCTGATTCGGAGGCTCTGTCTCACTCAGGCCGGGGCGGGGGGGGGGGGGGGGCGGTACGGAGGGGCACGGAGTGCAGGGCAAGCCTGCGGCGGCAGAGGCCGGGGTGACGTTGCGCCAGCCTGAGGCGTGCTGTGCGTTCTTCTGGGGGAGTTGTCCCTGGATCCCGGGACCCTGGTAGTGGCGGGCTGCACAGGCTCCCCGGAAGGGGGGTGTGGATAGTGACCTGTGTTTGCACACAGGCTTCTTGGTGGCGGCAGCAGCGGCCTTAGCGTCTCATGTCTGTCTCGGGGGTCCGCACCTTTAGCCGTGGCTCGCGCCTGTCTCTGGAGCTCCTTTAAGCAGCGTTCTTAATCTCCTCTCCTCGCGCACCAGGAAATAAAGAGGGAAGAAAAAGTCTCTTGCCTCTTCGGCAGGTTCAGACTTTTGCTTGGACTCCCTCCCGGCTAGCCGCGGTGCACTAATGCTCTGCAGGCTGTGTTCACGCTGCCAACCCCAGTCCTCTCCCGGCGCTCCGACCGAAACCGAAACCCGAGCCTCAGCTCGCAGCCCCGCCCGCCCCAGCGGGTGAGCAGACAAGCCTCTCGGGCTGGTGAGTGCTGGTCGGCACCGATCCTCTGTGCTGGAATCTCCTCGCTTTGCCCTCCGCACCCCTGTGGCTGCGCTCTCCTCCCTCCGAAGCTCCCCCCACTCCGCCACCCGCAGTCTCCGCCCGCGAAGGGGCTTCCTAGTGTGTGGTCACTTTTCCTCCTTCACAGCTCCCTCCCACTGGTGCAGGACCCTTCTCTATCCTTTTGTCTCTGTTTATTCTTTTTTCTTTTGCCCTACTCAGGTACGTGGGGGGTTTCTTGCCTTTAGGGAGGTCTGAGGTCTTCTGCCAGCGTTCAGTAGGTGTTCTGTAGGAGTTGTTCCACGTGTAGATAGATGTGTTTCTGGTGTATCTGTGGGGAGGAAGGTGATCTCCGCGTCTTACTCTTCTGCCATCTTCCCGGAAGTCCCCTGCTGGATCTTTAGTTGTGGCAAGTGGGATCTTTTGTTGCAGCATGTGAACTCTTTTTTTTTTTTTTTGCGGTACGCGGGCCTCTCACTGTTGTGACCTCTCCCGTTGCGGACAGGCTCCAGACGCGCAGGCTCAGCGGCCATGGCTCACGGGCCCAGCCGCTCTGCGGCATGTGGGATCTTCCCGGACCGGGGCACGAACCCGTGTCCCCTGCCTCGGCAGGCGGACTCTCAACCACTGCACCACCAGGGAAGCCCATGTGAACTCTTAGTTGCGGCATGTGGGATCTAGTTCCCGGACCAGGGTTTGAACCCATGCCCCTGCATTGGGAGCATGGAGTCTTTGCCACTGGACTGCCAGGGAAGTCCCCTAATGGCTCCTTTTTAAAGTAAGCTACATGAGTTCAATTTTAGCCCTAACCTCTATATAATGGCTTGACTATCTTTATCCAAAAGCATTTTCATTTCTAAGCTGAATAATTAGAAGAGTAAGTGTTGAGATTTCCTGAGGAAAGCACAGATAAAAGAAGAGTTTGTTAGGATGAGTAACTGTGTTCTGGAATGGGAAATGTAATAAAGAAGACAAATTCTCTTCATTTGTGTGGTGGAGTCTAAAGTTCTTTCCACTCTGTGATAGATGCTGGGCTCAGGAGTGAAGTTCGAGGTACCTACCATATGTATGGGTGGTGTGCATTTTCAATCTTTTCCTTTTTACAATAATCATGTGTATTTTTTTGAATAAAAATTGAGTTGTTGTCATCTAGTATGTTTTCCAGCAGTGGAATTAGACTCTCTTATTCCCCTTAACAGCCAAAGTGTGTAAGGGGCTGGCCAAGATTAGTGCAACACGGGCTTGGGGAATGTGTGAGTTTACTTCACCTGGGCTTGGAATCCACCACCTTTGGTTTATGGTGCCTTTAAGTGCTGCTTGCAAGCAGTCGTGGTTTTTTTTTTTTCAGGACAGAACTGAACATCATGGCAAGATTTCCTGACTGGTTAAACCCTATAAAGAGTATTTTTTCTTTCTCCTGCTTGCAGCTGTGGGGGTCCAAAGCAGTAGTCTTAGTTTTCCGGCTAGGGAAGACAAGTCAGACTCTGCAGTTAGGAAATAGGTTAGTTGTATTGTAAGCATATCTCTGGTTGAACCACACTTAGCCATTTTCAAAATTTATGAATGCCTTTGAAACAATTCTGACTAGAATTCCTGTTCCTGGTAATAAACCTTCTTTCAGTTTGCTTTATATGAGAGCTGAGAGATTGAACTCTCACTTTGCTTTTCTCTTTCCTTCTAAAAAACATTTTCCATGAGGCTCACATACTCCATGTCATGGGTTGGGTTTTTATGCCACATAAAGACTAATTGTGTTTGTGTTTGTGTGTTTGTGTAATACCAGATTTAACATTTACCTTTATAATATTGTTTGTCCACAGTAATATTTAGAAAAAGTCAAAGGAGTTTGTATTTGATGAAATTTCACCCCTTCCTCTCTTCTTTTTTTGTAATTTTAGGAGATTCCTCAACAGTTGAATGGGAGTGATTGTGGAATGTTTACTTGTAAATATGCAGATTATATCTCTAGGGACAAACCTATCACATTTACTCAGGTGAGTGGAGACCCCTCCTCATCCTTTTACTTGTTATTAAACAAGATAAACTCAGAGCATGTTACCAGTGCCTGGTACACATTAAGCTGTTAATAATGGTAGTTGTGCTACTATTATTGCCGTAAACCTTGGCCATAGCCCTACTCTTGCTAGTATCAGGGTTTGTCACTGTATCTGCTCTCACATTTATCCTAGTCTTTGGTGACCAGTGGGGCAATTTGCATATCTCTGAACTCCAGTGTTCACTGGTTCTTCAGTGTTACTAATATTTTTAGCCAAAGAAGGAGGCACATCAGAATATGTAACAGCATGGGGAAATCAGGCCTTGTGAGAACTTAAGCTGCAGGTCTAAGATGTAACTATGAATGCTGATTTTCCCTTCTGTTCTGATTATTTTTGGTCCTCCATAGCTCCGCATTTGAGTGGAAATTCAAATATGTTGAGAACTCTTGAGTATTTATGTTTGTAATAGTGGATTCTCAGTCTTTTTACAACCAAGGACAACCTCCTTTAAAAAATAGTTTGCTTTAACAGACCTCATTTTGATAGCTACCAAATTGTACATATTGAATAGTAGGACTAATAATAACCTCATTCTAAGCTTTTGAACAACATGAACTAACTAGGGCTCCCATGCTGAATTAATAAAATTGGTTAGCTTCAGCAGTTTTACTAAGAATAAATATGTAATTTTTTACTACAAGTTTTGAGCTATTTAAAATAATTTATGAATCCATGTGTTAAGACTTTTTAGGCCTCTTCACACTAGTTTATAGTAAAATGGTATATCCAACTATTTATAAGGAAACTCCAGGAGTACCTCAAGGGTATCTGATTTCATCAAAAAGAGTTACAGGTGATTTTGGATTTGTCTTGCATGTTGTTGCTTTGAAAATTGGACCATGTAGTGATTATCAGTTAAAGCAGAATAATATATTAAGAAAAGCCTCTAATTCTTTGATGCTTCTAAAGAAGGAGTTATTTATTCTCTGAACCTAATCACATGAGATTTGAAGGGGGGATGTTGCTATTTGAACAGAATTGGCCATGGACAACATTTGGTATAGCACAGAGTAATTTGCAGGTTTGTTTTTTCTTTATTTAAATAGACTTCATGTTTTTCTCATAAGAGAGCAGAATATGTTAATTTTAGAATGTTTTGAAATACAGGTAAGTAGAAAAGGTACTTTTTGTGCCGCCACTTAGCTATTTCCCTTTTTGGTCCACGTTTTTGTTATGAAGTTGTTGTTGGACTCTATTGTATAATTCTGCATCCTGCTTTGATTCTCCTTAACACGTAAAAATGCTTATGATACATATAATAATACAAATAACCTCCTTTTTTTATGGCTTTGTAAGTCTGTACCATGATGTGGAAAAGTCAAGGCTTACACAAAGGACATTGACATCCTACTTTATTTACATGCTACAACTAAAGGTTGTTGACGCTGGGCACTTTCACGTGTGATGTATGTGTTACTTGTGGATTCTCTGCAGCACCAGATGCCTCTGTTCCGGAAGAAGATGGTGTGGGAAATCCTTCATCAGCAGTTGCTGTGAGAACACCCTGCTGCAGTCCCTCCCGCTGCTGGTGGTTCTTTCACAGATGGACGTTTCCATATACCTCATGCATTGTGGGTTAAAAAGTCCCTGCATCACCTCTGTTCTCTCACAGGTACTGAGCTGTTAGAAGTGCATGAAGGCCCCTCTCTGCACCCTAGTCCTGACTTGGTGTGTGGAGGGTTGCTTGCAACCCTGTTTATAAGGCCATGCCTGCTCAGAGCCCTGGACTATCAACCCACACAAGAACAAACGCTAATTAATACTTTTTTAAGATTTTTTTTTTTTCCCTGTGAATGTGGGAAATGCAGGATTTATTCTATGATTTTTCTGTGTGTTTGTTCATGTGTATTCATTCACTCACTCATTTGCAAACATAATGGGCAGTGGCTGTTTTCTCCTGCTCTTTTGAAGTTAACTCTAAATTTCTCATTTGAACTATTTATTTCTGAAAGGAATGTTAAGCTGCCCCTGCTGAAGATCAGGAGGGAAATCAGTGGGGGGCGGAAGGGTTAATTAACTTCTCTAGCTGGAGCAGTAACTGCCAACTTGAAGCAGGAGGTCTTCTTTCTTTTGAGGCTTGAAAATGCCAGGAGAAGCGCTGTGGTGTAGGGCTCTGGTTGCCTTTCAGAGGAAGTTCCACACTACAGCATTGGCACGGTGTCGTGGAAAAGTGGAACTGTGGCCAAGGAACTCTGGCTATCCAAGTGTCTTCAGAAGAGTGTCATGGTCATCCTAAAGAGACTTCCCTTTCTGGAAATGAGGTGACTTAGCTACTCTTAAAACTGGATTTGAAGTCACTGTAAACCCTAAATCTTCATTTTCATCCCAGATCTGGTTGAGTATAAGCCTCAGATATGTAAGGGCTGGCCTGAGCTGTTTATTTCAAAAGATACTATTCAGTTTAAAGCTATTTTCCTCAAAGTTTTTTTTTCTATATATAAAGCCAAAATTAAGTTTTGTACTCATTAGTATTTACATCTCCCCATTCCACCGCCACTGAAACCTGTGCAAGAAAATTTAGTACTTGGCTCTGAGGTTGCCAGTTATACAGTAGTCTATTTTGCCTATGAAAGTTTGTATTTAACTGTTTTGTTCATTAAAAACCTTACAGTGGTTATGCATATTTAATTTCAGAAAGTTTAGAGTTGGTCAGAACATATTTTGCAAGATCTAGTGCCTAGTGTTGCTTTTCTGATGTAATAAAAGGTTGTCTGGCAGAACCTGAAAAGTATACGCTGATTTCTAACCCTTTCCCTACTTAAACCTCCCACACTTCTCCTCGTTCACAAAAGTAAGAGGTCAAACCAGAAAAACTGGGCATCTGTTAGCTATGAATCAACATGTCTGCCATCTGGAGGCCCTGGCTTCTGGTCGCAGAGGCATACTCTTTTTTTTTTTTTTTTTAATTTATTTATTTAATTTTAGCTGCATTGGGTCTTCGTTGCTGTGTGTGGGCTTTGTTGCGGTGAGCGGGGGCTGTTCTTCGTTGAAGTGCATGGGCTCTAGGCGTGCAGGCTTCAGTAATTGTGGCACATGGGCTTAGTAGTTGTGGCTCGCAGGCTCTAGCGCGCAGGCTCAGTAGTTGTGGCGCACGGGCTTAGTTGCTCCACGGTATGTGGGATTTTCCCGGACCAGGGCTCGAACCTGTGTCCCCTGCATTGGCAGGCGGATTCTTAACCACTGCGCCACCAGGGAAGCCCTACAGAGGCATACTCTTGCAGGCAGTTTTCCCTGAGATGTGTAAAAGTCTTGGTATAAGACCTGGGGCCTCTGGTGAGGATTGAAACTGCTGGGCCTACTTGATGGTCAAACCAGAGGACGTGTGCTTAGGTGATGATTAAAGAGTGAGCCAGTTGGGCTGAGTCTCCCTCAAGCTTAGGCTGTACAGAGAACCCTGCCTGCAGCCTCCGTTCCTTTCTTGAGGCTTCTGGAGCTGTGCCAGTGAGTACTGGGTTCAGGCAGCGGGCACAGCCAAGAAAGGCCAGAGATTTACTGGGTCAGCAATGCACTGAATGCCTGGTTCCCACTTGGCACTAGTAGGTTTCACCTGAGAATTTAGAACCTTGGTTAAGATTTGTTCCATGTGGGGTAAATCCTTTTAGGAATGGCAGCCCAAATGAGTGATGCTGGGGGTTAATGTATTTGTATTACAAGTATTTGGAGGGGCTTCTTAGAGCAGCATTCACTGAGCTTTCCACTAATGTGATTCTTCAGGATAGCTCTTAATAATCTTCTAGGACATAATGAATTGATGAGAACAGAGAGTCAAGTTGGAGAATGCCATTCTACTTAACCCTGAGTTTCTGAATTTAGTAGGAGATAACACAGCCATGCTTCTGTAGGCACTGACATTTCTCTGTACAGATACTTGTTGGTAATAGAATTTTAATACCTAAACAGTTTATGAGAAAAGCCGCCAGCTACTGATAATTTGCTAATTATCAGTAGCAAATTATTAACATTAAAGCCAGTGAGAAAGATATCTGTATCTCTATTGCAGTAGTTTGGGGGTCTGAAAAAAAGGTGGAGTGAACCATTGTTCTTTTTTTAGTAGGCAGTCTCTCCTAAAGATTGATGAAGAAGAAAAAAAAAAACCCACAACTGTTGGTGAGCAAATGACTTTCTCATTTTTGACCTTTGAGCCAGGAGGAGGGTGGGAGGGAAACAGACTTGGGGCATATGGAAGATGTCTGGAGAGCCCCTTATTCTACCTCAGTTACCTAAGGCTGTTAGAACTTCTGATCTTTTCCTCCTAAGCACAGCTTGGGGAATGCCATGTTGAATGGTGGATGTTTGCCTGCACTGTGAGGCATTGCTTGGTGCTGGGACCAAGGTGTGGGTGCAGGGAGAATGTGTCCTTGAAGATATATTGAACTTCAGATATAAATAAATAAATATGGTGGAGAAATTTAAGTTTGTAACAACCTTAGTACTATAGTTAAGCTACACAGTTTAAATTGGCTTTTGTGAGGGAATTCCCTGGTGGTCCAGTGGTTAGGACTCTGCGCTTTCACTGCCGAGGGCATGGGTTCAATCCCTGGCTGGGGAACTAAGATCCCACAAGCCGAGCAGCACAGCCAAAAAAATAAATAAAATTTTTTTTAAAAAATTGGCTTTCGTGAACTAATTGGGAACCTAATCTCTTTATGATAGTTTCTTTAAGAAAAGCTCTAGGTACCCATATTCAAACAAATTTTTGGTAATTGTTTGTAAGTTGGGGATCTAGGTGTCTATTGCTTTGGTGATTTTTTTTTTTTAATTTATCTAATATATACAAGGAAGGGTTTGGGTGTTTGAAATAGGTGTTGATTTTATCTATTTATCAATAAATTGATCTCTTTAATTCAGTGGCTTTCAAATATTTTTGATTGCAACTCATAGTAATAAATGTATTGTGACCAATACACACATGCATATATTATGTGATTATATATGGACACAAAAGTTTTACAAAAAATATTACTTATCCTTACTACACTGATAGTTTTCTTTAAACAAAAATTTTTTTAAGGTGAGTTGTGACCACCACATTGATTTCTCAACCCACTAATGGATAGAAATCCAGTTTGAAAAACACTGCTCTAAATGAACTGACAGCAAAATGCAAATTATGTTCAAAACTATAATGCTTGAGACCACAAAAATACAACAAATGTGGGGTTGTTTTGAAATGAATCAATCTAAATCTAGGAAAACGGGCCAGAAGTTTTCAGACCCTCAATGGAAATACGTGGTTAAACAATCCTTGTTCTTCAGGTTTTTACATTGGAATTTCATGAAATATGTTCAGTAGAAGTCCTATTACTTCTACGTAGGATGTAAAACAAAGGGTTCTATGGCCCAGTGAATGTGTGTACCATGTCTTTTCCTCCTGGGGAGGCATGGCAAATGTAATAAATTACTGTCTTAACCTAGTGTGTCTAAAAACTTGGACGTTGAGCCCTCTGTGTTGACACCTGTGGAACTGTTTTGTGAAATACAGTTTGGCACGTGCCAGGAGAAGCAACATAGAGCTCTTGGAAGCATATGCTTCAAATATACATTGGGGAAGTATCCCCTCTCCCCATCTCAGCCCCCCCGCCAAGCACACACACTGCCTCCTTAAGGGCATGTGGTGATCATAGTCTGTGGTGCCACTTATATTTTTCTTTAATTGTATCAGTAATAGGTGTTCATAGTAGAAAAATAAAATACTGATAGAAGTTAAAGATAAGAGTTCTGTAAACTCACCACCCAGAGTTAATAACTCTTAGCATTAACATTCTGGTATATATCCTAGCCTTTGGTGTATACTCTGTCACGTGTGTATTAATAAGTGTGTGTGTTGTGCACGCTTGTGCAAGTATATATATATTTTTGTTATTAACAAATATGGAATCACACTATGTGACTATATAACCCCCTTTCCACTTAATTTATGTTGAACATATTTTCACGGCAATAAATATTGATATCTTAATTGCCGTGTAGTGTTCCAGCATATGGTTATAACATAATTTATTTAATCAGTATTGTTAGACATACTGTCTTGCAGTGTTTTCAGTTATTCTCTTAGGAGAAGTTCTTAGAATTAAAATTTCTAAATTAGAGTTACATGTATTTTTTTTAAAATCAGAGATAAAAATCCACCCATTAGTATTTTGACTGGCACAGGCTGATGACTTCTACCTCTATTGATTTAAGTTTTATAATATTTTTCACGTGTAGGTCTTCTGGATAAGTTCATTCTGAAGGACTTAATGTCTCATTTTAGTGGACAATTTTATCTTTATTCAACTACTTTACAAAAAACTTTTTATTATGGAAATTTTAAGATATAAACAATCATCACCACCTTTCAGCAGTTATACTAAAATGTGGCTAATCTTGATTCACCTTTTTTTCATGGGAGGGGGAGAGTCTGGAGTATATTAAAGCAAAATCCAGACATGTCTTTCTACCTAAATACTTAAGAATGTCTCCCTAACATATAATAACTTAAAAAAAAGCCTTTGTCATTTTTACACATAACAAAATTAGTAAGAATTTGCCAGTACCATCTAATAGTTCACATTCAAGTTTCCCTGATGATTAAAACGTTTTATTACATTCTTCTAATCAGGATATATAGTGGGTTGAATGGTGGCCCCCCAAAACATATGTCCGCATCCTTATCCTTGGAACCTGTATTACTTTCTTTGGCAAAAGATGTGATTAAAGATCTTGAGAAAAGGAATTTATCCTGGATTGTCTGGGTGCGCCGTAAATGCAATCACATGACATATAAGAAAGAAGCAGACAGTTTTGAGATGGATAAGGCGGAGGCGTTGAAATGGGCCTAGGCAGTGTTTATTTTTATACCCAGTTTTAGGTATAAACAAAATCTGGAAAAAGACACCCAAGTGTTAATGATTGGCTGGATAGGCTCTGTTGCTTTCTATTTTTTTTTTTTTTTTTTTTTTTTTTGCGGTACGCGGGCCTCTCACTGTTATGGCCTCTGCCGTTGCGGAGCACAGGCTCTGGACGCGCAGGCTCAGCGGCCATGGCTCACGGGCCTAGCCACTCCGCGGCATGTGGCATCTTCCCAGACCGGGGCATGAACCCGTGTCCCCTGCATCGGCAGGTGGACTCTCAACCACTGCACCACCAGGGAAGCCCTGTTGCTTTCTAATTTATAAATTTGTGTTTGGAGTTAAAAAAAAAAAAAAAGGAAGAGGCAATGAGACTGCAGAAGCAAGACTGGAGTGATGCTACCACAAGCCAAGGAAGCCTGGAGCCACCAGAGCTGGAAGAGCCTTCAGAGGGAACCTGGCCCTGATGACACCTTGAGTTCAGGCTTCTGGCTCCAAAACTGTGAGAGAATAAATTTCTACTGTTTAAGTCCATCAAATCTGTGGTAGTTACAGCAGTCTCAGAACAGTAATATGGGATCCAGTAAAATGTACACGTTGCCATTGGTTATTATATCTCTTGAGTCTCTTTTATTCAACAGTAGTCTCCTTCCTTGTACTATTATTTATTAGAGAAACCGGGTGTTCCTGCGGAAAATCCCACTTCTAAATTTGGCTTACAACTCCTTGGTGGTTTTTAACTACTTCCTCTATCCCTTGTATTTCATGTAAACTGGTAAGCTTGATCTAGAGGCTTGATCAGATTTAGGTTGAATTTATTAGGCAAGGATACTTCACTAGTGGTCATACTGTATTGTATCACATGACGCGTAATGTCTACTTGTTCCACTTACTGGTGCTAAGATTGATCTGTAATTCAGGCTGTCAGAGTTCCTATTCATCTTTCTCTTCTTGGTTTTAAATTTAATTGATGATCCATTATTAAGAGGTACAAAATGGTGATTTTCTAATTCTATCATTTCTCTATGTTAATTACCTTGAATTCTTCTATAAAAGAAAAACTTCTTTTCAACTAATTTGGTTACCCTGAAATGCACTGCAACTAGGAAAAAATATGACTTTTAAAAATTTATTTTATTGAAATATAGTTGATTTACAATATTAGTTTCAAGTGTATAACACAGTGATTTAAAATTTTTATAGATTATACTCCATTTAAAATTATTATATAAAATATTGGCTATTCCCTGTGCTGTACAATATATCCTTGTAGCTTATTTATTTTATAGATAGTAATTTGTAAGTCTTAATCCCCCACCCCTATCTTGTCCCTCTCCCCCCCTTCCCTTGTTCTTTATATCTCAGTCTGTATCTGTTATATTCATTTGTTTTATTTTTTAGATTCCACATATGAGTGATAACATGGAGTATTTGTCTTTCTCTGACTTACTTCACTAAGCATGATACCCTCCAGGTCCATCCATGTTGTTGCAAACGGCAAAATTTCATTCTTTTTTTAAATGGCTGAGTAATATTCCTGTGTGTGTGTGTGTGTGTGTGTGTGTGTGTGTGTCTTATTTATCCCTTTATCTGTTGATGGACTTAGGTTGCTTCCATGTCTTGGCTATTGTAAATAATGCCGTGAACATTGTGGTGTATGTATCGTTTTGAATTAGTGTTCTCTTTTATTCCAGAGTGGAGTTCCTGGGTCATATGGCAGTTCTATTTTTAGTTCTTTTTTTTTTTTTTTTTTTTATTTTTATTTTTAGTTCTTTTAGGAACCTCCATACTGTTTTCCACAGTGGTTGCACCAGTTTACATTCGTGGCAATAGAGTATGAGGGTTCCCTTTTCTCCACATCCTCACCAACATTTGTTATTTGTGTTCTTTTTGATGATAGCCATTCTGACAGGTGTGAGGTGATATCTCATTATGGTTCTGATTCACATTTCTCTGATGTTGAGCTTTTCATGTGCCCATTGGCCATCTGTATGTCTTCTTTGCAGAAGTGTCTATTCAGGTCTTCTGCCCATTTTTTAATCAGCTTATCTGTTTTTTTGATGTGAGTTGTTTGAGCTGTTTATGTATTTTGGATATTAGCCCCTTATCAGTCATATCATTAGCAAATATATTCTCCCATTATGTAGGTTGTCTTTTTTTGTTTTGTTGATGGTTTCCTTTGCTGTGCAAAAGCTTTTAAGTTTAATTAGGTCCTATTTGTTTATTTTTGCTTTTGTTTCCTTTGCCTTAGGAGGCAGATCCAAAATAACACTGCTCTGATTTATGTCAAAGAGTGTTCTGCCTATGTTTTCTTTTGGGAGTTTTATGGTTTCCAGTCTTACATTTAGGTCTTCAATCAATTTTGAGTTTATTTTTATATATGGTGTGAGAAAATGTTCTAATTTCGTTCTTTTACATTTAGCTGTCCAGTTTTCGCAGCACCATTTATTGAAGAGATTGTCTTTTCTCCATTGTATACTCTTGCCTCCTTTGTTGTAGATTAATTGACCATAGGTGTGTGGGTTTATTTCTGGGCTCTCTTTTCTGTTCCACTGGTCTGTGTGTCTGGTTTTGTGCCAGTACCATACTGCTTTGATTACCGTAGCTTTGTGTATAGTCTGAAGTCAGGGAGCAAGTTACCTCCAGCTCTGTTCTTCTTTCTCAAGATTGTTTTGCCTTTTTGGGGTTTCCATATAAATTTAAAATTATTTGCTTGTTCTGTGAACAGTGCTGTGGGTATTTTGATAGGGACTGCATTGATTCTGAAGATTGCCTTGGGTAGTATAGTCATTTTAACAATATTGATACTTCCAATCCAAGAACATGGTATATCTCTCCATCTGTTTGTGTCATCTTTGATTTCTTTCATCAGTGTCTTAAGTTCTCTGAGTACAGGTCTTTTACCTCCTTAGTTAGTTTTATTCCTAGGTATTTTATTCTAGGAATAAAATGTGACGGTAAATGGAATTGTTTTCTTAATTTGTTTCTGATAGTTCATTGTTGCTGTATACAAATGCATCAGATTTCTGTATATTAATTTTGTATTCTGCAACTTTACTGAATTCATTGATGAGCTCTAGTAGTTTTTTAGTGGCGTCTTTAGGATTTTCCATGTATAGTGGCATGTCATCTTGCAAACAGTGACAGTTTTATTTCTTCCTTTCCAGTTTGGATTCCTTTATTTCTTTTTCTTGTCTGATTGCTGTGGCTAAAACTTCCAATATTATATTGAATAAAAGTGATGAGAGTGGACATCCCTGTCTTGTTCTTGATCTTAGAGGAAATGCTTTCAGCTTTTCACTGTTGAGTATGATGTTAGCTGTAGGTTTGTCACATATGGCCTTTATTATGTTGAGGTATGTTCCCTCTATACCCACTTACTGGAGAGTTTTTCTTATCGTAAATGGATGTTGAATTTTGTCAAAAGCTTTTCCTGCATCTATTGACATGATCATATGACTTTTATTCTTCAGTTTGTTCATATAGTGTATCACATTTTGATTGATTTGCAGATATTGAACCTGCATCCCTGGGATAAATTCCACTTAATCATGTTATATGATCCTTTTAATGAATTGTTGGATTAGTTTGCTAATATTTTGTTGAGGATTATTGCATCTGTGTTCATCAGTGATATCTGCCTGTAATTTTCTCTTTTTTGTGATATCTTTGTCTGGTTTCGGTATCATGGTGACGCTGGGCTTGTAGAATGAATTTGGAAGCGTTCTTTCCTGTGCAGTTTTTTGGAATAGTTTCAGAAGGATAGGTGTTAATGCTTCTTTAAGTGTTTGGTAGAATTCACCTGTGAAGCCCTCTGGTCCTGTAGTTTTGTTTGTTGGGGGTTTTAAAATTACTGATTGAACGTCATTACTGGTAATTGGTTTCTTCATATTTTCTACTTCTTCCTGGTTCAGTCTTGGGAGAGTGTACATTTCTAGGAATTTATCCATTTCTTCTAGGTTTTTTGTTTTATTGGTATATAGTTGTTTGCAGTACTTTGTATTTCTGTGGTGTTAGTTGTAACTTATTTTTTATTTCTGATTTTATTGATTTGGGCCCTCTTTTTTCTTGATGTGTCTGGCTAAGGCTTGTCAATTTTACCTTTTCAGAGAACCAGCTCTTAGTTTCACTGATATTTTTAAATTTTTTTTTGTTGTTGGTGTTTGTTTTGGTCTCTTTCATTTATTTCTGCTCTGATCTTTATGATTTCTTTCCTTCTGTTAACTTTGTGTTTTCTTTGTTCTTTTTCTGGTTCCTTTAGGTATAAGGTTAGGTTGTTTATTTGAGCGTTTTCTTGTTTCCTGAGGTAGGTTTGTATCACTATAAACTTCTTTCTTAGAACTGCTCTTGCTGTGTCCTATTGATTTTGGAGCGTTGTGTTTTCATTTTAATTTGTCTCCAGGTATTTTTTGATTTCTTAGATTTCTTCAGTGATCTGTTGGTTGTTTAGTAGTGTATTGTTTAGTCTCCATGTGTTGTGGGTTTTTTTGCAGTTTTTTCCTTGTATTTAATTTCTAGTTTCTTAATGTTGTGTTGGAAAAAATGCCTGATATGGTTACTGAGGCTTGTTTTGTGGCCTAGCAGGTGATCTATCCTGGGGAATGTTCCATGTTGCACTTGAAAAGAATGTATATTCTGCTACTTTTGGATAGAATGTTCTATATATATCTATTAAGTCCATTTGGTCTAACATGTCATTTAAGACCAATTTTCTGTTTGGATGATCTGTCCACCTTTTTTTTTTAATCCCCTTACTTTCAGTCTGTATGTGCCTCTAGATCTGAAGTGAGTCTCTTATAGGCAACATATATATGGGTCTTATTTTTGTATCTGTTCAGCCACACTGTGTCTTTTGGTTGGAGCATTTAGTCCATTTACATTTAAGGTGACTATTGATAGGTATATACTTATTGCCATTTTGTTAATTGTTTTGGGGTTGTTTTTGTAGTTCACTTTTGTTCCTTTCTTCTTCTTTTGCTCTCTTCCCCCCTTGTGATGTGATGACTATCTTTAGTTTTTTGGAGGGTTTTTTTGTTTGTTTTTTGCCACACCGCACAGCATGTGGGATCTTAGTTCCCCGACCAGGGATCGAACCTGCATCCCCTGCAGTGGAAGCATGGAGCCTTAACCTTGCCAGGGAAACCCCTATCTTTAGTATTATGTTTGGATTCCTTTCTCTTTTGGGTTTGTTTACCTATTATAGATTTTTCATTTGTAGTTACCATGAGATTTATATATAACCATCTATATATGTGTGATTATTTTAAGTTGCTGATCTCTTTAACTTCAAATGCAGTTTAACAACCCTGCATGTTTACTCCCCTCACCTAGTGATTACTGTTTTTGGCATCATATTTTACATTTTTTTGTTTTGTGTATCCCTTTCTTATTGTGGATACAGATGATTTTATTACTTTTGTCTTTTAACCTTTCTACTAGCTTTTTACATAGTTGGTTTACTATCATTACTGTATATTTGTCTTTACCAGTGTGCTTTTCTTCCTTTCATAATTTTCATGTTTCTAATGGTCTTTTCTTTTTCATGTAGAGAGTCCCTTTCACATTTCTTGTAAAGTTGATCTGGTGGTGCTGAAGTCTTTTAGCTTTTGCTTGTCTGTAAAACTTTTGATCTCTCCATCAAATCTGAACGAAAGCCTTGCTGGGTAGTTTTGGTTGTAGGTTTTTCTCTTTCATTACTTTAAATATATCATGACACTCCCTTCTGGCCTGCAGAGTTTCTGCTGAAAAGTCAGCCATATGGGAGTTCCCTTGCATGTAACTCATTGCTTTTCACTTGCTGCTTTTAATATTCTCTCTTTATCTTTAATTTTTGGCATTTTAATTACGGTGTGTTTTGGTGTGGTCCTCTTTGGGTTGATTCTGTTTGGGACTCTCTGTAGTTCCTGGGCATGGATGTCTGTTTCCTTTCCCAGGTTTGGGGAGTTTTCAGCTATTGTTGTCAAATATGTTTTTTGCCCCTTTCTCTCTTCTCCTTTTGGGGCACCTATAACTTTTTTTTTTTAAATAAATTTATTTTATTTATTTAAAAAAATTTTGGCTGTATTGGGTCTTTGTTGCTGCGCTTGGGCTCTCTAGTTGCAGCAAGTGGGGCTACTCTTCGTTGCGGTGCACAGGCTTCTTCTCATTGCAGTGGCTTCTCTTGTTGTGGAGCACGGGCTCTAGGTGTGCGGACTTTGGTAGTTGTCGCACACAGGCTCGGTAGTTGTTGCATGCAGGCTCAGTAGTTGTGGCTTGTGGCCTCTAGAGTGCAGGCTCAGTAGTTGTGGCACATGGGCTTAGTTGCTCCGTGGCATGTGGGATCTTCCTGGACCAGGGCTTGAACCTGTGTCCCTTGCATTGGCAGGTGGATTCTTAACCACTGTGCCACCAGGGAGGTGCCACCTATAACATTTTGATATTGTCTCAGAGGTCTTGTAAGCTGACTTCATTTCCTTTTATTCTTTTCTCTATTTTCTGTTCAGCATCAGTGATTTCCACTACTCTGCCTTCCAGCTTATTGATCCATTTCTCTGTATCATTCAATCTGTTGATTCCTTCTAGTGTGTTTTTCATTTCAGTCAATTTGTTATTGTATTCTCCATCTCTGATTGGTTCTTCTTTATATTTTCTAAGTCTTTGTTTAAAACTTCTAATTTTTTTTTTCGGCCATGCCACATAGCTTGCAGGATCTTAGTTCCCTGACCACGGATTGAACCAGGGCCTAACTACCGGACCGCCAGGGAATTCCCAGCAATTTCTAACTTCTCACTCTGTTCATCTATTCTTCTCCTGAGTTCTTTGATCATCTTTATGATTGTAAAAATTTAACTCTTTATCTGATAGGTTGCCTACCTCCACTTCATTTAGTTCTTCTTGGGGTTTTATCCTGTTCCTTCTTTTATAACATGTTCCTGTGTCACCTAACTTTTCTGAATTTGTTTTTATTTCTATGTGTCTGGTAGGTTGGTTACGTTTCCTGACCTTGGAGAAGTGGCCTTTTGTAGAAGACATCCTATGCATCCCAAAAGTGTACTCTCTTCTGGTCACCAGTACTGTATGCTTTAGATGTGCTCCTAACCTATGTGGGCTGTGTGGGCCCTTTTATTATAGAGGGCTGGTTATTGTGGGCTGTCTGGTAGGAGTTGCTGACCCCTGGTCTGGTTGGTTGCCAGGGTCTGCCTTGTGTGGAGGCTGCCAGCCACTGTTTGGCAGGGCCAGGTCATGTGGCTGGCTACAGAAGCCTGGAGGGCCCTGGGGCTAGTGGTGGCTCACTCTTGGGCAGAACTGGGTTCTGGGGTGGGTGGTTGCAGAGCTAGCATTCCTGGATATAGTGTTGGCCTGCTGGTGGTTGGGGCCAGTTCCTGAAATGGCTCACTGTAGGTTCCAGGGTGTCTCAGAGCCAGTGCTGGCCCAGTGGTGTGTGGGGCTGGATCCCGGGGTGGCTGGTTGAATAGTGCATGGTATCTCAGAGGTGGTATTGGCCTGCTGATGCATGGGGCCAGAGCCCAGGGGCTCCCAGAGCTATTGCCAGCTCACTGGTGGGTGGGGCTGGATCCACAGGCCCCTGGCTGAGGTGCCCAAGGTGTCCCAAAGGAGATGTTGGCCTGCTGATGGAAAGGGCTGGAGCTTGGGGCTCCTGAGGGTGGTGCTGTCCTACTGGTGTATTGTCTGAGTCCTGACAAGGCAGGCTGTGGGGCATGGTGGTTCTGTTCCTGCTGTCTACCCACTGGTGGGTGGGGTCAGTGCCCAGGAGGTCCTGCGGTGTTGGCCCACTGGTGGGCAGAGCTGGCTCCCAGGGTCTCTGGCTGCAGGGTCTTAGAAGTCCTGAGTGCAGTGCCTGTGTACTAAGTGTCTCAGGTCCTGGGTCCTCTGGTGGACAGAGCTGTTTTCAGGGATGGCTCTGGGCTATGGGGGTCTTAAGGCAGCCTGGCTGCTCATGGGTGGGACTGTGTCCCCACGTGGCTTGGCCTGAGGGGACCCAGTACTTGGGCCTACAGGCTGGTGGGAGGGGGTAGGGCTGGGTCTCGAGGCTAACAAGCTAGAGGGAGGATTCCAAAATGGCAGTTGCCAGCACCAGCGTCCCCATGGTAGAAGGAACTCTCAAAAATGGCTGCTGTCAGTGTCTTTGTCCCCAGGGTGAGCTCTACTTGCTCCCTGCCTCTCCAGGAGACTTTCCAAGTTCAGCAGGTAGGTCTGACCCAGGCTACTTTCAAATTACTGCTTCTGCACGGGGTCCCAGAGCATGTGAGATTTTGTGTGCACCCTTTAAGAGTAGCGTCTCTCTGGATCTCCCCAAAGTAAGCCCCACTAGCCTTCAAAGCCAAATGTTCTGGGGGCTCATCTTCGTAGTGCACCCCTGTGTTGGGGAGCCTGACGTGGGGCTCAGACACTTGCTCCTTGGGGAGAACCTCTGCAGTTGTAATTATCTTCCCATTTGTAGGTTACCCCCCCCAGGGGTGTGGGTCTTGACAATATTGCAACTCCACCCTTCCTACCCAGCTTTTTCTGGTTTCTTATTAGTTGTAGATCTTTTCTGCTAGTCTTCTGGGTTTTCTCATTGATAGCTGCTCTGTAAATGGTTGTAATTTTGCTGTGCCCATGAGAGAAGGTGAGCTCACGGTCTTCCTACTCCTTCTTGGCCCAGCCCTATGATGTTTTCTTTTTTTTTAATATATAAATTTATTTGTTTTTGGTTGCGTTGGGTCTTCATTGCTGTGTGTGGGCTTTCTCTAGTTGCAGTGAGCTGGGCGCTACTCTTCGTTTGCAGTGCGCAGGCTTCTCATTGCGGTGGCTTCTCTTGTTGTGGAGCACGGGCTCTAGGCGTGCAGGCTTCAGTAGTTGTGGCGCGCAGGCTCAGTAATTGTGGCACACGGGCTTAGTTACTCTGTGGCATGTGGGATCTTCCCGGACCAGGGCTCGAACCCGTGTCCCCTGCATTGGCAGGCAGATTCTTAACCACTGCGCCACCAGTAAGTCCTCTTTCTTGATGTTTAATGAGAAATTGTAAGAAGGAACATTGAAGGCTGCTAACCAGAAGCCATTTTTGACTTGAAAGTCCCTTCTTATACATCAGTTAGAATCAAAGACTTTGTTGTGTTCAAACTTTTATTTTACAGATGAGGAGACAGGCCTCCAGGAGGCTGTGATATGCACAAGGTTATTTAGCTAGTGTACAGGCAACCAGGGAGAAAACGTCTGGGCCTGGGCTTTCTTATTCTCCTGATGAGAAAGTGAGACTGATAGAGATCTGGTACAGGGAAAGAGGCACCCATCCCTGCCTTCACGCCTGCCCTAGGGCAAAGCTGAGCTATGCCCTGGTTAAGTTCCCTTCACAGCCCCTTGCTCTGTTTGCTGAGCAAGGCCTCCCATGCTGACAGCCAGTTACTGGGGTTTTGAAGGTGCCGGATGCAGGAGGTGGAGCTGTATTCCACCACAATGATTTTTCACAGCCGAGGGAAAGCAAGTCCCAGCGATAAGGGATGACTGGAGGAACTGAGTAAAGGGAGAACTAGACAACTGTCTTCAAACATTAGGGGCGTTGTCCTAAGTAACATGTAGCAGATTCAGTGTGTGGTGGTTGTGGGGTGAGCGGATTTCAGATCAGTGGAAGGAAGATCTAGGAGGCTGGACTGTGTGACGACAGAACTGTCTGCCTTAGGAGCCGCGTTTCTCCTCGCCGGGGGAGGGGGTGGTGGCCAGACTTTGGAGAGAGTTTAGAGGATATTATTCCATATTAGGAAAGTGGACCAAATGACCTAGAAAATCCTTTCCCAATACTGCTGTTCTGTGAACTTAAGAGTTGAGAAAAGGTTTTGCCAGGTTCAGTGAGGGTGACTGGAAGCAGTTTTGTAGCTATCGAGAATCAGGGACATTCAGGAGTCACAGAAGTCGGGAATCTTTCATATTAGGAATTGTTGCAATTACAGATAAACTGATACAGGGATCCGTTTGAGTTTGGTTTTTCATTCAGAGTTTGCCCTGATCACTAGAGCTTACTGGAGGCAAAAGGGAATATTCTTCACTGTTTATTGTCAGCCACATCTGAGATTATGTTAGCTCTTAAAATGGGAACAAACCAAGTACCTTGGATCCCTGCTTTTACAAGAGAACGCAGGAGAATCGAGGTCAAGTTAGAATATAGTTGTTCCATGAGGTTTCTCCTCATGTTGGCTGTTTCTGTGAGAGCAAGAGCTATTAAGAGCACTCATGGCTTCTAGAGAGACAGTGACTTATGTGGCTGATGTGAGCTAGAATAGAAAATTAACATGCATATGGGGTAAGTCTCATTTTAATTCACCAGCACCTTAAGGGGAATGTAGAGAAGAAATAAAAGGTGGCAACAGCTGACAGTAAACATCAGGAGATTTGCTAGCAGTGGTATTAGACATTAGCGGTAGCAGGTCAAAGATATTTCCATTAGGCTTTAAGACAGTGAAAGATTTGGATGCGTGTACAATTTAGGCTGGTCTCTGAATTTCTACAGTTGTGGGCTTCCCTCATCGTCGTTCACATGGGGATGCCTGTTGCCCATGTCCTTCCCCAGGGATACAGGAATAAGACTAGGCCAAATGCTTTCATACTCCGTAAGTCCTCATCCTATCTCTGTCTGCTCAGTCACCGAGTCATTCACACCCTAGCTGATGCCAGGTTATCAATTTTCCCCTGCTTCCCTTAGAAGTCCAGTGTTTTCTTCTACCCTTGCTACCTGTCAAGATGACTTCTGTCTAGGGCTAATCATTTCCTCTCTTTTGTTGAAACCCCTCCAAATTTCTATTCTATCGATCCTTTTTCTCATGTTTTTAAGTTCTCTATGCTGGAATCGTCTTCCAATTTGCAAACAACCTCTTCCTTTCCATAGCTCCATGTTGGAGAAAACGAGATTGTCTTAAGGCAAATTTGGAGGGAAACTAACCAGGATAGAAGGGATGTCCAGGCCTTCTCACCACATCTCCTGACATACAACTGGGTTTCTGGGGAGGGGTGAAGGAAGTACCTCTTCCCTTAAATTGTCAGGCATATTATCCTCTTCCTTCCCCCCACATAAAAGCAAGCTCCTTCCCTGGCCAGACTTAAAGTTTCTTAAGATAGGGGATGGCCTTACCTAGTTACTGTGCAGTATCCAGCTCTCTAGTTCTGTGGTTCTCAAACCTCAGTGTACATCAGAATCACCCAGAGGGCTCACTGATGGAGACTGCTCAGGGGCCCACCCTCCACCCTTAGAATTTCTGTCCCAAGGTGGACCCTGAGAACCTGCATATCTAACACGTTCCCAGGTGATACTGGTGCTGCTGGTTTGAGGAGCACAGTCTGAGCACCACTGACCTAGTTTAGCTTCTCTCCCAAAGACCTGCCTGGAGAAGCCAGCCTCCTCAGTGTAGCTTCCCAGACCTGACGGTATATGCCACCCATTTCCCTGAAGTCCCCTCAGAGGTGGAATTCAGCTGACACTTTGGGATGGGTGATACTTAGTAAAATAAGAGACCAAGACACCAGGATCTTGTTAGCTGGATATATTTCTTTTTGTTTGTTTTTGTTTTTGTCACAGAACACTGTTTGCAGTAGAGGAAACTGGCATTGCAGTCTGGTGGTAAAATGGCTTGTTCACATAAACCAGTACATGTTCATCCTTTAGCGCAAAAAGCCCTAATGGCGCGTACCCTATTGAAATTCAGGACATCTCCAATATTCTCTCTCTGTTTTTCTTTGTCACTTTTTTTTTTAAATAAACATTTTCAAGGTTTGTCCAAAAGAAGGCCATATAGGTTCTTGGCTAGCGGAAGACAATTCAGAACGGCTGTTGCACACTTGGACTGTTACCTTCTCCAGGCTGGCAGCTGATATCTTATTTTTTTCCAACTCATTTTTATTAAAAAAATAAAAAAATGCTCCAACTATCAGTTTTACAAAATCTCTAAGGGAAACACAAGAGCAAGGTGCTGAGGTAAAAAACACCTGAGGTAGCTTTTTTTTGTGTGTTTTTCTCGTTAAAAAAATCTGTAAATTTAACGCCCTGGGCCAACGACCTCGTGTAAATTGCTATGTTCCTCCATATTTTTTTTTAAAAGAAAGAAATAATTTTGCTGAATATTGATGGCTTATACACCAAAATGTAAAAAGACAAAATACATTCTTTCTTTGTGGAATTTT
Organism: Lagenorhynchus albirostris; assembly: GCF_949774975.1. NCBI lineage: Eukaryota > Metazoa > Chordata > Mammalia > Artiodactyla > Delphinidae > Lagenorhynchus > Lagenorhynchus albirostris. The sequence goes on from NC_083099.1 coordinate 64,135,045, forward strand.
TCTTTGTTTGGTTGGTTGGTTTGATGGGTTACTGTTTTTCCTCTTCCAAAATGCTAGGACAAGTACCATTGACTCTTGTTCTTTTGAGTAACCAAGTGTAAGTTGAGGCTGGTTTGTGTGTTTCGCTTTTGTTCCTTTGTGTGATGTGATACTCAGAGCACTGCTTTGCCTGGGGGGTGCGTAGATATGAGAATTGAGACAGAGGGATGAGGGAATTAACAAGAATGGGGATGGAGAGGATGGGGAGGGAGAGAGGGGGTAGGGGAGAGATAAACAGAGAGAGACAGAGAATTATATAGCAGTATGCAAAAACCAGTTTAAAACCTGTGAAGCAAAGAGAAATGGGTGTGTGAGCTAGACAGGGATGAAGAGAGACAGAGTTTCCTCTTCAGAGAGACGGTATCCCTTCTGTTGACATACACAGGTGATCCAGAACTGCTGTGAGTGTCCTTTCGACGAGATTTCCCTCTGGGTGAATTTTGTGTGGGTGGCCTTGAAGCTCCTTACTAAACCGTTAGAACTCCCAAAGCACGACTTTATTCTTTAAAGTCTAGAAAAGCCTGCTTTCTCTTTAAAAAGAAAAAAGAATAACTGATTAAAAATTGGAGTTAGTTGAGTTATCTGATATATTATTTCTAAAATATATTAACGCCGCAGGCACCCTGTGTAACCCACAGGCCACATATCTTAACATCTTTCCCTTCTAATATGTACATACATGTACAGAGACAATTTTCCGCAAAAAGAAAAGGGTGTGAATTTTGCTTTGATTTGAACGCATTCACCTATGTTAGTTCAACTAGAAGGGATAGCGTGGTGGGGTTAGGAGAGACCCGAGTGGATGGTGAAGTGGATGGCTGGGAAGCCTGCAGAGGCCCTGGGGGAGCTGGGAGGCCGGGCCCCGGCACGGCTGCCCTCCCGCCTCCTCCCTGGCCCCCCGGATTCTCAGGGCCTCTGCAGAGCCCCTGGCGCCTCCGCAGACTTCTCATTCCTCAGGATGGTCTTTGGTTTGCTCCCGATCTGGCTGGCTGTGTTTGGTCTCATTCTGTCAGGTGTTGGAAGGGCTACATTCATCCGTTGTTTGCTGGTGCCTGTGGGAGCCTCACTTGCTGCGTTGTGAGGCAACTCCCTGAGGATATTTCTGCTCCTGCTGCTTCACCTGTTGTACAATTTCCCTGATCTTGCGCTGTGCAGTCTGCAGCAAGGGAGAGGAGGGGGACAGGGGAGAAAAGGAACCCAGTTCTGAGGACAAGCAGTGGGGTGTGGGGAAGCAGGGCTGGGACTTGGGGGAAGGAGGCGGTAAACTCAGAAAAAGTGTCATCTACCTACTGAGGCCCTGACTCCAGGCCTTTTCTGCCTGGAAGTAAAGTGGCAGAGTTCCCCACCCCCCACCCTGCCGAGGCTGCTGGGTGGAGGGTAAGAGGGTGGGACCCCAGGAAGCAGAACCAGGGCATTAGTGACTAGGGAACCTGCAGAGGTCAGACGGCATCCTCCCTCCCAGCTAACACATGCTCCAACGTCCAACGCTTCGCCTCCTCCCTGCCTTCCTAGAGTTACTGCAGAGACAGTGGTGTATGGCAAGGGAAGATGGACAGTCAATGGGATGGGGAGAAAGTGAGAAACGGGCCAGACACTCTACCCTGAACAAGTGGAGAAAACACATGAACCCAAACCTGTCCCCTCACCCACCCTGCTGCTCCCACTGCAGGGCGAACCCTGCAGACTGAACGCCTACAGGAGCCCAGCCATTGAGACCCACACCCAAAACACTGGAAGAGCTGGGATGGGAGAGCCCCAGGCATGGTCTCAAAGGGTGCTGGTGGGGTGCAGGGCACAGCAGCGTGGCAGGTCCTGGCAAAGGCACGGCACTGAGAGCGCAAGCTGATGCTCAGACAAACCTGCAGTGTTGGCTTAGACTGCCTCTGCTCCTTTGGGACAGGGACTGGACTGCTCTATCCCCAAACCCAACCCCCTCCCCCAACAACAAAAAAGCATCAAAAAGAACCAGGTCACGTGATTCTGAGTCACTAGCCCTTCTGACTGGAAGAGAAGCAGCTGTGTGGGGCCCCGAGTCCTAATGGGGGTTGTCACAGTGAAGCAGAGGAGAGGAAAGAGAAACAAGGGTCTCCTGACATGAGCGTTTAACCCATAATAGTGGAATTCTGGCACCTAGGCTGGTCCTCAGGGCCCAAGGGTGGCCCTTGCCTGGTACATGGCTCCCAGCAGGGGAAGGCTGTGACTGAGGCCTGAGCGGGAGGACGAGGGAACAGGAGAGCCCGCAGTTCAGCATTTCAGAGGCTTGAACTGTGCTGGCTTGACTCCAAAGCTCTATACCCTTCCTCAGGCTCCTCCAGCAGGCCTGGGAGAGCAGTGGTGAGCCAAGGAACAGTCGCCCCTGTCCTGTTCCATCTGTGCATGGGGGTCAGGGTGGGGGTGTGTGTGCACGGCCTGGGGCCACCGGACAGGTCACCAAGAACTTAGAGACTTGCAAAGAGATTAGCAGGAGAGACTGGACCCTCACAGCACAGGTACCTGGCTGGCAAAGAAATGCCCGATAATTCGGACAATCACTTCCTCATTTTCATCTGGCGTTTGGTCACGAGGCACAATGACTTCTGCACTGGTTAAGTTCTGCAGTTCATTCACCTGTGAAGGGAGAAACCAAAAAAATTCCTGTGACTTGCTTCACTGCAGTGGTCGGGAACCGGAACCCAGAATATCTGCAAGGTATGTCTGTATACTCTGGGCGGGACTCTCCTTATCGTCTTCCTGCTGCTATGTGTGTGGGTTTACAGGGCAGGAGGCAGCCTCCCTGTCTTCATTTCCCAGCACATAGCCTAGATGCAGTGTTCCTGGACCCAGGACCCTGGGGTTTCGGTGTCTGGCTCAGCACTGTGGATTTGGGGCCCTCAGCTCTGGATGATGCTAATTACATTTTTGTCCTTGAAGAGTCAGTGGGGGTCTGAGGGAAGTCAGGCCAGGAGACGAAGCCAGCTCAGAGCCCACTTACGGTTTTGCCACCCTTGCCGATCACACGGCCAGCTGTAGAGGAGGGCACTCGGATGTGGGCTTCCAGCTTCACCTCCTCTTTGGGGTTAAAGAAGTTTTCTTCTTTCAGTTTCCCAAAGATCCGCCCCTGGGCCTGAGAGAGCAAGACAGGTCAACCTGCTTTAGCAGCACTGCTACAGGAACCAGTGAGTCCAGGCAACGGTACAGCCCCAGCCCCATGCTCCCCGGCGTCTGCTCAGCTCGCTGAGACCCAGTGGGTGCGTGCCCGCCACACCCAAGGAGTGTACCTTGCAGACATGCACAGACACTCCCGTGTCTTCAGGTTTGCACATGGATCGCACAGGAAGCTTTCTGTGTATTGGGTCAGGGTGGAACTACATGTCTTATTTCTGTATCCTGAGCAACTATAAATGTTTGGTTGAATGAATTTGTTCAGGGAATTCTTAACTTCCTCCCACCATGATACGTTCAGGCCTCCGGTTATTAAAGGATGGAGGCAAGGGTGGTGTTGATGGGATTTGCTCTTTGATGTTTAACTCCAGAGCCAGTGTAGCCAAAAGCTTTTTGTTCTTTTTAAAAGAACTTAAAAAAAAAAATTATTTATTTATTTATTGGCTGCACCGCATGTCATGTGGGATCTTAGTTCCCCAGCCAGGGATCAAACCTGTGCCCCCTGCAGTGGAAGTGCAGAGTCTTAACAACTGGACCGCCGGGGAAGTCCCTAAAACAACTTGTAAAAAAACTGAGATATAGCTTACGTAACTTAAAATTCAGCACTTTAAAGTGTACACTCCAGTGGTTTTTAGTATATTCACTAGGTTGTGCAACCACCACTGCTATCCAGAACATTTTCATCCCATTCCCCCAAATAAAAACCCATACCTGTTAGCAGACAGTCCCAATTCCTCCCTTCCGCTAGTCCCTGGCAACCACTAAACTATCCTTCTGTCTCTGGATTTGCTTTTTCTGGATGTTTCACATAAACGGAATATATATTATGTGGTCTATTGTGTCTGCCTTCTTTCACTTGGTGTAATGTTTTCTAGGTTCATCCATGATATAGCATGCATCAGAATCTCACTCTTTCCATGGCTGAATGATATCCTATTATGTGGATATACCACATTTTGTTTATCCATTCATGAGTTGAAGGATTATTGTTCTTGAACATTTACACGTGTTAATTTTTTTCTCACATTTTAAATATTTTTAATACAAATTATATTTTTACAAATAAATGTTTCTGACTTTTAGAAAACTCAAGTTATAATTTTCCTAGGGGTGAAAAGGCAATAACAAAACAATGCAGGGGAAGGGAGAGAAGATGGTGGAATAGAAGGACTTGAGCTCACCACCTCTCACGAAAACACCAAAATCACAACTAACTGCTGAACAACCATTGACAAAAAAAACTGGAACCTATCAGAAAAGATATTCTACATCCAAAGACAAAGAAGAAGCCACAATGAGATGGCAGGAGGGGTGCTTTCACGATATAATCAAATCCCATACCCACCAGGTGGGTGACCCACAAACTGGAAGCTAATTATATTGTAGAGGTTCTCCCACAGGAGTGAGAGTTCTGAGCCCCATGCCAGGCTCCTCAGCCGGGGGGTCTGGCATCTGGAGGAGGAGCCTCCAGAGCATTTGGCTTTGAAGGCCAGTGGGGCTTGAGTGCAAGAGCTCTGCAAGACTAGAGGAAACAGAGACTCCATTCTTGGAGGGTGCACACAAGGTTTCATGTGAACTGGGACCCAGGACAAAGCAGTGACTCCACAGGAGCCTGGGCCAGACCTACCTGTGGGTCTTGGAGGGTCTCCTGGGGAGGCAGGGGTTGGCTGTGGCCCACTGCAGTGGCAAGGACACTGGTGGCGGAGGCCCCACAGAATACTTCTCAGTGTGAGTATGCCTCCTCCCTGAGGTCGCCATCTTGGTACTGAGACCGGGCCCCACCCAACAGCCTGCAGGCTCCAGTGCTTGCACACCTCAGGCCAAACAACCAACAAGGTGGGAATACAGACCCACCCATTGACAGCTGCCTAAAGTCATCCTGAGCCCACAGCCACCTCTAGACACACCCCTTGACACGGCTGTGCCCACCAGAGGGACAAGACCCAGCTCCACCCTCCCACGGGCAGGCACAAGTCCGTCCCACCAGGAAGCCTGCACAAGCCCCTGGACCAACCTCAGCCAGGGGTTAAGGCAGACACCGGAAGCAAGAACTACAATCTGGCAGCCTGCAGAACGGAGACCACAAACACACGGAAAGTCAGACAAAATGAGACAGCAGATAAAATCTCAGAAGAACAACTAAGTGAATTAGAGATAGGCAATCCCCCTGAAAAAAGAATTCAGAATAATGATAGTAAAGATAATCCAAGATCTTGGAAAAAGAATGGAGGCACAGACCAAGAAGATACAAGAAATATTTAACAAAGAGCTAGAAGATTTAAAGAACAAACAGATGAACAATACAATAACTGAAATGAAAAATACACTAGAAAGAATCAAAGGCAGAACAGGTGAGGCAATAGAATAAATAAGTGAGCTGGGAGACAGACTGGTTGAAATCACTGCCACAGAACAGAATAAAGAAAAAAGAAAGAAAAGAAATGAGGACAATTTAAGAGACCTCTGGGGCAACATTAAATGCTCCAACATTTGCATTACAGGGGTATGGCAACAAGAGAAAAGCAACAAATAACATACAAGGGAATCCCCAGAAGGTTATCAGCTGATTTTTCAGCAGAAACTCTGCATGCCAGAAGGGAGTGGCACCATATATTTAAAGTGATAAAAGGGGAAAAAACTACAACCAAGAAATACTCTACCCACCAAGGCTCTTGTTCAGATTCAACAGAGAAATCAAAAGCTTTACAGACAAGCACAAGCTAAGAGAATTCAGCACCACCAAACCAGCTTTACAACAAATGCTAAAGGAACTTCTCTAGGCGGAAAAGAAAAGCCCACAACTAGAAACAGGAAAATTACGAATGGAAAAGCTCACCAGTAAAAGGCAAACATACAGTAAAGGTAGGAAATCATCCACACACAAATGTGGTATCAAAACCAGCAATCCTGAGGAGAGTACAAATGCAGGATATTGGAAATGCATTTGAAATGAAGAGACCAGCAACTTTAAACAATCATATACATACATACATACACACACACACACACACACACACACAGACTGCTATATCAAAACCTTGTGGTAACCACAAACCAAAAATCTACAACAGGAGCACACACACACACAAAAAGAAAGAGCAATTCCAAACACAACATTAAGATAGTCATCAAATCACAAGAAAAAAAAGAGGAAGGGAAGAAAAAAGACCTACAAAAACAAATACAAAACGATTAGCAAAATGGCAATAAGAACATACATATTGATAATTACCTTAAATGTAAATGGATTAAATGCTCCAACCAAAAGATAAATATACACACACACACACACACAACTGAATATTACTCATCCATATAAAAGAATGAAATAATACCACTACAGCAACATGGATGGACCTAGAGATTATCATACTAACGGAAGTCAGTCAGACAGAGAAAGATGAATATCATGATATCACTTATATGTGGAATCTAAATGATACAAATGAACTTATTTACAAAACAGACACAGACTTTGAAAACAAACTTACAGTTACCAAAGGGGAAACGTGGCGGGGGGAGGGATAAATTAGGAGTTTGGGATTAACATATACACACTACTATATATAAAATAGTCAACAAGGACCTACTGTATAGCACAAGGAACTGTACTCAATATTGTGTACTAACCTATATGGGAAAAGAATCTGAAAAAGAATGGATATACGTATATGTATAACTGAATCACTTTGCTGTACACCTAAAACTGACACAACATTGTAAGTGAACTATACTCCAATATAAAATAAAAATTAAAACAGTGCACCGCCCCCCACCCCCAACACTTCCAACAAACTGTGCTATTTCCCCTCACACCCATGTTTATGCCCCATCTTCAAAACCACGACCAATGGGATCAGAGATGCCATCTTAACTGGGCATTCACAGAGAGTCCACTTTTCCAGGGGAAAGAAGGGAAAGGAGGGCTCCACACAGAGGGAGCAGCCTGGAGGTGGGGAAGACAGGGTGGGTGGGACTACAGAAGGAAGGGAAATGGAGGTTGGGCTTCCAAAGAAGAGCCTGAACCTGGCTCTGGGGCAGCTGCGCCTGCTAAAGGCCCTCAGCCTTCCCTAACAGGCTGCCCTGTATTCAGGGCTACAGGGCTGAGGGGGTTCTTGGCACTGACCTTGAACTGGGCTTCAGGTGGGCCGGTGATGATGACCATCCTTTCACTGACGTCTGGGCCTTCTGCTGGGGCAATCTGCAGTTCACAAAGCAAGAGGGAAATGCTACTGCTTGGCTCTGTTCCCTGAGCTCCTCCTCCTTGTCTAAGAGGATGGCACACCCACGAGCAAGAGATTGTAAGACTCACACCTTTGTACCTGGTGCTTTGTCTGACCCTGCTGCTTCCACTCTGGGTCTTAGGAGATTATGACCGTAGTGCCAGTATCAAATTTGGGTCTCTGGCCACCCAGGAATAGTTGGAAACAAGTTAGTACTTACTGCCTGTCCCTGCCCCCACCAGCAGTGTGACCAGCCTCCTTTCACCAAGGAGCTCCACTAGCCCACCGAGGGCCCAGAAGCGAGGAAGGGCTGGTCCACAGAGGAGTTAAGTTGGAGTCAGCCTGCAGAAAGGGCTGTTAGTGACAGGTGTGACTAGGACCAGCTCCTCTGTAGCACACGAAATCAACCGATGGCACCAGAGCAAGCACGAGAACACCCTGGTTCCCGTGCGCGCTCTACAAACCCCTCCTCTCCCCACAGATGAAACATGGCAGTTGAACCTGGCAAGCTCAGAACCTCCTAGCCCTCACTCTGTGACACTGACGTCTTTTGTAACAGAACTCAAGATGGAACAACCGAACATTTTTTTGTTAGATCCTCTTTACATATTTTTTTCCCCGCATACCCTGCCTTATTTCAAAAACCTTTTAAGGTAGCTTTAAAAATAAATACAATGTAGCATAATTAAAGTTAAATTTATTTATTTTTTTGGCCATGCCACGTGGCTTGTGGGATCTTAGTTCCCTAATCAGGGAACTTGTGCCCCCTGCAACGGAAGCGCGGAGTCCTAACCACTGGACCACCAGGGAATTCCCATAAAGTTACTTTTAAATGATCTAAAAGTACACCAGGCACTTAGGGATGAGCCAGGAGTGAGGTTAGTACACAAATGCACCTCATAAAGTCCTACACACCACCCAGAGACCCCATCCCCGAGACTGAGCTGTTCAGCGTGAACATGATTCACCACTGACGGGGCGTGTCTGAAGTTATCAACCACTGTGTCTCAGTCTTGGCTCCCGCAAGAAGACCTCCACCTCCACGGGGTTTTAGTTTTCTCTCAGTACGTGTCCTAAGCCAGGCTGCACCTGCAGGCCTCAGGGTCCTGTGTCGCTGTCCCAGCTTCACCATGAAGACAGACCCAAGGCCTGCGCTGACCTTGTCTATGAGACCTTCAAAGATGATCTGGCCCTGACTACTTAGTGGCACGAGGATGAACGTGAGACACTGGTCACCGACCACTGAGCTTCCTGGGGGGGGGTCTTCCCTTTGCTGTGGGCTGACCACCTGCCAGCCTTCAACTGCAGGGCAGCAGCTTCAGCCAACAAACAGATGTGTCCCGGGGACTGAGAGCCTCCAGCAGGCTGCATACAGACTGGCCCTTAAGATCCCTGGTGGGAACCCTCATCTCTACTTCTACATCCATAGGTGGCATTCAATCTGCTCCTTATTTCCAAGAGTAAATGAGAGTGACAGGAGCAGGGACACAGTGGTTCCCAGCTCTTATCCACCCAAATCAAGAAGGGCTGAAAGGCTCATTCATAATTCACATTGACCCCATCAGTTCTCACAGTTGCCTTGTTCTGATCCTGAAAGAAAGCCCCCCATCTCTCCACTACCTGGTATTCACAGCCCAGCCCAGAACTCTTGAGAGCCGCACGTGTGCTCCTGCAGTTCTGGAATGGCACTCCCCAGGCAAACTCCCTGAGAGGACCTGGAATGAGGACTCCACTTTATGACTGAAGCAAATGGGATGCAGAAAGATGAGGTGACCACCAAGATCATGGGTGAGCAGGGCTGAAACAAGGATCAGGAATTGTGTGTGGCATTCTGAAGGCTGTCGGCCAGATGATGTGCAGGAAAGGCAGGCGACAGGGGCTCAGCTCCCGCCTGTAACTGAAACATCTCTTGGGTGCACCGCCCGATCCCAACTCAGCCCACCCCCTTCCAGCACTCTGCTCCCCCCGCCCCAGCAGCATCAAATGTGCCTCTAGTTGTGGCCCCTGAAGACTGGTAGAGCAGGATTGGGGGTGGTTCTCTGGAATTAGTGAGATCATCACCTTCAGAGACAAATGCTGTCAGAGAACCGTCAAGATAAAGGAAATCTAGCAAAAACCAGATTGATTTTAAAAAGTAGGATATGTCCCTTGCCAATCTTTAGTTTCTCTGGCTTCCTCTCTTTTTCTCTACTACTCTGGAGAGAGCCAGAGCCCATTCTGTCCCCGGATGTCTTTGCCCATCACAGAAGTCATGCCACCACTCAACTCTGCTGGGACAGAGAGGGACTATGGGGATGCTGTGGGGGAAGCCCAAGGGGTTGATCCTTCTCTACTTTCCCAAAGTCTTGCTGGAATGACTCTGGTATAGCACTCAGGTTGAAAAAACATTGGACCAAAAATAGGATAGCCCGGTCCAACCTCAGCCCTCACATTCTTTAGCTTTGTGGCCACTGACATGTCAATGAAACACTGGGCCCTAGTTCCTTATGGGCAATGGTAAGTGGAGAGTTATTGCTGCGATTAGTCCTGGGAAGTGCCCTGTAGCCTACAAGTCGGCAGAACTGCTATCTAAGAGCCAGTCCTGCCACCTGCGTGCCTTGGCCATCTCCCGTTCCCTCTCTCAGTCTCCCTTTTCTCAGGGGAAAAAGAGAGGATTTGATGAAATGATCCCTCAAGTCCCTTTTAGTTGAAATTGTCTCATTCTGTCCCTTGCACTGCATCGCACCTCAGACCACAGGACCGGACACCGAGAATGGCCCTCAGGGTGCAGCCAGCCCTGTGGTCGTCCATACCTTACCTGTCCCACACAGAGGGCGGGCCCAGCACAGCCAGTCAGTACCTGGGCTGGGGTCTCACCTGCAACAAGCCTGCCGGGTGCAAAGGCCCCGGGTGCTCCACCACCGTCTGCCCCCACCTCGGGCTCTCCTCCAATCTGCGGGCTTTGCAGGTGAGATAAACGAGCACCGAGAGGGGAAATGATTTACCTACATAAAATTCTTTCATGGTATCACTGCAATCCTTGTTCTGCACTACTCAGAATGTTTTGTTTTTGTTTTTTCTCCAGCACACTTGCTGTGGGAGAAATTCCAGCTCTTCTTAGGGAGAAAGTGTAAGCATTCTTTCTCTCCAAGTCATGAGACTTCTTGTTCGGAATTCCGGGTTGTCCCATGGCAGCAAATTATTTTACGTAACAACGGGAACTCTTGTTTCCGACAGCGTTTCACGAGGCTTGGGACGTGCTCAGCATTCTGCCCGTGAGTCAGCGCTGATAGCTGGGCTTGGAGCGGGACCAGGGTCGAATAATCCTCCCCTTTCAGCTTCTCTGCCGACTCTTCCCATTGTGCTCCAGGAGACAGGCGGTGGGAATGTAACTGCAGCTGTGTCTGCACTCGGCCAGTGCGTGAATCAGGGGCCCTCCTTCCTGACCTCTCTCCTCAACCGGGAGGCCGCGGCTCAGGTTATGTCACCGGCTTTTGTTTATCTGCGGCTTCATCACTGCCTTTCAAAGAGTTTTCCATTCAAGCTCTTTGTTTCAAAGTTCAAAGGTTTCTGAAATGGAGACTAACTAAAGCATCAAAGCACTGACAACTGCTGAATATAAATTGTCGCTCTCCTTAGGCTCACTCCCTTCACTTGGGAGAATCCTCAGCCTTTGCTTTATCTTGAGGACTATGGTAGCCCAAAGAGGACCAGGTTGGCTTACGTATTACTAGTATTTTTTCCTAATTCATTTGTTAGTGGAACAAAAAAGGAGTGAGAGAGGTAAAGATGAGTGCACATGGGAATAGTCCGGAAGGCAGGCTTTCCAGGTCCTGGAGGATTTTATGGATGGTGTAGGAATTGCCCGGGACGGACAGAAGGAACAAGGGACATGGGGTGGCGATGGGGGTGGAAGAGGGTGGGACAGGGGCAGCTGTCAAGAGCGGCTTTACCTTGATGGAGGCCCCGGCGAATCTGGCCAGCTGTTTAATGTGCGCCCCTTTCTTCCCGATGATAGCACCCACAGCCTGGGTTGGGATGAAGAGATTCACAATCTCCTGCTCTGGATACTGGAAGGACAGGACAAGACAAGACAGACGACATCATTCCTACTGGGGCTGCTCCTTCAGGCACTCAGCAGTAACGGAGCAATGGCCGGATGCTGCATGGGCTTCTTCTGGGGCCTAGGGCGCTGCAGGGGGGAAGCTGGAGGGATGAACTTGAACAGGATCCACACCAACTACACAACCACTAGAGTGCAAACTCCTCCTGGGCAGCTCTGAATTTGCTGGACACAGCAAGCTGTCTGTCCACGGGCCTTCTGTCAAGTTCAAATGTGATGTGTATTTCTCCTGCGTCTTCATCCAAGGAATCAGCAGCTATTAAGCACACCTGGCCTGAGGCACTTTGTTAGCAGGAATGGAGAGCTGCCCTCCCACCTAGTGGGCAGGAGCAGCATTTTCACTGGAGGGGGACTGGGTTCAAAACGAGAGTGTAATTAAACCTGCCCTGAACAGGCTGCGAGGGGATGGCCCAGAGACACAGGCAAGCCCGCCAGGGGCCCTTGCTGTTCTTGTCTGTAGGGGGTCTGTGGGCATGACACGGCCCACTTGCTAGACTTTATTAAAGTACTTTGGAGGCTCTGTTCTTTAGCCCAACACCACCTCCTAATCTGACCTGCTGACTGCTCCTCTGCACCAGTTTCCGGCCACCTGTGGGATCTGTAAGCACCAGCAGGATGCTGAAGGGCCGCTCAGTGCACTTGAGTGCCGGGCGGTCTGGTGTGCTGATGCCCTGCAATGTGTCACTCCCAGGACAGCCTGGAGCCAGGGGACCCGGCGCGCACACCGTGAGCATGCACTGGTCAGTCTGCCAAGGACTGAGCGGCACCGGCCACAGGAGAGGGACGAGTGGCAGATGGGGCTGAACTGTGGGCACTTACTGAGTGATGATGCGGGAACGGGCCGAACTGGTGAGGGGGGTACAAGCTGGAGAAGTATCCGGAGTGGGTCTGCAGCAGGAGAGAAACCGTCAGTCAGCAGGGCCCATAGGGCCGCTCACCAAACCCAGGGAGGCAAGATTCCCACACACAACACAGGCTCCCGGCACCACCACCGGGCCGCGCTGTCCTAAAGGCACACCTGTGCCTCTGCAGCTCGGATCTCTGCTTCCTTCCCTCACGGAGCACTGGCTGGGCTGGATATTCATCATTTCCAAGCTGAGTCATGGTCTAGGCTTCCCAGGAACCCACCAGAGGAGGGCACATGCTCACGCACTTTTTAACCTGCCCTCAGGCAGAGAGGAAGCGCCAGTGGTTTCTACTGTCTGAGGAATTATGAACCACAGATTAAAGAAACAGAGAGTGCCAGGACAAATCCAAGAGTTACTCTAAACAAGCGAAGTGTTCCTGGGAAGTCAGGTCAGTGAGCGCCCAGAGAATCTCAGAAGGAATGGAGAGACTGAGAATAGAGAAATTGAAAACGAAACTGAGGAGAGAAAATGAATGAATAAATACGTATTGTGAAGGGGGAGGGGGAAGCAGGGGACAGGAAGGCAGATGTGATAGAAGAAAACAGAGCTGTTAGGAAAGTAGCGTTAATTTTTAAAGAAGCTGCTTTTTATTGAATACCTACTGTGTCCTAGGCATTGTGGTAGATACTTTATCCATAAACTCTTTTTTAAAAAAATAAATTTATTTTTGGCTGTGCCACGCAGCATATGGGATCCTTAGTTCCCCGACCAGGGATCGAACCCATGCCCCCTACAGTGAAAGCGTGGAGTCCTAACCACTGGACCACCAGGGAATTCCCCATAAGCTCTCTTAATCCTCACAATAGTCCTGCAAGACAGGAATACATCTGCATTTATATATTTTATGGGCAGGACATTAAGTAGAGTCAGCAATGTCTAGTTCACTGTGCTTTACACATAAGGCCAAGTAAATGCTGACATGCCTATTACAGGAAGGGAGGTGGACAGTTCTGGGCACCATGGAACCAATCCCTGAGGGGCCATCTAGCAGTGGTCAGACACCAGTTGGAGGCTGGAAGTTAGGGGACCTAGCTTTCATTTGAGGGTCCTTGAGCAAATCTCCTGGTATCCTCTGTCTCCTGAATGTCCAGTTGGATTCTGAGTTCCAGAGCACAACTTTGCCTTCGGACTCATTAGGGACAAAACTGAAACTATTCCTCTTTTTGAGTTTGGATAGTGGACTTCAGGGGAAAAGAGATGTGAACATGGTGGGGAACTTCCTCCAAGCGTGCTCTGAGTGTCCACAGCACCTGCAGGGGACAGAGCTTTGCCAAAGGAAGGGAACGATCCTGTAATGCAAGCCTCTGCTCTCACGACTTGGAAAGAGGCTGCAGTGACACCTCAAGGCCACAAGAGGGGGCTATGAGATCAGCGTTCTTCTGGCAGACGTCCACTTTCCAAAGGAAGCTCAGTGAAGACGTTTGGCTCACTTGGGCCTGCCTCTTTCTTGAAGAGCATCAGCTCCACACTCTTCTCAGTGCAGGTCCCTTTCCTGGGCCACGGTGGGTCAGGGAGAATTCCTGCAGCTTTTCTGCTCAGACAAAGCTCTACCTTGGGGAAAGGATGCTTCTGCCCTCCTCTCGCCTGGAGAGCTTTTCCTTCAGCTCTCGGCAGAAATAATTCTTTTGAATTGTGATTTGGCCTCAAAATAGACAAACCACAAGTGTAGCTCCATTCTGGGTTCAAATACTCCCAATATAAACACTATATCAAATTTAGATCTACCACTTGGGTGAGGGGAGGCGATAAACTAGAAAAGGATAAAAAGAAATAATTCCCCAGTCCTCTTTTTATTCATGAGTTACAGCTGGAAAACTGTTGTGGAGAAAGAACCCCAAAACTCGGCAATCAGGAACTTGTTTCTAGCTGAGGCTGTCATTAGCCTTTGTGTATATAAGTTGGTTTTTGGAGTCAGAAGACCCAGAAGACTTGAGTCTGAATCACTAGTTCTATACAACTTGGAATAATTTATTCAGCTTTTCTGAACCTCAACCACAAGTGGATTAAAATAATATCCAGAGCTTACAATACTGTTGTGGGAGTTCATTCAATTGTTTACTCATTCATCCAAAAGATATTTGAGCAAAGCACTGCTCTAGGTGCTGGGGACACAGCTATTGAGACAGAAAAGGTCACTTCCACCACAGAACTTAGGTTCTACTGGAGAGGCAGACAAGCATGTGAAAGAAACGAACAGGAGGCTATGAGGATGGGTAGCTGCCGAGATGAGTGGGATGGCAACTTCAGCTGGAGGGTCTGGGAAGCCTCTTGGAGGAGGTGACCTCTGAGTTGGGACCCACGGAGGAGATGGAGCCCCATGCAAGGCACTAGGGAAGAGACATTCTAAGCAGGGTTCTGAGAGGTGCAGAGCTAGGGAAGGGGTTGGTCTGTTTGGAAAACAGAAAAGAGGCCAGTATGGTGAAAGCAACTGAGAGAACAGCCTGATGGGATGGGGAGGCAGGTAGTGTGAGATCACGCAGGGAGGGCTCTGTGGGCCTTGATTTGGACGTGGATTTGACCCAAAGTACAATGGATGCCCCTGAAGGACATTACGTGGCATTCAATGAGGTCACAGGAATGGAGAATCCATCATCAGGCACCGTATGGCTTGAACTACTGAGTGTTACATGCGTACTTATTTATCACTTATCAGAGCACACTTTCCATTCCCCCCACCCCCATGCTTACATGGAGTCCACAACCTCAACTGGAAGAGAAGCTTAGTCATAATGACCAAAAAGTAACCTGTTATGACTTAAGTAAATGTTCTCTTTAATGGGAAAGCAGGGTGTAGCCAGCTGACAAACTGGGGCCCCAGAGTGGGGTGGGCGGGATGGAACCACAACCCTAAAATGGCAATTGGGCTTTTACTGTCTCAGTTTGAGGATCCCCAGCTATTTTATGAGGGAGAAGCTACTTTACTTTTGAATGTTTCAAAAGAATTATGATTTGGGATATGCAGGGGGAGAAGAGGTTATGGTGAAGTTGCCCCTGCCAGGTATGCTCCCCCAAAAAGAGAGGCAGCAAGGGTGCAGGGGGTCACTATTATCCACTGGTTCATTTCAAATTCCGTTTGAGGGCAACTAGTGTCTGCGTTTCCTCTGTGCTTGACTACGCTGGGGGTAGTAGAGGCGTATATATCAAACATACTCATGAACATTTAGAATGGAATTCAATTTTAAGTTGGCCCTGCTTTTTCTGCAAGAACTGCAGGGTCCTCAGTTCCTAGCTGTTGTGTATGACCATTTGATGTATCATTTAGGTGATATTCTGAATCATGAAGAAATCAGGGAGCAGAAAGAGAGGGGTGTTGAAGGGGTAGTAAAGAGGGCAAGGGTCAGGCATACAAATTAGGTTCAAAAATATAACTAGCCGTAGTGTGATGACAGAGTTCTGTTATAAAGACGGCAGGTGCTCTCCCTGGGAACCAGGGATACGGACATGGGAGGAAGGGAGTGGACTTGGTCAGAGTCATGGGCAGAGCTATTCAAGATTCAGAAGGTGCACCATTCTATCCCAGCTTGTCCAGTGCCTCCTTCCAGCCCCTGCCCATCACCCCTGTGAGCTCTCAGAGGACCACCTCAGAAGCTGAGGCGGACCAGGAATTGGTAAGCTAGCAAGAGGTGGAGCCAAGGTTTGGGCACAGATCTCTGTGTCTGACTCTGCGTCCCAAGATCTTAACCCAACACTGCCCTCCTCTGGAACATTCCAAATTTATTAGTTCAGGTGGGGCCCATGGTGTAGTTATGATAAGGCTCCCCTAAGGATTCTAATATGCCCTCTGCTGAGTTTAAGTACATGAATGGACAATTAAAACTCATTGGACATATACAGTGAATCAGCAGCATGGAAGAGGGGAGCAAAGCTGAGCAAGGCAAGAAAATGACCTCAGTGAATTAATTCAGGAAAGAGGGAGAGCTTTTCTAAAAAGTCTGCTTTATTTCTCAGTGAGGTTCAAGAGGGCAGTGCTTTAATATGTGAGTAGACTGCTATGAGGGAAGCCAATCAGAGAACTAGATCGATCTTAGAAATTAAAAGCATGACTTGTGGAGTAAAAACTCAATAGAAGTCATACAAATAGCAGCATGGACACTCTTGAAAAGCCAATCAGTGCACAAGAAGATTAACTCACGCAAAACAAGAGGAAGGACTCAGACATGACGAGTAGAGTGGGAAGATCTACTCTCTCTCCATAAAGTGGAAACTCCAGGAGGAAATGGAGTGGAGGGAAGAGAGGCAATGCTAAAATTAATTACAGACGCAGAAGGTTTTCCTGAACCAATGAAAAACTTGAATGTTCAGATTAAAGGGCTCAGAGTCAGATTTCTGATTTCCAAGGGTGTCAGTAAAATACTACAAAAGGCAAAAAACTTAGACAAAAAAAAAAAAAGTTACCTACTAAAGAAAGAGAAATCAGACTGGTAGCAACAATGTTTTCAGAGTTCTAAAGGAACTAAGACCCTAGAATTTTTAGATACCTAGTTGAACTTTCATTCACATGTGAAGTGGGGGGGGGGAGGAGGCATTTTCAGGTATAGAAAAGCTTAGAAATTATACCACTTACATAATTATTACTAAAAAAAAGTTGTTTGAGGAACTACTCCAGAAAAACAAAGAAACGAAAACAAATAAAAAATAAGAGGATATGGAATACAAGAAACCATCTGTAGTGAGCAAAGAAACCAGTAAGAAAAGTTTAGTTAATTATAAATAACTGTGAAATATGAGACTGTGTATTAACTTAGAAAGAAAATTTAATAATTTGTACTGAAATTCCAGGTTATTTATAGAGTAATATAATAAAAATACATTAAACAAAAATCTGTTAGAAATAAAGAATTTGAAAAATCATAATCATAGTGGGAGAACAGTACACTGCTCTCAAAATGTAGTAAGTCATAGAGATAAAAGTAATAAAACAGAGGATACAAGCCACCAATTAAAAGCTTGATTTTACAGCCATAAACACAACTTTGAGTCCATCAGAGAAGGTACATCTTTCCAAGTGCCCATGATTTCCAAAATTTGATCATGCATGAGCAAGACCACAAAAATCAGAGATGTTCCAATAACATTCTTTGAGTACAAAATGTACAGGAAACAATTATAGGATAACAAAAAAGAAACCCTTAACTACTTAAAAATTAAAAGAAAAATCCCTAGTAAATTTGATTAAGAAAAAGAAGAGAACGGAAATATATGATGTTAGGAATTAAAAGAGAGAGATATTCACAAGTTCGCAGCTTTAAAAGGCAATGGTTTGCTCTGCACAGCTTTGTGTCACTAAGTATGAAAAGAGAGATGAATACTTTCATAGGAAAATATAAGAAATTGAAAAGGTTATAAATGATCGATCTTTCTCCAAACAAAAGGTACTAGGCCCAGAATTTTTATGGATGGATTGTATCAAATCTTCAAGGAACAGAAAATTCCTACATATTAATTTTCCCAAGTATAGTATAAGTTGACCATCTTTCCAATTCAACCTTTGAGGAAAAAAAAGATTGTTGAAACTGTCAAAGACGCTATAAAACTATAGTAACTGCAGTGTAGACAAAAAGATGAATGGAACAGAATAGAGCCCAGGAATATGACTCAGTGGGAATTAAGTGAACAACAAAGCTGCCATTTCAAATTGAGTGATGAAATGGTGCATTTCTCAGTAAGTGACTTTCGGAAAACTGGCTATTTGGAAAAAAAATAACGTTAGATCCCTATCTCAAAGTACAAGTTAAGATAAATTCCCTGTGAATAATAAACTATGATCCCCCAGAAGCAACAACTCAAAATTACTGTAAGAAAACTTGGGAGAATATTTTATAGTCTTAGATGGCAGAAGGCTTTTTCTTAGCATAACAACAAAGGCCAGAAGTCCATAAAGGAAAGCATCATTGATTTAACTATCTAATTCTTAAAATTTCTGCATAAATTCTGCTGAAGGGAAATGTGAAAATTTAAAATACATTCTCCTTTGATGCAATAATTGCAGTCTTAGAATTTACTTTTAGATATATTCACACATTTATGTATAAGGATATTCATTTTGACACTATTTGTACGAGAGAAAGCCTAGAGATAACCCAAATGTAGAAAAACAGTATGCTCAGTAGAAAAATTATAGTAAATTTCATACAATGGAATACTATGTAGCCATCAAAGAGAATTAGTTCTAAATATGGAAAGAATGCCCACAGTAAGTAAAAAATGGAAACAAACAAATAAAAAACACAGTAATTCATTGTGTGTGGCATGATTCCATTTGTTTGGAATAATATGATTATAGGATTATATATGCTCATAAAACATATTTTAAAACATAATAGTGCTATACTTCTGGGGAGTGGTTGCTGGGTGAAATTTGGGTAAGAGAAGGAAGACCGAAGGGAAACGTTTACTATTTACTTCACACAGCATAGTTCGATTGTTCAAAAAATATCTATTTTAAATTACTATGGCACAATTCGCAGAGATGTGGATGGACCTAGAGATTGTCATACAGAGTGAAGGAAGTCAGAAAGAGAAAATCAAATTATCGCTTATATGTGGAATATAAAAAAATGGTACAGGTGAACTTATTTGTGAAGCAGAAATAGAGTCACAGATGTAGAGAACAAACTTATGGTTACCAAGGGGGGAAGGGGAAGTGGCAGGAAGAGGGAGATTGGGACTGACATATAAACACTACTATGCATAAAACAGATAACTAATGAGAACCTAGTGTATAGCACAGGGAACTCTACTCAATGCTCTGTGGTGACCTAAACAGGAAGGAAATCTAAAAAAGAGTGGATATATGTATATGTATAACTGATTCACTTTACTGCATAGCAGAAACTCACATAACATTGTAAAGCAACTATACTCTAATAAAAACTAATTTTAAAAAGAAGAAAGAAAAAAAAGGTAAAAAAATTAAAGAAGCCAAAAAAAGAATTTACTATGGCACAAGACACCACAAATAAAGCAAAAAGAAATGACAAGCTGGTGGAAGATATTTACAGCATGACAAATGGTTAACAGCTTTAATATGTAATTAGCTGTTACAAATCATTAAGAAAAAGATGGCGGTAAATGACAATAGCAGCTAAGATTTACATAGCAATTACTGTGTGCAGGTTTTTACTTATTTAACAACCCCATGATATGTGTACTATTATTACCCCCATCTTATAGACAGGGACATGGAGACACAAAGAGGTTAAGTCACTTGCCCAAGTTTGTTAAAAATAACAAATGATATAGTGCAGAGATTCAAATACAGGCAGCCTGACTCCAGAATCTATACTGCCTCTTAATAGACTGATGGGCATGGGATACAAAAAGACAATTCATCAGAGAGGGAAAAAAATGGCCAATAAGCCCCAGTGTTAAATCTCATAATAGCACCCTTTAAAGTATCAGATTGCAAGGAATAATTACATTGGTAGTGAGTATAGGAGGAAAAAAACACCTCTCTGTCACATACCAGATAGGAAGGAAAAGTAGTATATTCTTTATGTATCAAAATTTATCATTTATCAATTTATATTTTTATAGTTATATATAAAATTTATACATTCTTTGGCTCCGCAATTCTATTTCCAGGAATTTATTGAGAAAATAGCTGGATAAAAGAACCAAGATATATATACAAGGATTTCCACTGTAGAGTGAAAATTTGGAATACACACACACACACACACACACACACACACACACACACACATCACCTATATATTTAATACATTATACATGTATATATAAATTGTATATATACCCACACATATACATAGAAACACTGATTATTTCTAGATTAAGAAAAAACCTGCACGTGTATTATTTGCTTCTTAAATACTTTGCACATATTACTTTTATAACCAGAAAATGATAATGGTAATTTTCATACATACACACATACATTAAAAGCTTCCAGAGTTGAGAGACCAATTTGTGCATGTGTGAGCCAGCCTCAAAGAGGTGCACAGACTTCCTGACCTTTGGATGCTAAGAGCAAAAGCGCTAGAGTTTGGTGATGCACAAAAGCAACCAGGAAATAACCTAGTTCCTTGAAATCTGAATGCCTTTGTGACAAGAAAGCAATAATATTTTATAAGTATTTGAAGTATCCCCACCACCCCATCCTACCCTGTCCTTCTCAGGAGGCCTGGGCCCACTAGGGAAGCCCTCAGTCCTGCAGTACAGGTTCTAGATTCTGCACAGGTGGGTGGCGATGGCCACCTCCATGCCTGCCCTGAGTTCTGCAGCTGTCAGAGAGAGAGGTCTGCAGGAGCTATATTGTTGCAGATTTGGGGCAACTGTGTGCTTTGGGTTAGAATCTAATCTTGACCTATGGGCTCAAGATCAGAACTACATGGCTTTTAGCTTAAAGAAGAAATTTTATTTAAAATCTATTTTATAAAGAACAGAAACTATTTTAGTAAAATCATTATTCTACTATTTTAGTAAAAAATCTCAGATGTGAAGGAAGCTTTCAAAATGGCAAAACCTATTTTCAAGTTTAGAAAATATTCTGCTATCATATGAAAAGTTCCCTTTTTGTTTTAGTTCAGGGGGCTGCAAAATCTTCTGTAAAGAGCCAAATACATATTATAGGCTTTGCATACCTCAGGGTCTCTACTGCATCTACTCAACTCTGCCATCACAGCAGGAAAGCAAACAGACAGGACGTAAACAAACATTCACAGATGTATTTATTTACAAAAATAAGTGGTGGGCTGCCTCAGGCTGTCGTTTGCTGACCTCTCTTTTAGATTATCAATTTTAGAAGTGGTCTATTGTATTATATCTTTTTTCTCCCACCATTTACGTTACTTAGGTTGAGAGGCTTCTGAAGTTATCTTCTGTGGAGCAGTATGTACAGTCTTTCTCCCAAGAAATGAGATGTATCTAAATGCCAGTTCATTGTACTGGGCTCGGTCATTCTCAAATCTCAGCAAAGATACGGGGACATGCACCTCTCACAGCTGTTCTCCCTCCTTAGAGCAGCTACATGACTATAACAGCTGCCATTTCCCTCCTGCCATATTCCCAGCTCCCTCTAACACACACACACACAGCTCAATATTGGACCCTATCCTTTAGTTTAAGGGAAAATGTATATAACTCTACGGTATGGAGATTTAAAAATGACTCAGAAGAGCTGTATATAAACAAGATGACAGAATGTGTATGTTTTTGTGACTAAGGATGTGGGTGCAAGTTCATGTCTGTATTTTGTTGACAAAACAGCACAGTGGGTTCATCCTGCCTCTCTACAGAGACCCAAAGAGTTACTAGGAATTCCGACACTGCAATGCCTACTACACACCAGAGGCCACCTCTCAAAAGAAAGAAGTGGTTAAGCTAACGTTCTCCAACCTGATTCTTCCCATTTAAACAGTATAAATAAACATTGGGAGAAAATTAGTTTGCTTAAAAAATAAGTAGTATGTGTGGAGAAGAATTAGGAATGAAAAAAAAAAAAAAAAAGCTGTCAAGTACCCTGAGCCCTAATTTGGTAATCTGTTGATCCTGATGATGCTTGAGAATGCGAACAAGCAGAAAACGCAGAAAGTTCACATTTCTTCTGCCACTATTAATTATGATTCAAACAATAAATACTTACTGAGAATCTACTAGATGCCAGGCATTGTGCTAAGTGTTTAGAAATCTAGACACTGTGTTATTTTCTTTTTAAAACTGCCTATTAATAGAATATAATGAATTTGAGTCATAGACACAGGTGGGAATTTTATACACGAGTCATCCAGGTACCCTAATATTTTAGTAGGTGAACAACACTCATGAAGGTTCTGATTTGAGCTAACAAATCCTTTTTTTACAATGAGTAGGCTTCTAGCTAATGAATTTGCTAGTAGTCTCTTTCCTTCCCAGATATGACATATACTATATGTTTAAGAGCACATACTTAGAAGATGGTTTAGTAACATTAATCTGTCCATTAGGAAGAAGTCCTAAGAACTGTTGAATTCATTCTACAATCCCTTATGAGCACAGCCTCCAAATGAAGGCTCTGGCTCTGATTCAACATGGCAGAGAAATGCTGCTGCCTGGAGGAGCGTATGAGCAAACCCCTGAGAACTGAGCTACTTACAGTGAAAGGGTGGTAGGGGGGACCGGGGGGAGCTCCTCGGGGCCCTGCTGGCGGAGGCAGCATGGACAGTCCTGTTGAAAAGATGCCAAGTGCGCTGAGGTTCAACCCCGGGATCAGATTGGCTTGTTGCTGGGAATAAAAATGGAGAAAAAGTTGAGGGGAGGAGACCTGAGAGGTCCAGCTTGCCTGGGTCAACCTCCATCTCTTGCCTGGGTGGCACCAGGGTCTCCTAATGAATCAGCTCCGCCCAGGCCCCGTGGGCCTCTTCCTCACCGTGTTGCAGGGGTGAGCTCTCCAGACCTCAACCTGACTGTGGCTTCCCTTCAAAGGTTCTCTGCTGCCTTGAGAGTGTCTACACATCTTAACACAGCAAGCAAGGCTCTTCCTGGGGACCCAGGCCACCTCACCAGCATCTCTCCTGCTAACCCTTTACCTCCACTCTGCCCGGTCGTCCTCCTCTCTCTCCTCTGGACCCCCCCCCCCAACACTGTCTACCTTGCAAGAAATGTGCTTCTCTCCCTCCTCACCTGGCTACATCCTACTCGTCATGTGGGTTTCACCTGAGCTTAGGTGTCCCCTCTTCGAGGAAGCCTTCTCTCACCCCAAAGGCCTCAGCTCAAGGTGCTCTCCTAACATGCCCACGTTTCCTTACAACAGCAGGCATCACATGGTATCTGAATGGCCTGTGTAGCTGCCTCTCCCCTTTTTAGACCACAGTTTCCTTATAGACAGAGACTGTCCTATTTAGTGCTGTGAGCTCAGTGCCTGGTACATAGTAAGTACTCAATAAATATTTGCTGGATGAATATGTTTAAAACATATTAGATTAATAGTTTTTCCTAACTCTATCCAGGGAAAGATCAGACCCTTCACTAAGATACCACTTATGTAAACTCCATTATCCATATTCAGAATGGTTCACAACCTTGGCTTCTTTACCATTTAGTTGCCAGCTTCATGATCATCTCACTTGCTAATTTCACATTTAAATATGGGGATGCTCACATAGGCTGCCCCTTCAGAGGCAGAGGAATGATGCAGCGCCCACCCTGGCCTGTATCCAACCTGTCCCACCACTGCCCCCTGAACGCTAAGCAAAGCTCTAACATTTTCTCTTTTCTTATCTGTGGCTCTAGGGTCACCCAGTAAGTTGTCTTCTTTTAGAATGTCTGGAATAGGAGAGCTAGGATCCTTAACCTTGATCCCATTCATGTATAAGATTTAGTAATTCTGTTATTCACCTATCAATGCATGACTTTAGCCCAGACATGAATGAACCTAAGTGATATATATGCTCAGGGGAAGATGTCTGGAGCACCCAGACCCTTTGCAGCATTTCCAGGTGTTCATGGAAAGAGCTGTTTATCATAAGATATCAAGATCCCCAAAGAAGAAAATGAGATCAGCGGATGATACTTTCACAGACAAATACACACAAACAGGGGAGAAGTTCACACTGAAGTCTTCTCCTCGTTGTGCCTCGTAATTATGATGTGACAAGGGCTACTAAGGGGGGATTTGGGGTGAGGTGGGAGAGAGAGTACTGACCTGAGTAAGAAGGTCCTGTGGAAAGTGCTGCAGTGAGGAAACTGGGGCTGCGTTTAACCTACCTAGTCCTTCGTCAACATTTATTCTTCTGTGAAATGTTATATACAAAGTCTGGGATTTTCTTCAAAGTCATCCAAGGTGGGTGGGGATATGGATAAAGGTTCAGATGAAACAAAACAGGCCATGAGTTGGTAACTGTTGAAGTTGGATTATGGGCATATGAGAGCTTATCATAGTATCCTTTCCTGTTTTGTATATGTTAAAAAAATCACTACCATAAAAAGTGAAAAAATTTACTCCTCTGAGCTGAGTTTGTGCTTTGATTGACGGACAAATCTTTTTAAGATTTCTGAATGAACTCTAGAATGGTGTCTCTCCATTAAAAAGTTGGAACTAGTAGTAATAACAGGAAGAACAAACCCAAATCAGTCTGCTAGAAGTATTAGAGCTGAGGTGGATGACAACATTTACTGGGCGTAAATACATCAGGGACTTCCTTGGTGGCGCAGTGGTTAAGAATCCGCCTGCCAATGCAGGGGACACGGCTTTGATCCCTGGTCCGGGAAGATCCCACATGCCATGGAGCAACTAAGCCTGTGCACCACAACTAATGAGCCCGCGCTCTACAGCCTGTGAGCCACAACTACTGAGCCCGCGTGCCGCAACTACGGAAGCCCGTGCACCCTAGGGCCTGTGTGCCGCAACTACTGAGCCCGTGTGCCACAACTACTAAAGCCTGCACGCCTAGAGCCCGTGCTCCACAACAAGAGAAGCCACCACAATGAGAAGCCCACGCACCACAACGAAGAGCAGCCCCCGCTTGCCACAACTAGAGAAAGCCCGCACGCAGCAACAAAGACCCAATGCAGCCAAAAATAAATAAAATTTAAAAATAAATTAATTAAAAAAATAAAAGAACAGATCAGTGAGAGATGAAAATCAGAAGTTATTTTTAAAGTATGTACTTTTAAAATTGGAAAATAGGGGAAAAAATCCCACTTTTCTAACATACCAGCTATTTTGATTTTTATATATAGCCTTCCAGGCATTTTGACCCATATTATTTTACATAATTATAACCCTAGTTATATATACTTTTATATACTCTTTTAATTAACAATACATCATAAGCAATTCCTCATTTTAAAATCTTCCAAGTTGTGATTTCGTTGACTCCGTACTATTTTGTCCAGTGCACTTATCATAATTTACTAGTTCGTTTCCTGATTATTCTAATGCCCTTGCCCCAAGAAGACATGAATAACTCTGCATACCTACTCTAAAGTGCTTCTTCACTTTCTGAATGGCAATTATGCTTAGAGAGGCTTGGGTCCTGCCTGAAAATACATGTGAAAACCAGTGGAGAAGAAAGCAGTAGGCACTTACATTAACAGCCAGCATATCATTTTCAAAGGCCTCACGCAGCTTCTTCATAATCTCTATTTCAGCATTGGCACAGGCCTCAACTGTGCCCTTCACAGTGATGGTTCTTTCAGGGTTGTATATGCTCAAATCCTGCAAGCTGGCCACCAGGAAAAAGAGAGAAATTTCCTTTTTTCAAAAGGAAAAATAAAATCCCAGAAGGATCACAAACAAGTCTTGGTGGAGGAGACAGGGAGAAGACACCACACGCTGTGGCACAGAATATCTGCCATCTTATCTCAAATCTTTGTAGTGACTTAGATCAAATCCACAGTAGAAAATGTTTGACTGGTAACTATTTATGTATTTGTTTTGATGGTGTTGAATATAACCATATCACTTATGATTACATTCCCACTTTCAAGCAGATGAATGAGTTGGATATATCAAAATGCTCAAATTCTCCATTATTGGGCACAATTAATCTGAACAAGAGGCTTACGATGAGATTGTTATCTTGGTCCCTGTCTCGTGTTCAATTTTCTTCAAATTTCTGCCTTCTTTTCCAATCAGTCTTCCAACCAAGCCATTGTGGGCCAAGATCTTCAGAGGAATCTCTTCAGCTCTAAAAGACACAAGCCACATTTTAACATTTAAGGTGAACACAACGGTTGCCTCCCAAGAGCTATTACCCTCCTTTTTTCTTACAAATAGAAGCCATTTCTGTTCAGGTACCAAGTGGCCATGGGCTTTATGAGATGCTGGGTCCTTCACTAACTCGGGTGTGTGAATTCTGATTAACACACGCCAAATCATGGTAATTATACTCCCTTGCTGTGACTGGTTGGAAATGGGTCCATGAGAGAGCTCTGGCCAACTAGGTATGAGAATTAAGTCTGTTGGGTGATTTCAGGAAGGTTTTCCTTGCTCTTAAAAAAGGCACAATGGATAATGACATCAGTCAATGGTAGACTAGGAAGCTACAGGCCCTCCTACTCCCACTGAGACACCAAGTTGACAACAAAAGATAGGCTAGACTATCTCTCTAAGAACTCTAGAGATCAGGTGAGAAGCTACAGCACCCAGGCTTTTATAAAACCAAAAAGGGATTCAAGTAAAAGGGGTAGGAAATTTTGTGGCGTTTGGCATGCCTTTCATGCTCCTTCCCCTACACAGTATAGCAAGGGGAAACTGGGAGGAAATCCTCCATACCAGGGATCCTCCCCTGGGACAGAAACAAAAAACTGGACCATGATTCCCACGTTCTGGCTTGCCTGGGAGCTGCCCGAGTGATTGGTTTCTGTCTCGCCTGACTTAGAGTTGACAAGCCTGGTGCCAGAGTCTGGAAGCTGCTGAAAACAGAGGTGAACTGTTAGAGCTGCAGTTCCATAGTCAGAAGCCAGAGGGTGAAAGAGATCAGAAATGGTTTGAGAGGTCCTAGAACCTCCAGCCAGACTGATTAGTGATGATCTTCTCCTGAACAAAGCCAGTGTGCAAAGACTGTGAGAGGTTGTTTTTTTTTCAAATGCTCAAATCGCAGCAAAAAGTTATAAGGCATATAAAGAAATGGAAACATGGCCTAATCAAAGGATCAAAATAAAACTCCAGAAACTGACCCTAAAGAAATGCAGATCTATGAGCTACCTGACAAAGACTTTAAAACAGTGATCATAAAGATACTCAATAACCTAAAAGAGAACACAGACAACTAAATGAAATCAGGAAGATGATGCATGAATGAAGTGAGAATATCAACAAAGAAAAAGAAACGATTAAAAAACCTAACAGAAATAACAGAACTGAAAAATACAATAACTGAACTGAAATATTCATTAAAAGGGTTCAACAGCACACATGATCAGGCAGAAGACAGAATCAGCAAACTTGAAGATCAGTCATGTGAAATCATCAAATGAGAGGAGAAGAAAGAAAAGAGAATTTTTAAAAAGTGGAGAAAGGGACTTCCCTGGTGGCACAGTGGTTAAGAATCCACCTGCCAATGCAGGGGACACAGGTTCGATCCCTGGTCCGGGAAGATCCCACATGCTGCGGAGCAACTAAGCCTGTGCACCACAACTACTGAGCCTGCACTCTAGTGCCTATGTGCCACAACTACTGAAGCCCGTGTGCCCTAGAGCCCGCGTGCCGCAACTACTGAAGCCCGTGTGCCCTAGAGCCCGCGTGCCGCAACTACTGAAGCCCGCGTGCCTAGAGCCCGTGCTCCACAAGAGAAGCCTGTGCACCGCAATGAAGAATAGCCCCTGCTCACCGCAACTAGAGAAAGCCCGCACGCTGCAAGGGAGACCCAACGCAGCCAAAAAAAATAAATAAATAAAGTGGAGAAAGGCTAAGGGACTTATGGAACATTATCAAGTGGATCAAAATACATGTCATTGGAATCCCAGAAGGAGAAGAGAGAGATGGTGCAGAGAGCTTATTCAAAGAAAACAGGCAGAAAACTTTCTAAATCTGAGACAACAAATGGACATACTGATTCAAGAAGCTCTAAGAACATCCAACCGGGATAAACCAAAAGAGAATTCCACTGAGATACATTATAACCCAAGTGTCTAAAGTCAAAGAGAAAATCTTGAAAGCAGCAAAAGAAAAGTGATTAGTAACATATGAGGAAATCTCCATAAGATTATGGATGGAATTCTCAGCAGAAATTTTGCAGGCCAGAAATGAATGGGATGACATATTCAAAGCACTGAAAGAAAAAACTATCAGGCTTCTCTGGTGGCGCATGGCTGAGAGTCCGCCTGCCGATGCAGGGGACGCGGGTTCGTGCCCCGGTCCGGGAAGATCCCACATGCCGCGGAGCGGCTGGGTCCGTGAGCCATGGCCGCTAAGCCTGTGCGTCCAGAGCCTGTGCTCCGCCACGGGAGAGGCCACAACAGTGAGAGACCTGCGTACCGCAAACAAACAAACAAACAAAACAACTATCAACCAAGAATACTGCATCTAGCAAACTGTCTTTGAAAATGATGGGGAAATTAATACTTTTCCAGATAAACAAAAGCTAAAGGAGTTCATTACTATCAGATCAGCTCTACAAGAAATGCTAAAGGGAGTCCTTTAAGTTGAAATGAAATGATGGTTCAACATATGAAAATTAATCAATATAATATACCACATTAATTGAATAAAGGACAAAACCCACATGATCATCTCAATTGATACAGAAAAAGCATTTGATAAAATTTAACAACTTTCCATGATTAATAACACCCAACAATTTAGGAACAGAAGGAAACTACCTCAACATAATAAAGGCCACTTGTGAAAAGCCCACAGTGAACATCATATTTAATGGTGAAAAACTGAAAGGTTTTCCTCTAAGATCAGGAAGAAAACAAAGATGCCCTCAGTATTTCTATGTAACATACTATTAGAAGTCCTATCCAGAGCAAGTAGCTAAGGAAAAAAAATAAAAGACATCTAAGTTGGAGAGGAAGAGGTAACATTATCTCTGTTCACAGATGATATGATCTTATATGTAGAAAACAAAGATTCCACAAGAAAACTGTTAGAACTAATAAACTAATTCAGCAACACTGTAGGATATAAAATCAACATACAAAGAACAGTTGTGTTTCTATACACTAACAATGAACAATACGAAAAGGAAATTAAGAAAATAATTCCATTTATAATGGCATCATAAAGAATAAAGTATTGAGGAATAAGCCTAATTAAAGAAGTAAAAGACTTACACACTGAAAACTATAAAACAACGCTGAAAGAAATTAAAGACAGAAATCAATGGAAAGACATCCCGGATGCCTGGACTGGAAGACCTAAAGTTGTTCAGATGTCCACACCACCCAAAACAATCTACAGATTTGATGTAATCCCTATCAAAATCCCAATGGCAACTTCTGCAGAAACAGAAAAACTCATTGTAAAAATTCATATGGAGGGGCTTCCCTGGTGGTGCAGTGGTTAAGAATCTGCCTGCCAATGCAGGGGACACAGGTTTGAGGCCTGGTCTGGGAAGATCCCACATGCCATGGAGCAACTAAGCCCGTGTACCACAACTACTGAGCCCATGTGCCACAACTAGTGAAGCCTGCGTGCCTAGAGCCTGTGCTCTGTAACAAGAGAAGCCACTGCAATGAGAAGCCTGTGCACCGTGACGAAGAGTAGCCCCCGCTCACCACAACTAGAGAAAGCCCACACACAGCAACAAAGACCCAATGCAGCCAAAAATAAATAAAGTAAATAAATTTATTAAAAAAAAATTCATATGGAATCTCAAGGGACCCTGAATAATCAAAACAAGTTTGAAAAAGAACTCACATTTCCTGATTTCAAAACATATTGTATAGCTATGGTAATCAAAACAGTATGGTAGGACTTCCCTGGTGGCGCAGTGGTTGAGAATCTGCCTGCCGATGCGAGAGACACGGGTTCGAGCCCTGGCCCGGGAGGATCCCACATGCTGCGGAGCAGCTAAGCCTGTGTGCCACAACTGCTAAGCAGCCCCCGCTCGCCACAACTAGAGAAAGCCCGCACACAGCAACGAAGACCCAATGCAGCCAAAAATAAATAAATAAAAATAAATTTATATAAAAAAAAACAGTATGGTACTGGTATCAAGACAGAAAAATAAACCAAGAGGAAAGAATAGAGATCCCAGAAATAAATCCTTGCATATATGGTCAAATGATCTTTGACAAAGGTGCCAAGGCTACATCATGGGAAAAGGACAGTGTCTTCGAAAATTATCTTAGGAAAACTTGCAAAAGAATGCAGCTGGGGGCTTCCCTGGTGGCGCAGTGGTTGAGAGTCCACCTGCCGATGCAGGGGACACGGCTTCGTGCCCCGGTCCGGGAAGATCCCACATGCCGCAGAGCGGCTAAGCCTGTGAGCCATGGCCGCTGAGCCTGAGCGTCCGGAGCCTGTGCTCCGCAATGGGAGAGGCCACAACAGTGAGAGGCCCGCGTACCGCAAAAAAAAAAAAAAAAAAAAAAAAAAAAAAAAAATGCAGCTGGACCCTTATTTCATATACAAAAATTAACTCAAAAGAGATTAAAGACCTAAATGTAAAACCTGAAAGTGCAATTTTCCTAGAAGAAAACAAAGGAGCAAAGCTTCACGATAGTGAACTTGGCTACTGTTTTTTGGATATAACACTAAAGCACAGTTGACAAAAGCAAAATTAACAAATAGGATTACACCAAACCTAAAAACTTTTGTGCATCAAAGGACACACTCAACAAAATGAAAAGACAACCTATGAAATGGAAGTAAGTATCTGCAAATCATATATCTGATAAGGATGTGGAGAAATTTGAACTCTTGTGAAAGGCTGGTGGGATTGTAAAATGGTGCAACTGCTATGGAAAACAGGTTCCTCAAAAAATTGGAAATAGAACTACTGTATGATCCAGCAATCTCACTTCTTGGTATATATCCAAAAGAATTGAAAGCAGGGTCTCAAAGAGATATTTCAAAACAGCACTATTCATATAGCCAAGAGGCAGAAGCAACCCAAATCTCCATCAATGGATAAATGAATAAACAAAATGCGGTATACACACACAATGGAATATTATTCAGCCTTAAAAAAGGAAATCCTACAACATGAATTCATTTTGAGGTCATTATGTTAAGTGAAATAAGCCAGTCACAAAAAGACAAATACTGTATGATTTCACTTATCTGAGTTCTCTAAAAGAGTCAAATTCGCAGAACCAGAAAATAGAATGGTAGCTACCAGAGGCTGGAAGGAGAGGGAAAAGGGGAGTTGTTGTTTAACAGGCACAGAGTTTCAGTTTTGTAAGATGATAAAGTTCTGGAGATCTGTTTCACAATAATGTGAATATACTTAACACTACTGAACTGTACCCTTAAAAATGGTTAAGACGATAAATTTTATGATAGGTGTTTTTTAGTTTGTTTTTTTTTACAATAAAAAAAGTTCAAAGAAAAAGGGCGGGGGGGACAAGGAGAGGATGCCTTCTCTTTCAACTTTTAAATAGTTTTCTGTGGGGATCCAAGGTCTGAAATCACTTCAGTCATCTTGTCATCATCAGGGGAGTATCAGACACCCTGAAGAAGGTAAAGCAGAAAGAAAAGTCATGGGCCTTTTAGTCTATGATTCAACTGACCTTTCAGTCACTCTCACATAATAAGGACTTCTAATTATGTGACAGCATAATTGTTTCTTATTGCTTAAGCCACTTGTTATGTTTTCTGTTACTTGAGACCAAAAGCATTGAACAGATGCATTACTACTGCCTCAAAATACATGGATGTTTGAAGAAGCTCCACTAGAATGTGACTTACAGAGGGCAGGGTTTTTTTGTCAGCTTTGTCCACTGGCACATAGAACAGTGCCTGACAGACAGTATGTACCCAATAAATATTTGGTAAATGAATAGAAAGAAAGTTTAGAATCCCTATTCTCCTCCGTCCTCCACCTCCTACTCATCTTCCTCACGGCTCAGCTTAAATGTCACTTACACAGGGAGGCCTTCTCTGAAATCCTCAAATCTCTTCTTGCCCCCTAAAACCTTGATTAGGGCCTCCAGTTACCTGCAGTTGTTTTCCACTGTAGCACCTCTCATAGCTGTGCTTAATTACTTACTGGTGTAATTATTTGTTTAGCAGATGTCTCTCCCACTGGATAAAAAAAGGAACTGGATCTTGTTCAGGGCTGTAGCCTCAACCCAGCACAGTGCTCAGCAAGGTGCCGCACTCAAAAAAAAAGTACTTCAAAGACAGTCAAATTCTATCTTGGCTCTACACGAATACTTTAAGAATCCAATTTATACATCAGTCTTTT
This sequence comes from Lagenorhynchus albirostris, assembly GCF_949774975.1. Taxonomy (NCBI): domain Eukaryota; kingdom Metazoa; phylum Chordata; class Mammalia; order Artiodactyla; family Delphinidae; genus Lagenorhynchus; species Lagenorhynchus albirostris. The sequence continues at coordinate 64,167,254 of NC_083099.1, forward strand.
TGGTTCTTCAGAATATTGTAAGATGCTTACACCTAGCTCAAAGGACCAAGGAGGGACATTTATAAAATTCTCAATAACTTAGATGAGGGAGGGGCTTCTTCAAATTAAGACACAGCATGTGGGGGGTTTCAAAAGCCCCAAATACTAAATAATTAGTTAAGTGAAATGTTAGAGTCCCTTATGAAATCTAAGAATAGATTTGCAACGTTTTTCTTTTAGGAACTACTTTCATCTTCTTGGTTTTGGAACACTATTATTTGACATTGTTTGCTAAATCAGTTTTATATTCAATTCATCCCTCACTGCTTCTTTTTTTTTTTTTTGCGGTACGCGGGCCTCTCACTGTTGTGGCCTCTCCCGTTGCGGAGCACAGGCTCCGGACGTGCAGGCTCAGCGGCCATGGCTCACGGGCCCAGCCGCTCCGCGGCATGTGGGATCTTCCCGGACCGGGGCACGAACCCGTGTCCCCTGCAATGGCAGGCGGACTCTCAACCACTGTGCCACCAGGGAAGCCCCCTCACTGCTTCTTTATTAAAACTGCCACACATGCCTGTAAGTGGATTTTGCCAAACAAACATACAGGCTTTTTTATTATATTGCCTATTCCGTTACCATTAATTTGTTTATAATACAAATTAATAAATTTGTATTACTAAATTATACAAGTTACTAAGAACTGTATTTGTCATTCAAATTTGTACAACACTCAGGAATCCTAAGAAATATTTTGTAAAAGAAATGGACAGGGGGAGAGAGAAAAACAAAGAAGAATGAAGTAGCCACTCAGATACCAGTTTCTACCATTTAAGGAAACATAATCCAATTTTAAGAGTGCAAGTGGCTTAGGAGCATGGTGACAAAACCCTTTTCCAGCATAGTAAATGATGGTTTTGACAACAATGTATTTTCTGTATCTGCCCAGTCCAATATGATAGCCATTAGCCATACATGCGATTATTTAAGTCTGAATGGATTAAAATAAAATATTCAGTTCCTCCATTGCACTAGTCACATTTCAAGCACTCAACAGGAACACATGGCTAGTGGCTATCGTATTGAACAGTGCAGATACAGAACATTTCCATCACTGCATGGCCCTGGACAGCACGGGTCTATATGTTCCTACCAATAATTATTACCAGTGAGTGATGGAAGCATTAGGCTCACCAACAGAAACATACAAGTAGAGAAGCAGCCATGTTATAAACATAAAAGATCTATTTCCCACCATATTCTCTTTAGGAACAAATTTCTGAAAAATAATCTTTCCCCTGCTCTCTTTACTGAGAAATAGATTTACAGCTTTTTAAAACTTTCCTGGGTTAAATGAATGACAACCTAATCTTTTTTTCTGCTGAGTGGTCTGTGCATTGCATGCAAACTTACAGTTTGGTCTCATCCGCCTCTTTCTGCATGATTTCGAGAATCATGCGGCATGCTTCAGAGGTTCCCTCTGGCGTGGCATGGATGGTGACAGGCTTCTCTGCAGCCCCGGAGTTCTCCTTTCTATGGATGTCTACCCTGCAGGAAAAGAATCAGGAGCCATAGCACAGCGTCATCTGGGACTGGATCCTAGTCCCAAGAATGCGTCGCACTGGCCAATGTACAGCAAGGACACAGACAGACCAGGAAGTGTCACGAGCACGTTTGCAACCAATGCCATTCTCCAAGAAGGCGGCAAGCAGTGCAGGGGGTCTTGTGCCAAACCCAAATTCTCGGCAGCTCCACTGAGAAGGGAATCTTTCTTACAGGAGTGCCACTGGGCAAAGGCACCAAGGCAACGTGGTAATGAAGCCAGTTTGGTAAATGAAGTATGTTGTGTGGTCTTTCCAATGATCTTAGAAGTGAAGAGTAAAGTGAGCGGGATAATACTGTACGTTGGCACAGTGCCGGTCTCTGAACTGATTGCAGCTTTTAAAAGCCATATGTTAATCCAACTCCACCAAATTCAAGCAAGCTTTACGTATCTGAGTATGGACAGAAAACAGAGGCATGCCCTTTCTCTGCCTAAGTTTTTGGTTTCCTTGCCACCGGCAGCCTGCCTTCTTCCAGGCTCTTAAAAACTAATGGCTCAAAAGCTTGATGACTTTATCAGACTTCTTTGGGTAGTTGTGGCTCTATTTGTTTTTAACTTTCAAAATCACGTAATTGATTGTATCCTTTTTTACTCTGGCTGTCAGAAAGCCCAAATCCAAGTCTCTGGCCTATTTCTAAAAAAATGGGCACACACTTTGAGAACTAACTCACTTGTATTTAAACTTGCTGCATTTTTTTAAATGATTTTTTTTTAGTTACTTTATTTTATTTTTTGGACACACTGCGCGGCATGCGGGATCTTAGTTCCCCTACCAGGGATTGAACCCAGCGCCCCCTGCAATGGAAGCGTGGAGTCTTAACCACTGGACCGCCAGGGGAGTCCCTAACCTTGCTGCATTTATAAAGCCACTTTAAATAATCTTTAGAACAAAAAGACATACAAATAAAAATCACTTTCTCAGTGAAGAAAACTTGGGAAAAAAGGGGACTGATTTTAAAATAAAGGAAACACCACATAGTATTTGCCCCCTGTACTATCTCATCATTTCACTCCTATGATTTTAAACTCTGGGACTCATGTAAGTGTTCATTACTTGGAAGTAACTCAGTCACTTTGCAGAAAACAGTGTTTTCTCTTTCAGGTTACAAGACACTCAATATCCTGAATAAAATGCACTAGGCATGTAAATAACAAATATTTGGTGCTTTGTAATTTAAGTGCTTTGTAATTTCCTTCAATCTGCCTGACTGTCCTAATTCTCACAACACTCCTGGCTTACAGAAGAAGCAATTGGTGCTCAGAGACCTTAACATTTTTTCTAAGATCATATAGCTATTAAGTGGTAAAACTTGAACAAGGGTCTTTGTTTTCAAGACCTGTGCTTTGTTCATTACATCATGCTGTGGTCTTATGAACACACAAACTCAGCAACCTCACAAGTCACTTTATCCACTACAACTCCTACTACCAATTCAGTCTCCTTAAACAGACAGAAAACTAAACATAAGACTAATGTACTTTATTTATTGCTCAATGTAACAGTGACTCACCCATTTCCTTTATGTAGCTATTTGCGAGACTCCCTAGGTGGTCTCAAAGAATGACTACCACCCAGGGCTCTGACGCAGGAGAGGAGGCAAGAGCTAAGATACGCGGGTTCTAGGGTCCCGTAAAGTTCAGCCCCATACCTCTGTTGTTTTAAAAACATGTAGATGTGTTCACAGGTATCAGATAGCTTATGAGAACAATTCTTGACTGTGAGGTCATTAGTACCTTGTTTATGAGCTATTAGTGTTTCAGGGTATGACCTTTAGGTCACTGGCATGAAAGCTCATTAAAGCCCCTGGGCTTTGTGTTAGTCTGTTAGTAGTTCCATTTAAAGAAGCCATAGTCCCATACAGCACAGCCCCCCGCTGCTGATGCAAGCAATAGCAACCTGGGAATGGCCGGGACCCACCAGCACTCAGGGGACCCCTCAGAAGGAAGCAAAGGAAGCCCCGGAGGCACGTACCGGGACTGGGTCTGCTTAGTGATGTTCTTTATGGTCAAGCCCTCCTTTCCGATGATGGCACCAACAAACTGGGTGGGGACCAGGATCCGCAGCGGGAAATCAATCTGTCTGGCCTGAGAAGAGCCCCCAGGGGCATGGCCTTGCTCCCGGGAAGAGTGGTCCCCACGCTGGGCTCGCTGAGGGGGCGAAGGGGAGCTCACCTCTTCATCCGGGATGTAGGAAATCTTGAAGGAGTAGTTCTCAAACTGATGCCCGCTTAGCTTCTCGATGGCTCTGAAATGCAGCAGGGGCAAGTGAGCTTTGTTAGAGAACAGTGTTGGAGAAGACCCCCCAGGGTCAATGGACCGGTTCATTCACTCTCCTTTACTAGTTGCCTACGTGAGTGCCGTCCTCGGCACTAAGGATGCAGCGGTGAGCAAGACACGTGCCATCTCTGCTCCCTCAGGGCTTGTGGTTAACAAATTAAACACGTAATTACAACGTGCAGGCCTGGTCAGACTTGATATACAATGTGCCAGTCTGCTTTTCTCCACCACTCAGGGCTGTATCCCCATCATCAAAAACGCTTTGTAAAATACTGGCATAAAATTGTCCTTTTAAAAAAATTTTAATTGTAATACAGTTATTACTGAAAATTCAGAAGCAGATAAGCACAAATAAGAAAAACATCCTAGCCCATCCTATAGCTTTCTTAAATATAAATATATTATTATGTATACAAATGGATTAATACCATACATACTACTTTATAACCTTTAAAAACAGTTAATACTCTAAACAGTTTTCCAAGTGATTAAATACCCTGCAATTTAGTTTTTACTGGCTGTTTAACATTCTATTGATTTGTCATCATTTTTGCAACTGATTCGCTATTGTTTTATATATATATATATATATATATATATATATGTTTCTAATCTTTTACTACTGCATACAGTATTGTCATGGGCATCTTTGCAACTACAACTTTGCAAACAGGACGACAAATTCCTAATGGAATTGCTGGGTCAGAGAGTAGGCAGAATTCTAACATTTTAAGTCATTATTGCTCAGTGTCCTTCTGGAAAGGTTTCAACATGTACTATCCCATAGCAGTTAAGAGAGCACTTGTTTCCTTGAATCCTCAGAAGTACAAAGTATTATGATTTTAAAAGACTTATCAATTTGATAAATCCCTCTATTGCATCTTAAAAACTATACATGAAGTGCAACCATTTTTTCACGTGTCTTTGGCAGCATGTGAAAAAATGAACCCTCTTCTACAAGGTTATTGTTTAGGGTTTACGAATTTATTACAAAGCAGCACTTTTTGAATTCAATAAAAGCAACAAAGTAATATCATGTACAGAGGGCCTACCTAAGTAGCAGATGGACAAGAACTGTAAAGGTTCAGTTGTTGGTATATGTATCCTGCTTACATACGTGTGCAAAAGTCAACAGCAAATGACTACTGCCTTTTTCAATGCAACATGAACATTTTGAAAACTAGTGGTATGAGAATGGGTTAACCATGTATTCATGGGTGTGGCAACCTTGAAAAAGAAATAAAAGTATAATCCTGGGACATATAACCAATACAGATGTTATGCCACATGTGACCATAATTCTACTTACAATGACCTGACAGGCACTTCATGGACCCTCTACAAAAAGGAACTTGTTTTTGTTGTTTTTTTAAAAAAATTCAGTCCCATGTGTGTTAACAGCCAAGCTCACAATTAACCAACACTGAAGCAATGTAGCCATGAGTGGGATTAGGAGGTGAATGTGAGTAGGAAAAAGAACCTGAGCCAGGTGCTCTTTGATGAACCACTCCTAGATGACAATGTTCCCTTGGGCTGATGTCACTAAGGTGGATCCCTCTTTTAATATTCATAGAGGGAAAATGAGGTTTCAGCATCCATTCAATGAGTGGACAGAAGCGGGCTTGGGCTTCTTCCTCATGGTGCATGGAGGAAGCTCCAGGTGGAAGTGGCTCCTAGTGGCCATCAAAGCAGACTCCAGTGGACACAATGTCACAGACGTGGTGCCCTCTATTCCTGACTATATCAAGATGCAGCTCCCACCTCGGTTTTGATGCCAAGGCTCAACATTTTTCAAGATAAAAATCTCTGTACAATCAACAAACAGACACTCTGGTATAAATGCCCTGGGGCTCCACTGATGTGTCAAAGTTCTGCATCTTTTCAGAAAAGGTTTATAAATACAGGACTCAATGGAATTCAAAGACAAGCTCCACTCCCCCCCCACGCCCAAATTTGAAGGGAAATAAGTCCAAATCCACTTACGTTTTTGCTTCTTCTCTTGTTGCATATGTGACGTTGACAACGGCAGTTTCTGTGTCTGTGTTGACTAGGAAAGAAGCAAAAACTACATTGTCATAGAAAAAAAAAAGCTGCCACCCTCTGGCTAATGTAAATAAACTTATTTAGAGAAAAATGCACAAAAAACGTCACTGCCCTATCTCTTAGAGTTACTTGAATCTCTATCTTTATTCATGCGCGTTCATAGGAATTTGTAATCAACTGTATATACACATTTGTAATCCATTGTATATACAACTCAAAACTACATTTTCACTAATTTTATCAACACTTTTGCACATGTATATGTATATGCACATTTTCTTTGGATTTTTCATTTTTAATGCCTTCATAAAATTGCAGCAAATAAATGTGCCATGACTTTTGCCTAACCATTCCTTAATTGTTGACAAATGGGTTATTCCCAGTATTTGCTATTCTGACTAGTGTTGATAAAAATCACCACTGTTGCAAATATCACTTGATTTGTGTTCTTCTGAATTATTTTTTTTAGGGTAATTTAGAAAGAAAATAATTGGTAAAAGAACATAATGCTTTTTAATGATTGTTTTCAGATTATTCTCCTAAAAGTTTGTATCAATTTATTGTACCACTATGAGTTTTGTTATAATTTGCATTTATTTAAAAATAACTGGATATATGTATAAAATAATAAGAAAGTATTTTAATTTTAATTCTTCATTCATGGATAAGGTTGAACTAACTATTACTATTTTTGTTCCCCTCTGATAGACCTCCTTGACTGACTGTGTGAGTTAAATCTAGTAACTGTGTACAATGAATAAAGAAAGTTGACAATTCCAACCCACTTGACTGAAGAGAACACATAAATTCTAAGAGTGGTTAATAAGGGGTCACCTCTTGTGAGTTGCTTTATCTTGATTCATAATTGCTTGCCTCTTCTTCCAAAGTCAGACATAAAAAATGAATTCAAACAGCAAGACAAAACTTTCTCAATCTGAGTCAGTAAACTTAAACCAAAAATACTGGTTTCCCCAAAACCAGTAAACATAACTAAATCACATCCTCCCCCACTAAAACATTTAAGCTATTGGGAGACTTGGAATTAACAACATTACGGTGAGGATAATTCAAGAAAACCACAGTAGAGGTGCTTTTCAAAATAATAATAAAACCCTATAGTGCAGGGATCCTTAATCTTTTTTTATTATTATTATTATTTTTTGCGGTACACGGGCCTCTCACTGTTGTGGCCTCTCCCGTTGCGGAGCACAGGCTCCGGACGCGCAGGCCCTGTGGCCATGGCTTACAGGCCTAGCCGCTCCGCGGCATGTGGGATCTCCCCAGACTGGGGCACGAACCCGTGGTCCCCTGCATTGGCAGATGAACTCTCAACCACTGCGCCACCAGGGAAGCCCTTTAATCTTTTTTTAAAAAACCATTTATTTATTTATTTATTTGGCTGTGCTGGGTCTTAGCTGCGGCATGCAGGATCTTCGTTGTTGCATGCGGGCTCTTTGTTGAGGCACGGGGGATCTAGTTCCCTGACCACGGATCGAACTCAGGCCTCCTGCATTGGGAGCCTGAAGTCTTATCCACTGGACCACCAGGGAAGTCCTGGGATTCTTAATCTTGAATCCATGTTAGAGCTTCAGGAATTCTTTACTCACCCTCCCTACTTCCCTGCAAATATTCAAAATTGTGGGTACGTGGATTTTTCTGGCTTATAATTTCCATATGATTCTCAAAAAGGTTAAAGACCACTGTTATCCAATAACTTCAAAGTAGCTGCAGCCCTTATGGGGAGGGGAGGCATAATCCTCAGGAAGGAACTGCCACTGAGATGTATGTGTCACTGGTGCTGAGCCCAGCCCTTGCCTTGGCCTGGGGGTATTCGTTTTGCTCTCTAATACACAGAGAGGTCCTCATAGTGCAAAATAGAGAATGTGCAGCCCACAACCATCCTCTTTCGGTGCTGACACACTGAATGCTACGAGGCCTCATATCTGCACTTCGTAGTGCTACAGATGAGGTTGAAGACTCCAAAACGGGAGAAAGGCTGGCTTTGAACCTCCCGAATAAAGCTATCCACTAGAAGTCTCAGATTCTCAGATTTTGTTCTACTCCTTAGTCATATTCTTTGTTCTTGAAAGACATCTGTCTTCAGGAAATCAGACCTGTGATTCTGGGAAAAACTGAGCTCCATTGAAATACTTTATTTCATTGGACATGAAAGCTCTCCTTAAAATCCTACTGAAAATGTTTTCCTGCTGAATCAGGAATCAACTATGAAACAGAACAAAACAACACCCCAGTACTTTTATCCCGTAGCTGTCAGGCAGCTAGAAACTGGGTGCTCTCAGGGCACAGGTGCCATTGGAGCTGTGAACTGCCCCCAGGGACCTGGAGTATTTCTTCCTTGCATGGCACTGTCCTAAGTTTAATAACATGGTCTTAGTTAGTAACTTCTACAGGTTCATGTCTGGAAGGTCAACCTGCCTACTAAATCCATTCCTTATTAGAATGTCTTCTTTTCCATTTGAGGGAAATAACAAGAACTGAGAAAACAGAATCCTTGTAAATCATGTCTTCCTTCTGAGCTCTTTCCCTTCACCTTTGGGTATGGGCAGTCAGCAGTATGAAACTGACTAATAATATTTTTAATATTCAGGAGTGGAGAGCATCTGAATAACTACTGCTTTAAAACTATTATATTAATTATACTGGCGGATAGAACAGACTGCATATGAGAAAATGGATTCTCTGTGATTTTTCCTAAGTGAACTTTAACCATTATGTATGACTCCACTGTCTGTAAATATTTATTCAGGTTCTCTCTGGGTGCCCCAACTATTCAGTGATACAGGAAGGGTAACTTTATTCTCCCCATTATACACATGTGGAAACTGAGCCAATAAGGTTAAGTGACTTTTACAAGGGCTCACAGTCAGTAAGTGACTGAATTCATAGTCTGCTTTCTAGGTCAGTGCAAAAATAATCTTTCCACATGTTACTGCCTGTCTTATCAGGAGCTTAGAATCTACTTTTCAGGGACTCTTAAATAGCTACATAAGATATCAGCTGAGGTACCCTTTTTTTTTTTCTTTAAAAATCATAGCACTTCATGTTTTAGAAGACAAAAATAAGGGCGGCAGGAAAAAGAATATATGTTTTCTGGGGATTTACAGCATTGTTCCTAAGACAGAGGCTCTCAAATGAGTACACACAAAAATTACTTGGGGGTGCTTGTTGAACATACAGATTCATGACTTCTCCCCCCATAGAGTCTTAATTTGTAGGTCTGTCTATGGTGAGCCCTAGGAATCTGCATTTTCCCAAGCACTCCAGGCGATTCTGGGGTAGGAGTCCTACACCTTGAGAAACACTCAGTCCAAGATATTAGGGATATGTTATTCTTAACCAGGAAGAGGAAAGCTGTAATAGTGTAAATCCAGTTACTTCCAAGTGAAATAAGCTTCCCCCACCCTGACAGCATTTGTCCAGTGCTTGAGTACATTAAAGAGTATAAGAAAAATAGCCTGAAAACCATTCTTTGAAAAAATCGATATAGACGGATATAGACATCTCTCACATACAGATATACAAACATACACTCTAGGAAGCTTGCTTCAAAGGAATTTGAACTTATTATTTGTCCTTGGATTTGACCCGACCTATAAGAAATAACAGGTAACATCCCTCTCAAAATTCAATAGGCTAATTTCGTCACTTATTACCTTGTTCGACATTCTCCACTGTCCCATACTGAGCCAAAAGTCCATCCAACACCTGAAAAAGAAGCTTTGCTGTCAGAATTTCAGGTCTTCCATAAAAGCAGCTAGAACTGAATAAATGTACAGGACTTTCATCTGCTTATTGGCTCTCAAGTAATCCGTTCACTGAGGAAACACAGCAGAGCTTCGGAGTCTTAGTAATTGTTAACAATCACGTTCATCATGATGGTTGGAACCCACTTGCTGCTTTTGAAATGAGAAGCAGAATAATGTACAAAGATCACTTCTCCTTTCTGGAAGATTTAACCTTCTTCCTTCAGTTTTCCTTTAGGGATCTCCTTATTTTACAAAGTAATGAGATATGTATATGTTCAAAATTTTCCACAATGAAAACTTTTTTTCTTAAAGGAATAAAAACATTAGACAAAACATTCTGTTTCCTTTAAGGCTATTTTGATTTTGTTTGGGTTGGGGAACATGGGGCAGTATGTTTTTCAATAATGCAGTAAAGCCACTCCTCATATTCTAGCTTATTTTATTTCAAGGTAACAATCTTGTAAGAAGTTTTACAACTCTGAAAATATGTCTTAACTGTTATTCATAGCAACTAATTCAAAATAAACAAAAAACTTGCTCAAACTAACAAAGAACCTTCTATTCTTATGGGTTTTCCATTTATTTTATTTTTCCCCAAATCGTAATTTAGAAAGGTAAAAATCTTTTATAAAATCATGGGATAAAAATCACAAGCAAGGTATGTATTTTGTTTCACAGTTTGTCTGTTGATGCTTGGTTTCTGAGAAGACAGAACATAAGGGATCAAAGTGCACATCCTGCACAACGAAAGGGACAAATCTGACCCCAAACTCAGGGCAGATCATGCACATTAGGGGCACTGAAGAAGGGAAAGTCTGAGGACCTCTAATTCCTAAATGTGAAAGGGAACTCTAAAAAAGGGAGAAAATCGCTTATTAACCCATTAAAAAATAAAATGAGGAAAGAGAGCAGGAAGATAATAAATATAGAAATGACATTGGCCTACCTCCCACTGCAGGTGAGGAGGGATGTTTCGAATCTGAATTTTCCTGCTCCTGTAAAAGATAAAAGCACAGACACAAAAAACAGGCTTAAGACCACAGTTTGAGTTTACTTTCTCACTATGTTCACCAAGACACCAGCAAGGGATTTTGATTGTGAATCAAGAACATCTTGTTTTAAGCCATTCGTCAATTTCTCCCTTTATGTCTGTTAGTATTTGCTTTATATATTTAGGTGCTTCTATATTGGGAGCCTAAATGTTAATGAGTGCAATATCCTCTTCTTGTATTGATCCCTTTATCATTATATAATGCCTTACTGTATAGCACAGAGAATTACACCCAACATTTTGTAATAAGCTATAATGGAATACAATCTGCAAAAAAAAAAAACCACACACACACACAAAATGAATGACTATGCTGTACACCTGAAACTAATGTAATATTGTAAATCAATTATACTTCAATTTAAAAATTAAAAGAAGAAAAAAAAGAGCAGCTTGTTTTAAAACTTTCAATTAGGGACTTCCCTGGTGGCACAGTGGTTAAGAATCCGCCTGCCAATGCAGGGGACACGGGTTCAATCCCTGGTCCGGGAAGATCCCACATGCTACGGAGCAACTAAGTCCATGCACCACAACTACTGAGCCCACGTGCTGCAACTGCTGAACCTGTGTGCTGCAACTACTGAAGCTCGTGCTCGGCCTAGAGCCTGTGCTCCGCAACAAGAGAAGCCACTGCAATGAGAAGCCTGCGCACCACAATGAAGAGTAGCCCCCGCTCGCTGCAACTAGAGAGCCCCCGCGCGCAGCAATGAAGACCCAATGCAGCCAAATAATAATAATAAATAAATAAAATAAAACACAGCTGTTTTAAACAAATAAATAAAACTTTCAATTACTTTGAGGAAAAAAATAAAGAACAAACCCAAGAAGTCTGAACAAGCTAAAGAAACAGGTTAGTTAGATGCAAATCTGCCTTTTCAATTTCCTACCAAAATAGTCAGAATTTAAATTGCCACACATGTTCTAATTATAGAATTATTCCCTTCCTCCTCAACATACATAGTCCTGCAAGTGACCCTACCCCAAAAGGTACCTAGGCTCAAACATGAGAGATGGAATACATACACAGTAGGTTTAAAGAGGATCTTACCTAACAATGCAGAGCTTCCTTTTCAAAAATTATTTTTATTTCTAATAGGTAATACAGTCCTAATTCAAAAATCAGGACACTTTAAAGAGGTATTCCATGAAAAGTCTTACTCGTTGCTTGTGTAGCCTTCAGTTCCTTTATGCAAATACTAGTAAATACAAATATACAATCCTATTTTCACCTTTTCTTATAGAAGTATTTGCATATTCTGCACACTCACTGAATCTTGTTTTTTTCACCTAACAGTAATGTCCTGAAGATCTTTCTACATTGGCAGATAGAGAACATCCTCCTTCTATTTTACACTACTCGGATGTACCAAGTATCCATCCCCTATTGATGGATATTTGGGCCTTCTCCTGCCTTTTTATTCAGAAGATTTTTCTTTTTTTCTAAGATATCTGATAACTTTGAGTGATTTAGATCATTTCTTATTTTTACTTAAGCATTAAAATTAGATAGAAAGAAGAATAGAAATACGAAGATAAGAATTTTTCTATCTTTAGAGAATATGTCAGATCCCAGAAAGAAAACACAAATCAGCATTTAAATATTAGAAGAGGTCATTTCAATGGAAGGGCTTGGCACTGAAATCCCATAAATATCACCTTTGGGGGTTGCAAGAGAAGAGATGTGGTGGCCAAAGTGTAGCCCCATTACTTTTCCTTTCCTTCTTGTGTAAGAGGTATCAAATAGTTGCTATATGCAGCCACACATTTCTCCATGGCTTTAATCTGGGCAATAGCCACAGAAAGAAATGTCACAATTCATGCAGAGAGGAAAAAGGAGTGAGACAGAGAAGTACACAGACAGGGGAAACAACAAACAAATAATGAAGGAACTGAGGGACTCCTGTTTCCTCTTTTTTTTTAAATTAAGGGGGACCCCATCCCTCTGTTCTAGATCCCATATACTACTTCTGTCTTGTTTTATTTTTAAAAAATGAGAACGCATTCATGCTTTACCAGAGCTGCCTAAATGACTATACAAGCCATTCTGTAGAACCTCTAATCTTGTGTCAGGATAGGAAGGCGAAAAAAGAACCAGGAACTAATTTCTGCTTCTGTGCTATGAAGGCTCATTCCTGACACTGCCTTTGGCAAGAGTTCATAATAAAACTGCTGACACCATCCCATACAGTGGCTACATGGAATGCTCCACAAAGGATGTCACAAGCCTAACTATTTATAGAAAAGGCATCATAATTTACAAGAAAATTGAATATTTCTAAAGAAGAATATTTTTGTTATCTCCAAGTATAAATAAACATTGACTACAACTGCTAAGCAAGAATTTATTGATAGAAATCCTATGGGAAGAAACTTCTGCATAGACACTAAGATTTGAATAGAGGAAGATACTGTTGCATTGTTATGACAAAGAATGCAAATAATCTAAGTATCCACAAGCAGGGAGATGAATAAGTAAATCATAGTAGAGCCATAATACTGAACATTATACAGCTGTTAAAAAGAATGAAGTAGGGCTTCCCTGGTGGCGCAGTGGTTGAGAGTCCGCCTGCCGATGCAGGGGACGCGGGTTTGCGCCCCGGTCCGGGAAGATCCCACATGCCGTGGAGCGGCTGGGCCCACGAGCCATGGCCGCTGGGCCTGCGCGTCTGGAGCCTGTGCTCCGCGGCGGGAGAGGCCACAGCAGTGAGAGGCCCGCGTACCGCAAAAAAAAAAAAATGAATGAAGTAGACATGTATCCACGGTCACAGGACACTCTTCAAGGCATAATGTTATAAGATGAGCGCTAATTACAGATTAGGTTTGATCTGTTTTTTAAGAGCACAAAACAAAACTATATGTCATTAAGTGTATATATATGTAAATGCACAGAAAAAGGTAGCTACAAACATTTGGTTGGTAAAACGGGACATGTACTTTTTATTTTAGCTGCTTCTGTCTTGCTTGCTTTTTAAAAAAATGACATGTTCATGTCTCACTTACTTTAAAAAATTAACACTTAAAACTCCTACCAGGGCTGCTTTCATGAATCGAAAAGATTCATTTCTTTAAAGTATCCTGGAACCTGCTTTTAAAAAAAAGAGAAAAACCCTCTTATTTTCTCCATAATTATCAACAGGTTAGGTATCCTTCTTGAAATCTTATTTAACGAAGTATTAATTTGTTTGGCAAACCCCTTTGTTCACAGGGTGTAAATAATAAAACTCTGCCCAGTCCAGATGATCCCGAATCCTAACTGAATGGGTCTAAAACAATGATGCTTCCCTGTAATATCTGGTGTGAGGACTGCACATCAGGCAATCAGTTGAGTAACTGGAACGTTCGTTAAGCAGGATTCTCTAACAAGCTAGTGTGTCGCATCTCTAATTTTAGAACAGGATTTTAACCCAGGAACGAAATTTTAACCCAGAAACGAAAAGGGGAAATGGAGATCACTGCAGTAGAACCCATTCAACTGGAGTTCAGTCAGGTGATCTGGGAGAACATCCTGAGAGACTGTCTTTCAGGATCAGGAGTGACCAGGATCTTTGGGATCTGCTAACTTGCATGACATCGTCTGGACACTGTGCCTGCTTGTCAGGGCACCCAAGATGCCCAACCCCTTTTTCCCTGGGAGCGATGTCTGTGTGCTCTTCAAAACCCAGCTCATACTTGCAGACAATTCCAGGGCATCTCCAAAAAAGAGTTGTTTCTATGCACTCACTCTTAAGGTTTTATAACAGCTCCCTCTTTGCTATAATCACTTATCTGCTGGCGCTGGTCCTGTCCTCACTGGATTGGAAATTTCCTCAAGGACAGGATTCTTGTTTACTAGTCTCCTGTCCAGCAAGAGGCCAAGCACATAGCAGAAGAGGAGAACATGGAACTCTGGGGTCTGGGAAAAGCACTGCTATTTCTGGCTGTTGTCTGTTTATGAGGCGGACCTTCTGGACCCTACCTGGGAGGGCACAGGCTGTCCTTTTCTCCTTTGCCAGGTAGTAAAGGGGAGAGGGAAGACTTCTTTCCCCTCTTTCCTTTAGAGAAGAAACCCAGTGCTCAGCTCAGTCTCGAACAACAAATGTGGATCTTTCTCCCTTTGAAATCCATAAAAGTGTGCCCTGCTTGCAAACAAGCCCAATTTACACAATAACTTAGGAAAGTGATTGGTTTTAAGAAAATAGTTCTTCGTTCCTTAAAAAAAAAAAAGAATAACCTCACCGTTCCTTTAGTTTAAAAAAGAAATCAAGCTTCTCTAAAAATACATAATTGACATTTCTCATCCTCTCCACCCAGAACCATTACAGCCAGCTCCTAGCTGGCCTGCCGTCTGTCTTACTTTCCCCTCCTCTCCCATCCTTCCCACACTTAGTGACTTTCTAAAACACAAATATGACTGGTTGCTTCTGCCTTCTTTGAATGACTCCCTGTCACCACATCCAAATTCCCATTCATGACCCTGTTACGGTCCCGTTCCCCATCTCTTTATCTTTAAACCCTCTTGCCCCAGCAACTGCTCTAAACTTTGGGCTCTTACCCTTCCATCCAAAATAATTTGTCACACCTGTAGTCTATATGCGTGCCAGGTCTGAGCCTTCAACATGCTCAGTCCACCTTAAAAACAAGAGTAAACAAAGGCAGTAAGGAACATGATTCTGATTAAAAAAAAATTTTAACTGAAAACAGAATAAGACCTGCAGTCAAGCTATTAATATAGACACACAGGCTCTCTCCCCAAGGCTCTGGGATTCAGGAACTCAGAATTTCCCACTTTCATATTCAAGTAAGTGTGTTCAGTGGAAAAGAGCAAGTAGCTCAGTCTCTACACATCCAGGAAAAGAACAATATAGCCCAACAGCTATTCTGCTTGGCTGAGGAACTGGCCACTTTGATGGATTCTATATTCTGGTTAATTGGTGACAACGGTATACACATGTAGACTATCAAATCTTAACTACAAACAAAAAAAACTTAACCACAGCTCACCTAAGGCTCTTCAACGTGTAAGTGCCTCAGGGTACTTTTCATGAATATGTTATTATCTTTGTACTGTAGATGCCCAGAGGAAGTGGAAAGCTCTGAGTGAACTTCAGATAAAACTAGATGTCCACTGTTATGAATTTCAAGGACCTGGCAGAAGTTATTGTGTATGGTAGAATCTGTTGCTTAAAATATCTGGGCAATCAGCTGGGGAAGTAAAATCATATTTAATTGTCAAGGAATCTCTTATTTTGAAGAATCACCCCACATCTGTGTGTGTGTGTGTGTGTGTGTGTGTGTGTGTGTGTGTGTGTGAAACGCCTGTTTGCTTGTGAGGTGGATAATGCCATCGTTTTTAAGCATACGGTCAATTAACCGCAAGTCTGAACTCTAGCCCAGGCACTGACCATGCTGGGGGCCTGAGTAGGGAAGACTTAACATATATTGTGGACTCCCACCTCATAGGATCTCAGATTCCATTTGAAAATCAGGCAAGCTAAGGATCAGAAGATGTCCGGGAAAACTGTGGGCAAGAGAAGCAACAGAGGAAGCAAAAGGATCCTATAAGAGAGTCCTCTGGGGTTCAGTGAGAGATCCTACCCAACTAGGTCCCATCTGTTTCCATAGCAATTTTGAGCTCCATCAGATGACACTGTGGTTTTATTCTTGCAAGGAAATCAAACCACCATGGAATGTACATTATCTAGAGGTAGGTGTGCTAACCGACTCCAAGGGCAGTGGCAGAGCCAAGGCTGAAACCACCAGAGCTCTTGGCCATGCCCGCTCCTCTAGTGCTATAATCAGATTCCCCTGCATCCCATGTCCTCATTAGTAAGTGTTTGAGGCACTTTCTCTCCTTCCCATTCCTCATTAGTTCTAAAAGTTCCCCTTAAAACTTCTGGACATTCTGTACAAGGGACATCCTGTGCTAAATTGAACTAGGACCTAGGGCTAGCAATGAATCAGGGAAGCAGATGAATCACCAGTGATAGCCTCGGCCAATCTTCTATTCAGCACTCAGCTGCCTTTTACAGTAATCCCCTCCCCCACCCGCCTCTCATTCTTTCTCTCCTTTCTCTCACACACATACACACAGAGGACACAGGGCATGACTTAATCAGTGAAACTAACTGTTGTCACTTTGTTACAAAATTATTAAGAACTGCATCTGCCGCTATGGAATCTAAAATAAATGTATTATAACAGTTATTAGAAAACCAAATGCTTTCCACATAAAAACTGTTGAAAAGTGGGGCTTCCCTGGTGGCACAGTGGTTGAGAGTCCGCCTGCCGATGCAGGGGACATGGGCTCGTGCCCCGGTCCGGGAAGATCCCACATGCTGCGGAGCGGCTGGGCCCATGAGCCGTGGCCGCTGAGCCTGCGCGTCTGGAGCCTGTGCATCTGGAGCCTGTGCTCCGCAATGGGAGAGGCCCGCGTACCGCAAAAAAAAAAAAAAAAAAAAAAAAAAAAAAATGTTGAAAAGTGAAAAAGAGGTTTGGGGTTTTTTATAAGGAGAAAAACATGTGATCAGAGTAAAGTCCTTGTGAATATTAGCAGTGTTATGGGCCAAATCATATAAGGATTAAATCAGATATTATTGTGGTGCCCTGTTGCAAAGGGTTTGAGCCAGGACAACTGTAGTTATGAACTCAGTAAATTCCCTTGCTCTATAAACTCAGGTCCGCAAAACCATAAACCCCCAAGTGGCCTGAACACACTCATGCTTCATGAGAATTCAGAGACAGGACCTCTTGAAAGTCTACTGCTTGAATATCACAGAAAAGAAATCAGTGAATATGATAAAGCAATAGTCTGAGACTTTGTAACTTACTCATTTACCTCCGAGCCCCTCTCAAAGAGGCCTTGACTTTTTAAGAGGTTGCCAACACAATTCCAGACTTCCCTCTTGAGGAAAACATCAGGAATTCTTAATTGTTCTTGAAAGAGGTAGAAGGAGAAAAGTAATTAGATAATGATGAGATGTTCATGAGAAGACAGGTCAGGCTGCTCCACCTGGGCAAGATGGTGAAGGAGTTTCCCTAGTGGGTCAGGTACAATGAGTACAATTTGCATTAAATGACCATTGAGTTTCATTCCAACTGCAGGATTCTACAAACCCCTTAGAAGGGTTAAAATCATCTCCTGTTAAAAGGAATCAGTATGCTTGACTGTAGGTTGAAACCACCATACACTGTTCTAGTAAGGTAATCACATTCCTCAGATATTCAATATTTTAGCTCTTTAAAAAGGAAGTCAATATCTAAAATTTCTCTTTTTTGATTCGTATTCAGTTTTTAGTGAAGGGGGCTCCTTTTACTGAAGTAGTGGTAAATAGAAATATTTGAACTGAAGGAACACTAAAAAAATCTAAATAATTATTCAGGGAAAATATTTTTCTTTGTCAAACACATCTTCAGTATTTTAAAATAAAGCCAAAAAAAACCTGACATAGGAAAACCGTGACCAGTCTTACCAAGGTTTGTGTACAATTTCCTACAGATAACACCATCTTTCCCATCTACCATACTACTCGTTAACTCATTTTGTGACAAGAGAGAATGAAATACAGTTTTAGCTCTAGCTTTACCAGAATTTCTCCATGGGCTTCACTGAACACTATTTCTTTCTCATCCTTCAAGTTATTTTATTTGATGAGTTTATTAATGTTTCAGAGAGACACCCAACACATTCATCACACTGTTTCTAGCAGGAAGCTTTCCCCAAGCCACCACTATTATTTATATTAATGGGTGCTAAGCATCCCATTTAAGCCTTACCACTCCCCTATGAAGGAAGGATTGTTATCCTCACTTTCAGATAAGTAAACTGAGGTACTGATGAATCCCCTGTCCAGTCTCACAGCTGGGAGCAATATTTTTGACCGCGGTCTACAAGTTTAAATCTTTGCTTTTAAAATGTCACTCGAATTGTCATGTCAAGTCACCGACAAAATTTACATTTCATGTATATACTTCAGTTCAATGAATTTTGGACAAGATGTACCACCTCAGGCAAATGCTAGGAAAATGAGTCTTAGGAATAGATTTCCAGGTTTTCCCTCTCACTGTCAACCTCATTGTAGACTCTGACCAAAAACATCTCTCCCAGGAAGGGTTATTTTGGAAATTTCACTATAGTGGTTCACCCTTTGCTCCTCAGAAGATTTATTTAATATAAATGCCCTTCAGAGAGGGCAATAAAGGTATTAATTAGTGAACTCCTTCACAGGGTCAGCTGACTCCTGACTCCTGGTTGACAGCTCTCCTGGCCCAGGACTGGGAGCTGTGCCTGCCTGTGAGCCTAATAAGCCTTTGCTCATCATCACTGGCCCCAGTCGGCACTGTGCTGAATCTCATGGGGCAGGATAGAGTTTGAGAACCCTCCCCAAAATATGGGTTGCTGAATGGAGAAGGGTGGGGTGAATCCCAGACAGGAGACAAAGTTCTCAGAAGGAAAGGACATTCAAGTGTGCCTGAGTACAAACAGGCATTTGGATTCAGGAGGGTGGGATCTTGAGAGGTAAGGCTGAGTTTCTGTGAGTGAAAGATCTCAAAGTCAGCTTCCAGCTTTTCAAGATCTGAACGATGTAAGAATTGAAAGCATTTTATTGTGCTGTGATGAAGGTGCCAGTTAACAAAACCAAACTGTGTTTCTCTTCTTTTTTTTAAAATTTATTTATTTATTTTTGGCTGCGTTGGGTCTTCGTTGCTGCGCGCAGGCTTTCTCTAGTTGCAGCGAGTGGGGGCTACTCTTCATTGTGGTGCGCGGGCTTCTCATTGTGGTGGTTTCTCTTGTTGCAGAGCCTGGGCTCTAGGCGCATGGGCTTCAGTAGTTGTGGCATGTGGGCTCAGTAGTTGTGGCTCGTGGGCTCTAGAGCGCAGGCTCAGTAGTTGTGGTGCACGGGCTTAGTTGTTCTGCGGCATGTGGGATCTTCCCAGACCAGGGCTCAAACCCGTGTCCCCTGCATTGGCAGGCGGATTCTTAACCACTGCGCCACCAGGGAAGCCGCAAACTGTGTTTCTAATGAAGTGATTAGTTTCTAATGAAGTGATTACCCGTATAAGGCCCTCAATTCATTATCTGTAATTAAGACTAACCAGGGTAAAAACAAATATTTACACATCATATTTTGAGCCCTGATAAAAACATATATAAACTTGATGCAACACAAGTTACAATTTGAGTACATAAATGTTTTACTTGTGTGGTGCAGGGTAAATACAAAACCATCTTTATAAAGGAAAATGAAGCCACATGCCTCGTCACCAACAACTGTGCCATCCTTTCAGCATCTCTCCAATTCATTTTCAAATAATTGTTTTCTTGAGTTCTCCAAACAGCACTCAACTCTGTCCTTTTCCTTTTTTTTTACTTGTGCCTTTTTCATTTTTTCCCTCCTCAGCTCAAGTAGCATCTGGAATAGAGCAGGTGCTCAGCAATCAGCAAATTCACCAGGAGCATGTGTTGCTGACAGCTGGCTTCTTTTTCCTGGCACACTCCACCCCATATTCTGTGTTCCAACTATAAGAAGAACACGTGATTAGTGAAGACACTGACTGGTCTTCAACCCAGCCAATTTCTTTCACTCCAGTCTATGCTTATCAGCTCAAGGCAACAGGCTGTTGACTGGAAAATGCAGGGGAAGACATTTCCCGACACAGTAGCCACTGCAAACCCTTCCTGTGATTGGATGTAATGACTCATGTGGAGGTGCTGTTTCTTCCCTGAAGACAACAAGTACAATGGCATGCCCTGACATACTGAAGAAACAGTGTCACAATTAACAAAATTCAAGCCAGAAGCTGTGAGTCCACAATGTCTGGGAATGAGTGATAAACCAACAGCCATTTTACGTCTGAAAAAAAGGAACTACTCCCAGCAGTTATAAAAGACTTTGATCTTATTCATTATAGTCAGGATGATTAAGAAAAATTAAGTTCATCTCTAATATAGCTCTAAATCCCAAGTAAGCAGAGAAAGGGAGGAGAGAACTCCTTCCCCATGCTGTGTAAATCAAATAGCATTCACCATCTCACACAAAAGGAACATCTCACCCACACTGAAGGTTAGGTACTATGAACAATCCGAACTACCCATACCCAAATGTTCTGACTGGAGGTTAAATACTGGACATTTTAGGGCTTCCCTGGTGGCGCAGTGGTTGACAGTCTGCCTGCCGATGCAGGGGACACGGGCTCGTGCCCTGGTCCGGGAAGATCCCACATGCCGCGGAGCGGCTGGGCCCGTGAGCCATGGCCGCTGAGCCTGCACGTCCGGAGCCTGTGCTCCGCAACGGGAGAGGCCATAGCAGTGAGAGGGCCGCGTACCTCAAAAAAAAAAAAAAAAAAAAAAAAAAACTGGACATTTTATCTCATTTGGGAAATAAGATGATTTCTAAGATTAAACCAAAAGCTTTTCCAAATTCATTTAACAGGTGTTCACTAAGCACCTGTTACTAGCCACGCACTTGTTTTAGGTTCTGGGGTAGAGTAGTGAACAAAACAAAAGTGTCCGCATGCTGCTTATATTCTAGGGAGTAAACAAACAGAAAAGACAACACTGACCTCAGCAACCCTAAAGCTCTCTAATTAATTTCAATAAAACATGTACTTTACATGTTTAATGCAACATGTACATTTCAATAAAGAATGTACTTTAGAGTTGGTCCCTTGAATCAATTATGTCCTCAAGGAAAAAGGCTATTCCTGCATTTTCTTAGTCATATTTTTAGGTTTTAGCTAGACATGAACCCAATGTCCTTTAACACCTGTTTCTGCACAGTATCCTTAAACTGTAATTGCAGGTAGTAAAGAGCATCACACAAGTCCTTGTTTCCAACCACCGTGGGGAAGTTAAAGCTGAGGCAGGCATTTCTGTGTATAACAGCAGTGGAACACCTGCACTGCCACAAAGGGGAAGCTTTCCTTCCCACCCGGGTCTGCCCCTTAGCACTTAACCCCCTGAGATTTCCTCTGCTACACAAAGGGGGAGCTCTGGAGAAAATAAGAGGACCAGAGGAAAAGTTATTTCTCAAAATTGGGAGAGGAGTCAAGAAAAAACTTCTCAAACACCACCAATAAAAAAATAAAATCACAGCATGCAAAGAAAAACAAATCAGTGAATGCCTTCAACATCTCATAAAGTGCTGATGTAAAAACAAAGGAAGATTGTTAGCTCTTAGAGCTAATGTTACATGATTTGAATAAAATGAGACTTTTTAAAACCTAGAATTGCCAACTTTTTTTTTTTTGAGCCATGCCACGCAGCTTGTGGGATCTTAGTTCCCAGACCAGGGATTGAACCCGGGCCCTCAGCAGTGAAAGTGCAGAGTCCTAACCAATGGACGGCAAGGGAATTCCCCTTTTTAAATTTATTTTATTTTATTGCCAAATAGCCAACTTTTAAAACAGACGAACTGGGGAAAGATGGCATATAAATTATTCTTATATTTAAAACGATTCATCATCCTAATGAGGATTCATCTTAAGATATTTTTACATCAATTCTGAAATAAGACAAATTAGTAGGGAGATAACTGCAAATACACAAATTTGATTTATAACCAATTTTGAGAGACTAGACTTTTGCCTAGAGAAATTTTTCCAGTGGTGCCGATCGAAATGCAAGATTCATATCCTTCTCGAACTATGTACATCCTATCCCTACCCCTGCAGCTCAACAGCTCTAACCTGGTGATGTGGACACAGCAGTCACTCAGGAAATCTGAGGAATGAATGAATGTACATGATAGGGTTAAGATCTCTGGCACTTAAAAGTAGAATTCCTCCCAGCTGTTGGTTCACACTCTCTTTTGAGTTCCCTGTCTTACAAAGACAGTAAACAGAGCATCTGTCTCAGTTGGTTCCTGACTTTTCATCACTTCCTCTCAAACCAGTACCATTAGCTGGGTGGGCCCCAGCAGGACCCAATACTGGGAAGTATCCTATATAGGAGTCAACACCTGACGTGAATAAAGGTGAACAACCTACCTGGCTCAGCAGGTGGCCAAGGGAGGTCCTGCTACCACAGCTTCAAATTCCTTTTCCTCTCTCTTCTCCCTTCCCTGGAAGCAGTGCACGGTTGGTTGCCCTCTACTACCAGGACCCTCTTTCCTTTCTTTGTTGGGAGCCAGGTCCTCAGCAGCATGAATGAGGGAGGGAAGAGAGTTCAGTTGGTGGCCTCCCCTTAGCTGTTCGGAGTCCCAGTCTCCTTAGCACTGTGATAAGCTCCTGCACTCTCCTCTCATTTGTCCCTCCCCAAATCCCAGGGGATTATGAGAAAGCGCTCCATAAACTGTAGTGCACCCTACACAGGTAGGCATTAGGGTTATTTTGACAGAAGCACCCTCAAACTCCTTTTCCCAGCGTCGGTCCTGATATGCCCAGGAGAGCTGGTGCCTGGTTTTCCTATGAAATGTGAATGGATTTGACTTCACCGGATGAGTCACAATCAGATAATCAATTAGAAGGCACTGCATGGAGCCAGCACTGAACTGGAAGAGAAGCTACTGAAGTGATAAAGAATCACCTGTGGATTCAGGCTTAAAAGGACCCATTTCAGGATAATTTCACAAGCTAAAATGTACAATTGGCAAACTGATGGATTATTCTTCTCCTTCATTTAAGAGCACCTTGATTATTGTGCCCAAGTGAGAGTACTTTTGTTCCTTGGTGAGAAATACAAAATTTGTAATAGTCAAGCATAGATACTTGTGGAAATGCAAACACTTTTATTTACTAATGTCCATAAGGCCTTGATTTCTTAGAAGAGAACAATGATTTAAGAAAAAATATAAATTTAAATATAGTCCCTGGATTTTCTAACCTAATAATTCTCCCCACCCCTAATAAAACATTTTATCGTTACCAAAGGCCACCACTGTTTCAGCACCACAAGAAGCAGAGTGGGAGATGTGCTGAGCAGGGAGCCAGAGACCACGGTTTGAATGCTGGCTCCACTTCAGGCAAAGCTGTCGGGTGGATACTGGGCCAGTCACTTAACCTCCCTGCTTAATGCCTCAGACATGAGGCACTTGAGATAAGATGACAGCCAGTTAGACAAGCTTCTTTCCAAACCCAAGATTCACTCCGTTTTGGCAGCAAAACAAAACTGTCACAAAGAAAAGGTAAGGAGCAGAAAGAAGAGGTGTCTCATCCCAACAAATCTTGCATTTTGTTTGGGTCACAGTTTTTAACAACCCACTAGATAAGTTAGCCGACAGAGTCCATACTATTTTATGATTGAATGGCTTACAATCCAAAAAAAGTGGATTTGTGACTCTATATCACAACCCACCCCTGCAGCCACAATTTATCCCATTTCTTCCCTTTTCTACCTTATTGCAGAAAGCCTTATGTTTACATCTTCACTAGTGCCAGGGTTACTCTTGTACAATCTCTGGTGTCTGGATTTTGAAGGTATAATGTTATTTCCTGAAATTTACTATGAATGGAGTATACGGCACAGCTAAGTAGGAGCTTGTCCATTTCCTACAGGTGTATATAGGTCTTGGCATGGGACTGTGAATAAGGAGACTATAACTGCCTCCAAGGAATTCCACTGATGTCATAAACCACTGTATCAAAGCTTAGGTTTCCACTACATAGAAACAGAGCTCTGGCCCATAATTCAGATGCTGGTTAATTAGTATTGTACTGATATTCTACTTGTTATTGCAACTTTGATCTATACAACTCTGTAAAGCCTACATTCATATTTTTAAAGTAATATGCTTTAGCAGCAGGTGAGAGAAACTTAAGACATGATACAGGGCTTCCCTGGTGGCGCAGTGGTTAAGAATCCACCTGCCAATGCAGGGGACACGGTTTGAGCCCTGGTCTGG
This sequence comes from Lagenorhynchus albirostris, assembly GCF_949774975.1. NCBI lineage: Eukaryota > Metazoa > Chordata > Mammalia > Artiodactyla > Delphinidae > Lagenorhynchus > Lagenorhynchus albirostris. Next base: position 64,191,785 of record NC_083099.1, read on the forward strand.
GAAGATCCCACAAGCCGCAGAGTAACAAAGCCCGTGCGCCACAACTACTGAAGCCTGCGTGCCTAGAGCCGGTGCTCCACAACAAGAGAAGCCACCGCAATGAGAAGCCTGCGCACTGCAACGAAGAGTAGCCCCCAATCACCGCAACTAAAGAAAGCCGCGTGCAGCAACGAAGACCCAATGCAGCCAAAAATAAATAAATAAAATACATAAATTTATATATATATAAAAAAGACATGACACATTTATTGGAAAAGCAGCAGTGTTAGCTTGATTAAATGCATACACCACTAGATAACTGTCCAAGGCCCTTTCCAACTCCAATGGTCTAGGCAACAGGTGAGTAAGAGAGACTTCAAAGGCAAGGGGGACAGGCGGGGTGGGACTGTGGTGAGACATCAGGATGAAAAGTGTTTATACTACATGGAGCTCTTCCTAGTGAATTTTATATAGTGATTCTGCAGATCTCAGCAAAATTGGACACATATCTATCACTCAACTGGCTTCTTTAAAACAAATTAACTTTTTAGAAATAAGTACTATATATTCTTTGCACAAAGTTCAAAAGGTACCAAAGCAGAAAAAACACAGCAGAAAAATTTGCCCTCTGTTATCTATCCTTCAGGACTCCAGTCCTGATACCAGTTTTTAAAAATCATTCCAGAGTATTCTGCACAAAAGCATATACGTATATAGTTGACCCTTGAACAGCATGGGGTTAAGGGTACTTACCCACGCCCCCCGTGCAGCTGAAAATCTGCTTATAACTTTTGATTCCCCCCCGAACTTAACTACTATAGCCTACCGTTGACCAGAAGCCTTACTAATAACATAAACACATATTTTGTATGTTATATGTATATCTACATATATTTTATGCATTCATGACATCTTTTTCTTAATCTTTTTGGTATTTCTAGGCTACATGGTTCATCTGTGAGGTTTTTTTTTTAAACTGTCCTAAATCTCCCCAAAATTTCCAATATATTTATTGAAAAAAACCCATGTATAGGTGGACCCATGCAGTTCAAACCCATCCTGTTCAAGGGTCAACTGTGTATTCTTTTTTCCCCCCTCAAAAAAAAATGTTAGTGCTCTGTATATGCTTTTTTCACTTGGAGATTGTGTCATAGCCATACACAGAGCTGTATTATTCTTTTTGACAACATTCAACTTTATGAATATACCATAATTTATTTAACTGGTCTCCTACTGATGGACATACGTTTCTAACCTTTTGCTATTTCCAAAAAACCAAAAATGTTGTAGCAAATAACTTGTCTATCTACCTAATTTTACACATGTGAGTGTATCTTGGAAGATAAGCTCCTAGACGTGGAATCACTGAGTCAGAAGGCTGTGCATTTGTAATGTCAACATACAAATGCAACACTGTTTCTCCACACATGAAAACGCAGCTCTCCAATTTTTGATTTCTGCCCATTCATAGGTGAAAAATACTATCTTTTTTTGCATTTTAACTATGAATGAAGCTGATTGTTTTTCATATGCTAAAGAACCTACCCACCTCACCCACTCTGGGAAACTCCACAGAATGCTTCCCTGCTCTTCTTTGTATTCTGGCAGGTGATTCCTGATCTGATTAACTTCATTCACTTCATTTATTCAACAAACCCTCACTGAGTATTGCGGGACACCAGAGAGACAGGTGAAAAGCCTGTTCCCACCATGAGGAGCTCACAGTCTGGCAGGAAGATAGCCAGTGCACCCTGCATGCAGTGTTGCTGTGAGACAGGCCTGCACCACGCTGGAGGGTGCCTGGGGGGTGCCGAGTGGCTGAGCAGACAGGAGGAGAACCTGGCAAGGCCTCCAGGGAAGGTGATGCCTCAGCTGAGTCTGAGCAGTACGAGGCAGAGTGAGCCAGGAGAGCAAAGGTGAAGTAGAGAGTGCAGAGGGGTTTAGAGGGCCTTTCAAATCAAGGGAGTGAGGTGTACAAAGGCAGGGCAGCAAGGGCACTTGGTTTGAGAGGAGCAGAGCACGCTTCCAGGGACCACGAAGGTGATAAACCTTTCACCAAGACTCAGAAACTGGGAGACAACGTAAACACAGCCATCAGCATTAACTTACTTTACAGAAGCTGTTTTCTTCTTAACTGACTCCCTTCCTCAGAGAAGACAGCCTTGTGGCCCTGAGAATTTAGGTGCAAGTATAATTCTATAGCTGTGTGCACCTCACTACTGGGGCAGTCTACTGATAATTCCTCACTTCCCTTTGACATGGGGCTGCCAGGTACACTTAACCAACAAATTAAGTGCCTCCAGATGAAAATTAAAGCATCTTGCCAACTACCATTATAATACCCTTCTGTTCCCAGCACGTATTCACCACACCTCTTGAGAGTGTAACAAACAGATCCATTAAAAATATTAAGGGACGGGCTTCCCTGGTGGCGCAGTGATTGAGAGTCCGCCTGCCGATGCAGGGGACGCGGGTTCGTGCCCCGGTCCGGGAAGATCCCACATGCCACGGAGCGGCTGGGCCCGTGAGCCATGGCCGCTGGGCCTGCGCGTCCGGAGCCTGTGCTCCGCAACGGGAGAGGCCACAACAGTGAGAGGCCCGCGTACCGCAAAAAAAAAAAATAATTAAGGGACCTCCCTGGTGGCGCAGTGGTTAAGAATCTGCCTGCCAATGCAGGCGACACGGGTTCGAGCCCTGGTCCGGGAAGATCCCACATGCCGTGGAGCAACTAAGCCCGTGCGCCACAACTACTGAGCCTGCGCTCTAGAGCCCGCGCGCCACAACTACTGAAGCCTGCGTGCCCAGAGCCCATGCTCCGCAACAAGAGAAGCCACTGCAATGAGAAGCCCTCGCACCGCAACAAAGAGTAGGAGCCCCTGCTCGCCGCAATGAGAGAAAGCCCGCGTGCAGCAACAAAGACCCAATGAAGCCCAAAATAAATAAATGTATTAAAAAAAAATTAAGCGTGCTTTAGGTCAGTGGAAGGTATGATTAAATACCACCACTGATTTTTTTAAATGAATGCACTAGAACTTTTATTTTTTTAATCCACATGAATAATGCCTCCATCAAAGTTATGCCCTTAGAAGAGTATTTTCTTATTCTAATAATGATTCCTCTGCCCAATATATGTTTTGAATTCTTTTATTAATATTTTCTACAGCATCTATCCAAGAAACATTGATTTAACTGATGTGCCTTTGGTCTGTAGTGCAATCTTACAAATATGCTGTGTTGAGTAAGAATCTCCCTCTTTTTCTTCCTTTTCCTCTTTCTATATTTAACAGGAAACAAAACTCAGAGGCCTCTCCTCTGCCTCTTCTAGCAGCAAAGAGCACAGCTCTCTGGGGAGTAGGCTGCCTTAGTTTGAATGCCAGGACTGCTGGGTTGGCCACCATACTACGTTACCAACCCAACCTCATAAGGGGTTCACCTCCCACGTTCCTTTTGGGGTGGTGGTGGAGAGGTGAAGTGCAGGGAGAATATCGCCCCTGGCTGCTCAAGCTCCCTGATCTGGTTAGGGAGAGGGTATTTACTCAGGGTCATGGTGGTGCATGAGGAAGCCAACCCCACCAGTGCTGGTTGATCATCAGAATGCGGACAAGGGGACATTCTTCATTTCCAGGTCATGTCTGGTTAAGATCAGGTGCCAGGATCAATATTTCACCTTAACTGAGGGGCAGCTGCCCAGACGGGCAAGGTCAGTGCCCCTGCGGCCCTTAGCTAGTGTCTTCTTCACAGCCATTTATCACAACCCACTGTTTACATTTCTGCAGCCCAGCCAGACTCTGCCCCACCACTGTGATTTGTTCATCCCACCATCCAGCACTTTTCTTTTCAAGGGATGATTATACACAAGTGAACAGACAGCAGGCGTGGTTGCCCTTTAAGCTCATGTAATCGGGCCTCTCATTTCAATTCACTTTGGTCAGCCCAGGTCATCTGAATGTAAAAGGGCCCCTCTGTCTCTGACCAAGATCCTTGCAGCCCTTTGATGGCCATGGAGCTCTAAGAGGGAGCTCATTCCCTGAGCGCTTGAGACCCCAGTCTACTGGGAGGTCGTGGGCAGAAAGTCAGACTAGGCATCAGGACTGCTGGGCGCGGGGCCACCACCCAGATATGTGACTGGGCTATTTGTGGCAGGTTATTTCATTTCTCTGGGGCCAGATGGTCTCTTTCTACAATCCTCCTTAGTGTCGAGAGTTCTCCAGCCCTGCCTGCTCTCTTCCCTTAAGGACAGTAAAGATGCCTCTTCCTCCCATAGAAATGTGTATAAGAACTAAGTTGTCCAGGCAAAAAAAACCTTTAAAGGAAGAATTTCTGTGCCGTGAGTGGTTTACTGTGAGAATAGGACTCAAGAGAAGTCTTAGAAATCTTTACTCAATGACACAGATGGATAGACAGACTTTAATCTGTGAGCCAAGAAAAATGGTTTGTAAAGGCTAGAAGAAAAGAACCCCATGGCTAAGAACTTGTAAAAACATCTATAACAAACAAGAGTTCTAAGGGAAAGACTATGAATCAGCAGGATCACAGGAGGTGGAGAGTGAGCTTTGAAACGGCAGAGAACTAACCAGCTAAAGGGCAAATGGTGCAGAATGCCACTGCAGGAGGTGACACACAGGAATCCAAGCAGCACCTGGAGTCAACAGAGAACAAGTAGACACATTTTCATCACAGGCCTGTGCTGGTGGGGACAGCCTAGCCTACCATACCAGTATTTTCCAGATGGGAAGCGGGTACCACTGAGATTCCTTAGTTTATAAAGCCAAAAATTCCATTCTTGGGAGGGAGAGGAGAGAAGGAAATGAGAATGAACAGGAATGACATTTTCCATTCCCTTCATGGACAGTTTTGCACAAGCTGCAAATGCAAAGGGGGGAGATGTAGACAGAGGCCCACCACCACAGTCTCTGCCCTCCAGGGAACTCAGTCCAAAAAGGCGAGGAAGACAGGTCAACAAAACCCACCACCCAAGGTACTGCCAATGACAAACCTGGTGCAGACTTCACCATTACAAAGCAATTTTACACACGTCATCTCATCTAATTCTCACACTGGTCAGTGGACCAGAAGGGAATTTAAGTAACTTGCCCAAGGTCTCTCAGCTGTGATGCAATAGGACCAATTACAGAAATCTCATAGATACTATTGTAAGAGCTGTAAGAGAGATTCTGAATTCACAGGGGTTCCAGGAACAATAATGCCCATGCAAGGGACAGGCACTGTGCTGGGTGCTTTACCAACACCAACTCCAGTGCCTAAAACAAGCCCCACACTGGTACCCAGCAGGGCCCAGAAAGCCAATACCTGACTCCTACTTGCTCCATGAATGAAGCTGGGATAAGTACTGTTCGTACTTTGCAGCTGGGGAATCTAAGGTGAAGCCAGGAATGTGAACACAGGTCTGTTTGATGCCCAAGTCACTAATCCTGTCCTTCTAGGGGTTTTTAGGTGTCACATGGGACATGGAGTTCCATGTAATGTCTGCAGGAGGTGAGTAAGTACAGCAATAAAAACAATGCACCACACTGCATTTATTTTCTAATATTTCTTTTTGTATCAAGGAAAATCTCTCAGTCTGAGGCTGGAAGTCTTTAACACCTCTCCAATACTAATCCTCCTCCCTCTAAAAATAAAAAAATGTTGCGCTTCCCTGGTGGCGCAGTGATTGAGAGTCCGCCTGCCGATGCAGGGAACACGGGTTCGTGCCCCGGTCCGGGAAGATCCCACATGCCGTGGAGCGGCTGGGCCCGTGAGCCATGGCCGCTGAGCCTGCGCGTCCGGAGCCTGTGCTCCGCAACAGGAGAGGCCACAGCAGTGAGACGCCCACGTACCGCAAAAAAAAAAAAAAAAAGTTAGGCTCAGAACCTTAACAAGCAACGGTAGCTAGAACTTAATAACAACACATTGTTTTCAGTATATTTCATTTTTATGGTTACTTTCTATTTATTGCAAATGGTACTGGTTTTTCAATTATATAAATAATATAAAGTTTCTTTTAAAAGTAAACTTAGGTTAAGTTTTTTAAAGGGGGACCACTTCAAAAGACAACATTAAGTAGTTAACAGGGCAGGTGTAGAGATAACGGCAGAAAACATGAAAGCAGTACACAGATGGCTGAAATTTGGGAAATGCTGCTCTATGTCATACTGGCCCTCATAACACAAGTGCTTCTGCCCATTTTGAATCAGTGCTCCTTTGTGGGTCGAGCAAACAGGACAAGTATGTTCTCTGGAACCCTTAACTCTGAGGCTGCAGGATTCCCAGCTGGGCACGTCCCAGACAGGATCTCTTGCACGAGCTACGCTAATGAACATCACATATTCAAGCGGGCACACAGTTTTATGAACAAGTGTCAGGAGTAGATATTAACAGGTGTTTGACTAGGGCAGGGGTCAGCAAACTATGGCTGGTGGGCTACATCCAGTCCAAAGCCTGATTTTGTAAGTAAAGTTTTATTGAACCTCCTGTTTGGTTATATATTGTCTATAGCTACTTTTCCACTAGAAAGGCAGAGTTGAGAAGGTGTGACAGAGACCATATGGGCCAAGAAACCTAATATATTTACTATCTTGCTCTTTACCAAAAAAAAAAAAAAAAAAAAAAAAAAGGCCCTGGACTCAGGAGGCCAGACATTGAAATTCAGAAGATCAGGGCCAAGAGAGGGTGTGAGCATAGTTCAAGGGCCAGAGCAATAACTCTGCCAGAAATTAAGTCAGAAACTCCCTCCTGGAACTGGCAGATGGGTAGGAAGAAATCTGAGTGGAAAACTGAAGCAGGAAGAAGGGAAGAGCAAAGCCATGATCAAAACTGGAGAAGCAGAGATGAACAAGGGGCAGGGTAACACCAGAGATAACGGTCTTGCATCTTTTGAAGTCAAGAACCACCCCTATGGGTTGCTATTCTGGGCTTCCCAGTCCTTTGAAAGTTGCTGGCCTTCGCAGCTTAAGGGAGCCATGTCCTTGGGAAACCAGGGGCCCCAGTCATGCCTTGCAGGTGGTATCAACGTGGACCATGATAGGATTGTGATGGTCAGAGATGAGCTTGGGTGGGGAGAGGAAATAATAGACTGTGTTTGGACAAGGGAAAACAGGGTACATCTACTGGGGAGACAGATGACTACTAAGTCGGGACAACTGCAGAGGTCTTATTTAATAGGGTGAGGCGTTTGTGCTAATAGAGTAGGCTAAGGGAGATCACTGCCGACATTTGAGCAGGGCAGGCATTCATAAGTCCACTTATTCATGAGGCAGAGATAGTGGGGTGTGACAAAGCTCTACAAAACTATAAGATACTACCTATCTTTAACTAACAATAGTATAAAAGATAAAGTAGATTGGGTTTACTAGAATAGAGGTATTAAAAAATTGGCTGTCACCAGTGGTGTGAAAATTTGCTGCAGCCACAGGCTCAACAATACCTGTGACAGCTCTCCTCGCATGTGCTTCGCCTCGTATGCGTGGACGCTTCTACAGGTTAAGCAGAAAGAAGGTTAAGCGATGACTGTGAAGCAACCAAGAGTGCTGACTGGGGGGTGAAGGCTAGAGTACAAAGAAGTGAGCTTTGATAGAGAGAAACTCACATGAGAGAAACACCGGTATATACTTAAACTAAGCGGCGACGGGGAGGCAATGTGTAGCTTTTGTTAATTTCCAAAATGTAAATACTCTCACCATAGCTAATTTAAAGCCACTAACTTGATGCCATCAAACAAAAGTTGCAAAGAGATGCACACAGTTGGCTCCTCCAGCAAACCACTGGGACTCTAAGCATGTTGCTCCCAGCAGCTCTTACCTGGATGATGTGAGAGGACGCTGACAGGTCACTCGGATGTCATGCTGCTGAAGCTACTCCTCCCACCCAGTTATGGAGGGAATGAGACCTTACAGCTGACATCCTCAAAAGGTTGTGGAAGAACCTCAGTTTCAGATTTCAGAACAACTTCATTCTGCAGATAAGGAAACTGAGGCTCAGAGCTTTAGAACTGCTCACCTTGGGCTACACTGCAGGGCTGGGATTATGCTTTGTACGAACAGAAACAAATTCTGAAACCAAACAGGGTGTAACTGTAGAGTGAAGAGGTGAAGAGGTAGTCCACAAACGGTCAAGCCACATCAAAGTGCAGCTGGTACAGGGCTGGCAAATTACTCCAAGGGTACTCTGGGCAAAGAAGAGAGAAGAAAGGTCACCAGGAAAGCCTCGAAGCTGTGTGTGTGTGTGTGTGTGTGTGTGTGTGTGTGTGTGTGTGTGTGTGTGTGTGTGTGTGTGTGTGTGTGTGTGTGTGTGTGTGTACGACCATGCACCCATGTGCACGTGAACAAGTAGATGTCACAAAGCACTACCAATTGCCACTTCCTGTGTACTGTCAACAGAACGAGATGCCCTAGGCATCTTGAAATTACCAAAAATTAATGTGTGAATTTTAGCCAGTTAATGTCACATACAAAAGGGAATGTTCATACTCTTTTCTCCTTCCAACTGAGGTTTTTTCCTCTCCCTGAATTTTATACATACACACACACACACACAAATAATATATATATATATCTATATATATATATATATATATATCTTTTTGGCCGCACCACGCGGCTTGCGGGATCTTACTTCCCTGACCAGGGATTGAACCAGCGCCCTCAGCAGTGAAAGCGCGGAGTTTTAACCACTGAACCGTCAGGGAATTCCCCTGAATTTTATCTTTATCGTTAAAACTTTTAATTTTGCTACGTGCTCACCCTAGCAAATTTTACTGGAAATCAATTCCTTCTCTAAAAACTGTACTTTCGTGCTGGCTTCCTCCAGACTAATAAAACACTGTTTATCAACTGAAACCCCAAGCAAGCCTCTCGTGCACCTGTCTTCCTCCTTTCTGTCCCCCACCTCCTCACCTTCATCTGAAAAGACATGAACACCCACCTAGCAAGTTCCCTCTGTCATCAGGACCAACAGAGCCTGGGGCAATTCGCCCATGTTACTCCTCCTGCTTACAGAGAAGCCTCCTTTGGCAAGGCAGGACAGCCCTGTGGTCTGTCTGGGAGGTGCTTTTCTTCTGGGTGGCAGATAATGCCTTCTATTCACCAACCGTTCACGCTGCCTCCTTGGCAGCCCTTGGAAACCTCCGGGTGGCAGTGTTTGTTTACCCCCATTTTGTAGGGGGTGAAATTGAGGCACAAGAAGACACTGTTAGGATACACTACAGGAGCAAGATACAAGATAAGAGCTTCGTGGATTAGTTTTTAAAACTTAAGTGATTACAACAAGAACCGAATCACACCTTAAGAAGACAGCACTGCCTTTCTTCACTTTCTTCACACCTCCTTCACCAGCCGGCTGTGAAGTGAACCTCTACTGAGGGGCAACCCTGGCAGGTTTAAGTTTTCAAATTTGTGTCATTTTGTGCTTTCTGGAGGAGGTATAGTGAGCTTGGATATAGGTGATATGGCGGGAGGGTGGAGACAGGGACGTAAAGGGAGAGGCTTGTCCGATCCAGGCTAAGATAATCAAACTAAGAATAATCAGTCTGGTGGAGGCTGCAGAGAGACTCCGGGAAATGACCCTCAGCTGTGCTCACAGCTCACTGGAAAACTACAGGAATGGCCTCTTTACATCGGGTCTGGCGGGTAGAGAACTCAGGCCTGATGCTGTATAATTATGTAAATACACTCACAGATATATAAACACATACACACATGTATACATAATACATATACATAAAACATATACACATTATTATACATAATTATGTAATTATAATCGAGTTACAAGAACCTACTATGTTAGGGTGTTTTCAAGACCAGACTTCATCACAAGGGAAAACTGTGAGCCATAAAAATAGTTTTGTCTTGTCCCCAAAGGGATATGTCATTCTGTCTTGCTTTTGCTAATTAAGAGTTGAAAATTGTTGAAATGTTTCTTGTTGGTTAAACTGGAGAGAAGACAATAAAATCCAGTGGAGACTTTGAGAATTAGGATCTACTGAGGTTTATGTGGGAAGGAGAAAGGCTTCATGGACTGTGGCCATGTTTATGATTCCATCAAATCTAGTCAGCCACAGCCCACCACCAGGGCACAGTCAAAACTGTACAAATAACCAAACTTCTATCCTTTGGAAATGATAACATTGGGTCATATTTTCAGTGGTTAGAACTCACTGCTTAGCTCCATGGCAGTCTACAGTCAAAAGCTTATCATTTAAAATTATCTTCACAGGGTATTAGGACTGGGAAGGTCCTTAAGGAAATCCTTTCATCTCATAAATAAACGACACTGCATTCCAGAGAAGTGATTTGTCCAAAGTTTTTTAGATGAGAAGCCACATCTTCTGAGTCTCCAGATCCCTGAATCTTCTTCCCACCCCCATGTCTCTGTTGGCAGCATCCACCCCTGTCAACCCATTAACAGACATAAAAAGCACTGGTGGGGCTTCCCTGGTGGCGCAGTGGTTGAGAGTCCGCCTGCCGATGCAGGGGACACAGGTTCGTGCCCCGGTCCAGGAGGGTCCCACATGCCGCGGAGCGGCTGGGCCCGTGGGCCATGGCTGCTGAGCCTGCGCGTCCGGAGCCTGTGCTCCGCAGCGGGAAAGGCCACAACAGTGAGAGGCCCGTGTACCGCAAAAAAAAAAAAAAAAAAAAAAGCACTGGTGTTCCAGGTACCACACCAGCCTCCTCAGGAGGATCTGAGGATCATTGATATGCCTGGCTCTTAACAGGCACCGAGGGCTCCAAGATGAATGGCACACAGTTTCTTCCCTGCTGGAGCTCCCAGACTAGTGAGGGTCACATGGAACTAAACAGCAGACAAGTACAGAATGGGACAAAAACCATTCTAGAAGAATGTACAAGAAACTGTGGGAGCTCAGAGGAGGGACCATAACCAGCCTTAAGGAAGGTGGGTAGGAACCTGAGCTGAGTCTTGAAAAGAGAGTCAGTACCATCAGGTAGAGAAGGGGGACAAAGGACATTCATCCTGCAGAGAAAACAGCATGAGTGAGGGTGGGAGGCAGCCCAGGTAAGCAGGTTCAGGCTAGGCAACCCCAGGGAATCCAGTTGAGCCAAATCCAGAGAGAAGGCGAACTACACAGAGACAAATATCTGTAACTCTAAATGGGGCTTCAGTGAGCATGAGGTCAAAGCAAACACGTGCTGGAGCCAAGGAGTCCTAAGTGGGCACTAGGACCAGATAGGAACCCACAGGAGAGAACAGAAGAGGAAGAGAGCCTCCCAGAGAGCCCAGCCCAGGCCTGTGGAGGGAGACATAGAGTCAGTCACGAGATCACCCCCTAGCCCTTCCTGTCCACTGGGACCACGTGTGGTCCGAGCACCAAGGTGGCCTGAGCCATCAGCCAATGAGAGTCTTGCTTCCTTGAGTTGTGAGTGCTCCAGGACTGCAACTGGCCAAGTGGGGAGGTCAGAGCCTAAACTAAACCTGATTCCTGGTAAGTTTTTATAACTGCTATCCTCTTTTCTCTCTCTCCCTGCATCTGCACGCCCTGACAGAAGTGGAGACAGGATAGCCTGGAGGTTAAGACTGGAGTCAAAGATTCTGCATTCAAGCCCCACTTAGCTATTTACTAACTGGGTGACCCTTGACAAAGCTGCGTTAAGCTTCCTGATTCAGTTCCCTCATCTAAACTCTTAGAATTGTTAGATTAGATGAGAATGCACAGGAAGTCTTTCGACACAGTGCCTGCCACATAGGAAGTGTTCTGTGAATGGTAGGTGCTCTCATATTCTATTTAAAAGGTCAGCTGGTTACTATACATAAAATAGGTAAGCAACAGGGATTTACTGTATAGTACAGGGAATTATATTCAATATCTTATAACAACCTATAATGGAATATAATCTGAAAAAATTAACTGAATTATTTTGCTGTACACCTGAAATTAACACAATATTGTACATCAAGTATACTTCAATCAAAAAAAAAAAAAAAAGCTGGGCGATATTTTAAAGGAACTCCCCCATCAGGCTAGACTTTGTGATGGATCTTCCAAAGACGACAGCAACAAAATCACCCACATGCTCTTCTTATGATGTGACTTTGACACTCCTCCCACAAGAGATGGGGTCCTACGTTCCCTTCCCTTGAATACAGACAGACTCGTGGCCACAGTGGAAGTGATGCTGTGTGGCTCCCGAAGCTAGATCACATCCTGCCCCTCTTAGGAACGCCTGCTCTTGGAACCAGCCACCATACTGGGAGGACGCACAAGCAACCACACGGAGAGACCACTGTTCCAGCTGACAGCTCCAGTTGAGGTCCCATCCGACAGCCAGCATCAAATCACTGAAGATGTGAGCAAGTGAGCCCTCTGACGTCAAGTCACTCCAGCCTTTGAATCTTCCCAGCAGAGGACCCATACATCACACAGCAGAGGCGAAGCCAACCACCGTGCCCTTTCCAAACTTCTGACCCGGAGAATCTATGAACCTAAAACAGTGGTGGTTTTTTTATGCCACTTAGTTTGGGCTTGTTAAACAGCAGCAACAGATAATCACTATGATTGTTTGAAGGCAATAGAGGGCCATGGAAGAATTTTAGAGTGGTGAAAAGGCAAGACGAAGGTTTCTAGAAGATTAACCTGACTGTAGTGGGTTGAGACTGGTGGCAGGGAGCCCTTGTAAGAAACCACTGGTACCATATAGCAGGCTCTATATGATGCAAACCTGAATACTGGGGCAGGGGGAGTGTTTACTGGGAACAGATTAAATGTGGGGATTCAAGAAAAGAGAGTTCGAATGGCTGCAAGGTTTGAACTAACGGTGGAACCCCTAACATAATTAGGTTCATCCAGAAAGGGGACTAATTTTTTCCCTGGTGGGCAGTAGGGAAAGAGGAGAGAAAATAAATTCCATTTAAAATATACTGAATCTGCATGATGTTAGGATAATCTAAGAGGAAGTATCAAGCATGAAGTTAGAAATTTAGGACCAGAAGTTCAACACTGGTTTTGTTTAAAACCTTGACAGTGGATGAGATTACTTCTGAGATTATGCTGAGAAAAGGTCTTAACCTCAGCCTCTATTTAGGGGTGTAAGAGATGAGTGGGACCAGGTCTGGTCAGTCACAGAGGCAGGGTCCCGGGAGCAGAACATCACAATTAAGTTTTGGAAAGGTATGATCATGATTAATGCCAAATGCAGAGAGGTCAAAGGGACAAAATATTGAGGAAAAAAAGCCGGAACCAAAAAGGAGACTAGGAAGGGACCCAGGGTCAGAGGAGGGCATCTCTGCCCCAACCAAAAGTGGAATCAGATGCACACAAGCGTGAAGAGTGAAATGACTCTTAGCACACCAGAGAGACAATTTCCTACGAGTCTGGAAGGGAAGTGGATGGGAACTGTTAAAATGAGATGGTGAAATGCACATTTTGAGGGTATAAAGTGGGTACAGGAGCATCTCCACTTACCACCCTCACAAAGATAAAGCACAGAGTAAATCATCGTAACACGCTCTGAGTTCCCTGGCGTTGCAGTAGATCTGACACCTATCTTTCAGCCTTTCAGAGGAACTGTTCTTAGCATTTGTTGAACTCCACAACAGTCCTGCGAGGTAGATATTATCGTTGGATGAGGAAACAAAGGCCACACAGCAAGTCAAAAGCCGAGGCAAGATTAGAACAGGACCTGCCTTCCATGCAGGGAAGGCCAGTTGGCTGGATTCCTTTTGTGTCAGTAATAGGTTCTTTGATCTGTAACACAGAAGAGGCTTGTTTCTGGGGAGGCTGTGAAAATCGATTCATTAACCACCATAAGGTTCTCTAAAACTCCAGAGGGGGATATGGGGGAGAAAAAAAAGGTGCAGCCACCCAGATTCTAGAAACAATAAAAGAAATTCCAAGGACAATGGGGATTCTAAGAACACTGAGGGCGATCAGGGCACTGAGGAAGAGTCAGTCTGGGTAGTAACCAGGAGGAAACAGGCGTTTGGGGAAGGACCTTGGAGCGGTGGCCGTGTGCCAGCTGTTCCTCACACGTCTTCCTTCTGCCTCTTCACTTGGGCAGACGTGGCATGAAAGTGGCTGGGTTGGACTGAGACTCTTGGCCTCCAAGACAGAGCAACTGCGTGACTCCCAGGCTGAGTTGTTGAACAAACGAGCAGTACTATGGAGCAGAGGGGTTCTGGATCAGAGCACCTCAGAGGTCCATAGAAACAGCAGAGGAGGGGTTACGGTTTTGTGAATTGTTACTTGAAATCCCTGGAGAAGTAGCATCGCAGCTCTTCCAATACCACATCTAATTTTTTCTAAAAACTTAAGTTTCTTAATAAAAGTAAAAAGGCAATGATAACATGGTTTGAATAGCAGTTAGGCCCTTATTATACAATAACAGTGATGGAGTTTAAGATAACTGAAGCCAGCATGGGGAAAGTAACAGATATTTATGGAGTGCCTACCATCAGCTATCTCATTTAATATTCATGCCTCCACAAGAGGTACTGGCAGCTCCATTTTACAGAGACAAAACAGAGGCTTAGAAACGTTCAATCCTTTGCCCAAGGCCATAGAGCTGGGCTATGACAGAGCCAGGATTTGAGACCTGACATGCCTCCTTACAGAGCTCATGCTCTTTTCTGTGCATTGCACTGTCTACCTCGAAACAGTTACAAGTTCAACATTAGTCAGGTCTGAACTAATGAGATTTATTGTACCGCCCCAGAGATGGCTGCACCTCAGAACTGGAGAATGTGTAGGGAGGGGCACTTACATTAACATATGCCTGAACTACGCTTGCAATTCACAAAAGAAAGAAGAGACCAGGACCAATTCCAGTGTATGAGAGTTTGTCTCATTCCTCCCCTCCCCAAAGAGCCCTTGCTCAGTACTCGCTGGCTACATTCCAGCTGTCTGAGGGACCCCTCACTGCTCTTGGACCTCCCCCACCATTGTCACTTCATCAAGCACTAACTATCCTTCTCCATTCCATCAGAGCCTTGACTCAGTTGGCAAGAGGTGCCAATCTCTGCTAAATTGTTAGCTAATACATTACCCCTTTTACCATACAGGTTTTCATTCAGTTAATACGTACTTTACCACTATAAGGGTAAGAAGGAATGATAACGGTGGCCATCTCAGGCATCCTAGAATACAGATGGAGGAGACAGCTTCTGGGCAAACCTTGCCTTTATTTCTTCAGATAATCAATCAACCAATCAACTAGGTATTAATTTCACCAATACCCATCAATGGGTTAACTATTAGGCAGATTAACTCATTTAATCAGGCAGGTACTATTATTACACCCATTTTACAGAGAGGCAACAGTCACAGAGAGGCTCAATATCCTCCCAAAGTCACACAGCTCATCAGCAACAGAAGGAGGGTTCGAACAAAGGCAACCTACACCCTGCATCATGCTCTTCACCACTAACCCACATAGTTCTCAAAATGTGATCTGCAGATCCCTAGGATCCCCAACACTCTTTCAGGGGTTCCACAAGGCTAAAACTGTTTTCCTAATAATAGCAAGAAGTCATTTGCCTTTCCACTGTGTTAATATTTGCACAGATGGTGCAAAAGCAATGGTGGGTAAAACTGCTGGAACCTTAACAAGAATCAAGGTAATGGCACCAAACTGTACTAATAATCATCGTATTCTCATTGCTATGATACTCTCAGTAAAGGGGTCCTTGATAAGCAGTAAAAATTATTAATTTTTAATAATCTTGACCCTGGAGGGCTTCCCTGGTGGCACAGTGGTTGGGAGTCTGCCTGCCGATGCAGGGGACACGGGTTCGTGCCCCGGTCTGGGAAGATCCCACATGCCGCGGAGCGGCTGGGCCCGTGAGCCATGGCCGCTGAGCCTGCGGGTCCGGAGCCTGTGCTCCACAACGGGAGAGGCCACAACAGTGAGAGGCCCGCGTACCGCAAAAAAAAAAAAAACTTGACCCTGGAGTACTGATCTTTTAAAATATTCTGTATGACAAAATGGAAAGTACACATAAAGCACTTCTGCATACCGAAGTAAGATGTTGCCTCAAGGCAAGGCATTTGTGTCGTTGTTTGAGTTTTGAGCTGAAATAGCGGCCTTCCTCATAGAACACCATTTTTACTTCAAAGAACCACTGACAGCTATGGCTATTCAAAACTGGGTATCTGACATATTTTTGAAAATGAATGAGGTGAGCCTGTCACTTGAGGAAAACAACTGACGGTATTTGTTGCTAATGATGAAATGTGACCTCTCAAGCAAAAATAAGAATTTGGGGAAACTTGTATTTACCATTATTAGTTTTCAGCTTCCCAATATTTAAAGATTTTTAGAGATAAGACTGGACATGGTAGTAATGACTGTGATTTTTTGATACTGTATAATACAACATGTCAACATATGGAAGATCTGAATAATCCAGTGAACCAATATTTTCCAAATAACTAATGTATAATGTTACAAAACCCTGCATTAGTAAGAGATTCTCATGTAACAGAATATTAAATTTTATCCATATGGCTTCAGGTACCATACGGCAACTAACCTTTAAGAAACGACTACTTGTCAAGTTTTGTTGCAGTATCAAAAAAGAATATCCATAATTATCTGAAAGACCTATTGAAATATTCCTCTTTTTTCCAACTATGTATCTGGGTGAGCCCAGATTTTCTTCAAATACTTCAACAAAATAATACATTACATCCTATTGAATGCAGAAGCAGACAGGCAAATCTAAATGCCTTCTCTTAAGCAAGATATTAAAGAGATGTACAAAAACATAAAGGTAAAAAACACCACTACCGTCACTAAATTTTTTGGCTTTATAAAATGCAGTTGACCCTTGAACAACACGGGTTTGAACTGCATGGGTCCACTTATATGTGAATTTTTTTCAGTAGTGAATACTACAGTACTAAACGATCCGCAGTTGGTTGAATCCACAAATGCAGAACTGCAGTTATGGAGGAACTGAAAGGCATACATGGAGGGCCGACTATAAGTTATAAACGCGGATTTTCAACTGTTCAGGGACTCAGTGCCCCTAAGACCTGCATTATCGAGGGTCAACTGTATAGTTATTTTAAATAAAATGTTACTTATGTTAACATGCGATTATTTTATTATTGTTATTTTAAAGTGAACTAACAAATACTTTGAAACTTTCTTAGTTTTAACTTCAGATATGGTAAATATCAAAAGCTCTTCAGAGTCCTCACTAATTTGTAAGAGCACAAAGAGGTCCAGAGACCAAAAGTTTGAAAATCACTGTTGTACAGCACAAGACCTAGAAGAAGAGAAGCCAAAAGAATAGACCGTGCACCTGCATCACTTTCCAGGTGAGACAGCATCATAACTAGCCACCATGAATTTCATGGACTTCTCAGCAAGCAAGTTTCAAGGATCCAATTCCTCATCAGGCTTTATGGCTTAATGAGCATTAAAGATCATTCTCAATTCCTCGCAGTTCCCAGCGAATACCTGCTCTCTCTCCGGCCCTGGGAACGCCTACTCCCCTGGAAGGAGCCACACTGCAGGAGGTACTCCCCTCTGCTCTCTGCCTCCAAGTACCCTATATGCCCTCTTCTAAAGCACCAGGCTCGCCATTCAGATATTTGCTTATGTGAATCTAGGTTGGGAGTCTGAGGCCTTGAAAGCTAGACTTTTGACTTAATTCCAGCACTTTGCTCAGTACTTGGCACACAGAGTGAAACTCAAAAAAGATCTGTTCAATTAATGAAACCAACGGACTCCCCACCATGCACCAAGCAATCTTCCAAAGGCAACCTGACTTCCCCAGGGGAAGGCTGCTGCTGGCTAGCCAAGAGGAACAGTGCAGGGTTTTTGAGGGCTTCTCAGTATGTTATTTAACTGACATTCTGACTCACTATCACATCTCCTGTTAGTTTCATCAGTGTGAATTGTAAACTAAGACGAAATCCAAGGCAAGCTCCCCCCTGCACCCTCCCCATACCGAAAGGCCCTTTCTTTGCAGACACCGGCCTCCCTCTGTGATACAAGTGACACAAGCTCTCTAAAACAAACAAAATGTTTTTAAGCAGCCAGGTTTGAAGAAGAAATTTTTAGTAAAATGACACACAAAGCCAGTTAGAAAATCATTGCTGTAGCCTGAACTGCTATATGATCAGGGACTTCATAACTCAATTAGAGAAAAAGATTTTCCCCCAAAATTTAATGTAAGCAATGTGTGGGAATAAAGGATGTTGAATCAGATAATCCCCTGTGAGCATGACACACAACACAATGTGTATAAGTTATGAAAATTTTTCACATAGCTCAGGATGTTACAGCTTCTTTCTGGAATGCTGCTACTGTCCTGTTAACCCCCCTCACCTCCCCCCCCCCCCCCCCCCCGTCAACGCACAATGTTCTCTTATCCTGTTGTTCATCCTGCCTCTTCCCTTCCTTCTGCCTTTCCTTTCGCTCTACCTAGTTCTGCAGCTTCTCCCTCTATTCACCTAGGAACTGAGGATGTAATACAGCTGACAGAGACAAGACGTTTCACAGCCTTCTTAAGCTCTGCTAAATTAGATGATCTCCTAATTTCCTTATCCCTACAGAGTCAGAACCTTGGAAATCACCTGTTCTCACCCCCTCATTTTACTTGAGAGGAAACAGAAAAATAATGTTAAAGGACTGAAATGCCATACTTCCTCAATTTATTTCTATGTGTTTCAGGAAAACTGATATCAAGGAAAAGGGGGTGCCCATGGGTAAAAGGAGGAAAGAAACTGAGGCATGGTTAAGACGACTGTCAGCATCCATTCAACACCATTTATTGAGCATTTACTCTGTGCTGGGTGCCAGAGGCCCCTTAGCACAGGCAACAGAGAAAGCCCTAACTGTGTATTAAAAATTTAACAGATATTAAATCAGAGGGCAAGAAGTCAATGCAAACACCGCAAAGGAAAACAAAATAAATACAGTAGGAAAACAGAAAACCTAGCAAGGCTCTCTATGAATGGAACAAGAAAGAAATGGAGGTAAACATAACATATATATTTAGATCGTAGATAAAAATGTATCATCTTTCACTTCAAGGAAAACAGTAAAGACTAAGCAATTTATTCACACTGCAATTTAAGGATTTGTTGAGAAAGACTGCGTACATTCACTACTGGGAAAGAATTTCTGGTGACAATTTAAAAAACCCCACAATAACAATATTCAAGTACTTTTCAGAAAACTCCCTTAACCCCCTCACTTCACCACAAGAGGGTGCACAATTCCTTATTAATACAGTAATCAAAGGAAACCCTCAAGTTCCTCCAGGCAGCTGCCCACCTCTGCGCGGGTATCTCTTCTCCACTCCTGACCCTCAGGGGTAACGAGCATCTGCACAGACTGATGTAGGTTAAACCGTTTTCACCCACATTATCTCATATAATTCTAACACTATCTCTGTCAGGGTGGGAAAGGTGAAAAGTACCAATCCCATTTTAAAGATGAGGAAACACACTCAGAGGCCAAGTGACTTCGCCTAGGGCAGAGGGATAAAAATGTCAGAGCCCAAACTCAAATTAATATCCTCTGATTCCCAAATCCTATATACATTTCCCTCATTTCCCTATAAGAGCATAATCAAAACCCATACCTCAATCATACAGTGCCTCCATCAATCCATTCTACTTTTTCTGAGCAAAGAATCATACACTGGGCAGATAAGGAGGCTTTGCTCACCTCTGCAGTATGAAAGCTCTTTTTTTTAAAGTGTATGTTAACACCTGGCAATTACTTGTATGGGTTTCCAATGAGGTGAGAAGTGCACTGACACTTGTCCACAGTATTCCAGCCAGCATTAACACGGACTAGAATAATTTTAAGTGTTGCTTACAACAGGGAAATTAACTATAATCTCAAATGTCTTTGGCCATATCTTATGAGATTCAGGCTAAATAATTCCAAAGGCCCTCTCTCATAAGAAACAGTGTAGCACAGTGGTCAAGGATTTGGGCTTGGCAGCCAGACTGTGTGAGTTCAAATCCAAGTCCTGCCACTAACCTGTGACCTTGGCCAATTATTCAAACCCGGTGTGTGTCAGTCTCCTCTCTGTTCTGTGGAAAGCAGCACCCACTTCACGGTGTAATAACGAAGGTACAGTCACCACATAG